>NC_064766.1:32456911-32776911 GCF_011397635.1 Epinephelus fuscoguttatus
GCCACATAATCCTGAAGGCCAATCAGACGACAGGTTGAATATTACCACGGGCAAGAACACAGCCATAAATCAATTATCTCCTGACCTGATGATGGCGTGAGAATGAAGATCCTATGTGGGCACAGTATGAGTACTTGGGTTTGTGTGTGCATGTGTGTGGGAACACCTGTTTGTCCTTGTTATACCTTCACAATTTCAGCTATTTTGTGGAGCATTCCTCATATGATTGCCCGAAGACAAGAGTCGGATGGAGGGGGCAGATTGGTGAGATGCATGTAGTCCACGTGGGGGGCGTTAGGGAAATACAAGGCATGTATTCTATGTGTATTTGAGCTAGCCAATGAAATTTGATTTCTACTGCTGGAAGCAGGATGGATCTGTGTTTTTACAACTACATATTTTGCATATCACAGAAAAGACATTATACCACTGAAACTAAATAATTTATTTTTACCTCAAAGCGTGTGTACCAGAATCTCTTTCAGTATGTTTAGCTTAACATTGGCATGTGTATGTGTGTGTATCTGTGCCTTATGCACACATCATCCTGAGGCGAGAGGGTGAAAGAAGAGTGCAGCAAGAGAATCAGCTCTGAGCTAGCCAAGCCCAGGGCCATCCCTCCTCCAGGGGAGTATTGGTTTACAGATAGCAGCGGTGGTCTTGTCTTCCCAGTTTATTTATCAAGGGATTACCCAGTAAAGCTAAGGGAACTTTCTCAGCCCCCTCTCACCCCAAGCACACTGCACTGTGGGATGAAGAGGGCTTGTTTGGCCAGTGAGAGACCCCTCTTCAACTTTTCCAAAGTTTGTGCATACACACATACAATCTGATTGCCTAATTCTACCCACAGTTCCACTGTAGGAACTGAAGTTTAGTTGTCAGCTCTGCCAAAGCTAACAATGGCTACATACTCTTTGTAACAGAGCTCAGAAATTCTTACCATCTGCCGCAAAGGTACACACATCAGAACAGTCACATTGGGTTATATTACCAGTTCCTGGTCTTAGCTCAAACACTTTACAACCAAGCTTTAGGCACTGTATTCACTACATATCATAGGGCTGAGTAGAGCTCTGAGTCCTAAAGCCCAGACATAAGTTGGCATTTTAGCACCTCTGGTTCCTTCATCTCAAAGTCATTGGGTTTTTGAAATTCAAAAAGTCAGTAAATACCCCACTGTGAATTCTGAAGCCTTTTCATGTCCTAAAAAAGATGGTTGCAAACAAGTGGCTATGTAAGAGGAGAAGTATACTTGCTGCAGACAACGTGTGTGCATACGCATCATGGCTGCCATGCGTATTTTGCCATCGTTTGGCGCGTAAGCTGCTCACTTTGACACGAGGTAACATGACGCGTGCGCGAGATGCAATATTGACATGAACACTAGTGGTGCTCATGCGAAGTTGACCTCTAGAGACTGTGAACGTGAGGTCGGAGGTCATCACAATGGTGGACAATAGTTGTGAAGAAAGGCTGTTGGACCTTGTCCGCAATTACAGGCATCCGTATGATACCTCCTCGCCCATGCATAGCGACAAGCATGCATGTGCTAATAGCCTACTACATCTGAAAATACAATGTCACCGCCTTCTTCGCTTTTCGCGACCTCTGTGTCTGAGTGCTGTGGTGTGCCCCTAGCGGAGACCACCAGTATCAGCCGTTTTGGCTGCGTCGACGAACGACCGTGCTGCAGCAAGTATACACACAGACGCAGCACTCTATGTACGCATACGTTTAGCCACGCAGCCAGTATACTTGTGCCCTAAGACATCACATTGGACAGGGCTTTACAGACTTGTTGTGTTGGAGATGATGAAGTCACGCGATCATGGTGTCGTTCGTTCATAGCCTAAAATTTGCTCTTTACTTCTGGCGATTGCATTTAGGCTTTAAAAATCATAAAAGCATTGTTCTTTTGTGAAGATTGTCTGTCTGAATAAAATGTATACGTAACATAAACTTTTGTTTAAAGTCCAGTGGAAAAATCCCGTTGGCATTTTGTCGAGGGAACCAGGGCAATAATAACTTTCGTGCTGGACTACAAATAAACGTCATTCCTGCAGCACTCTGTGGCCCATGTGGCCCAGAAAACGATAAACCACTGGTTCTGTGCCATTAACTGTACTTTCTGAAATGAATCCCAGGAGTCTTGCATCCATTATCAAAACCACAGACACTGTCATCTCAAGACTTTGGACCAATTCTTTTCCTGAATAACCATGAAAAATTCACTAACCAGTAAGAATTAGGAAATAAAATGACATTCCCATAAGTGACAGTAAAACATACTGCTCTCAAACACAGACATCACGACTGTCAACAGTGCCCTCCTTTTATTTGGGTTTAGATACATGATGTATTGACAGAGTCAGAGAAGAAACAAAACAGACGCTCCTGTTCAGTACCAAGCTGGACCACTTTTGGAATAGGAATTTTATTCAATGTGAATGCTTCCATGCGAGTTATGTACAGCAACCAATGACCAGACTGAAAAAAGCAAGCAAACAAGAGAACAAAAAAGAGAGTGAGAGCAAAGGCAATTAGTTTTATTTGGCATTTACTTCACTGCGGTTAGTAACTAAAGCAGGGGGAAAAAAGCACAAGAAAAAATGCAATCAGTAGCCAAGTAGCGACATGAGCAGTGGCCACTGGTTCACATACTGGTGGGCTCTCTATTCCACCGCATAGGAAGATCCTTGTTACTTTGGCAACATGGCTGTTTATGATGTTTCTCCAAAGAAAACCCAAGGCATCAATTTTATTTTAAATGAGTGGAGTTTTTGCCGTCGAGTATCACGATAATTACATTTAAACAAGTAACCATTTCCATTCCTAATTGCAACACATAATAACACAGAGAGGGAGGGCCTGCGACTTGTACATTAAAGGGGTTTCCATTTCAATTTTTACAGAGCTGATTTTAAAACTGTACTAATAATGTCCAAAGCAAAACATAGTCTGCTTCCTCAGTGTATTCAGAGGCTGTTTGAAATTGGAGAGAGGCAGTATGAGCTCAGGCGAATAGCTATGTTTCAAAAAACAGGGTTAAGAACAAACACAAAGATTATATGTAAAAGGGGAATGGTTGTTCCAAGGAATTAAAACTGCAAATAAAAAAAGTAAAAATAAAGCAGTTAAATTAAAAACTGGAGATTGATTAACACTGTGTATGGCATTTTTTGGGATTCTGATATTAGCTGTGTCTCAATTAGGGGCAGTAGCGTTTGAAGATGTTGATGTTGGCCACATCCTTTGAATAACGCCATCAGCAAAACTAATGGTCTCTGAAATGGGACGGGCCAGTCTGTGGAGGATTTCCTGGTTTAGTACCTGTTGGCATTCCTGTTACCTAGCAACCAGCTGTGCTTGACGAAAGAAGGAGTAAGCTAGTAAGTTAGTTAGCCTTAACTAATGGACCCAGAGATTGTCATTATATATATCTAATACTTGAGGAGATGATTCACCGCCAGAGACACTGCCGTTTGATATATTTCAGGTTAATGGAGGACCAATTTCAGGTGAACTTATTAAATTAAGATTGTTTAAGCTGTTAGTCATCTTAACTTAATATATAATCGTCACCGGTGCACAATGCATCTTGGGATAGGCTGCATCCTCCAAATTCTGGGAAAGAAGGCTGCAGTTTTTGGCCACATTTGAAGGAGCCTTCAAAATTGGACAGCCTTTGTCACGCCGATGTGATGCAATCGGTCTTCAAATGCAACCTTCGAAGGCTGCAGCCCCTGAATTGAGACACAGCTATAGTTCTTCTCTCTTCCTTTTAATATAACCCAAACCTAGAAGTGAATGGGATACTCATGAGAATATGCTACAGTAAGTAAAAAGGGTAGTATGAGAAGTTTACGCTTCAGTCCACACTTTTTGTTTTACCTTTTAATTCAATGACTACTGTAATATACAGAGTGCACTTTTCATCATGTTAAAATAAGAGATATCATCAACAACCTTAGACGTACTGTTACACGTGCAGTCTTTCATATATATATATATATGCTTTTGTGCCATCCAAATAACAAAAAAAAAAAGGCCACAATTACCTGACCTGACTTGGATCAACACTGGATACTATGAGTAACAGTTTGTTATAACAATAAACTGTCATCCAAGAACAACCATACATATATATGTGTGTAGCATGGATCCAGCCAGATAAAAACACTTTCCCCCTTTATTTACGCATTAAGGTGACTACTTGAATTTCGCAGGACTAGCAGTGTTGTGGTGGAGGCCTTGAGGTTAAGGCAGCAGGCTTGAGCCTGGAAGGTTGCCAGTTCAAACCCGAGACCATCTGGGAAAATCTGGGTGGGTTAGGGGAATAAGGAAGTCTCTCTCCTCCCTCAGCAACACTGTTTGACTGTGTTTAACCACACAAAGAGACAGATGTAGGCTTTAAGGTGCTGAGTTGAATCAGACCGCCACAGCCTCAAACAGCGGTCAAACCAGGACTAGGACGGTAGACTTAAATTTTTCATCTATAGAATAGACAGCAAGGTAAATGTTAAGTCTACTATGAAAATGTAACATGCCTGGCTTTCCAAAGATGATCTAAAGTGGCTGTGAGTGGAGCACATGCTGATTATCTAAAATGAGAGGGTTACAGTGTGAATGATTAAGACTGCTGTGTGTAGAGCCAGTCATTTACATAAATTATTATACATAAATTAAAAGATATGTTTTTTTTATATAGCGCCACAACTAAGGTTGATATTTGAATATTGAATGTCATCTTTAATGTATGGGTAGAGATTGTTCTCTGTGATTAGACCTGTTCATCACAGTGAACTACCTTGTCTTGACTGACAGACAGAAAGCAGCAAGCATATGCATTTGTGCAACTCAAGGATAATATAAAAAGAGATGGATGACTAGGCCTACCAAAAAGGTATTTTTGTTCATGCACTCATTCAAGTCAACGAACAATGTTTCATCCAGTGAAAGCCTCCATCAGTCCCAGCACTTCTCTCTAGGGGAGATAAGTCATAGCTCTTTTTGATCTTACATAGAGAGTAAAGTATTTCTCCTCTAGCCTGATTTTACATTTTTAGTGGAACTGCTCAACACTAACTCACTTATGATTAAGTAAATATATTTCTAATACTTTAAACTAAAAGGGGCACCCTTTTGCTGGAACTATTTCTAACTTAAAGGGACAGTTCTTCCCAAAATCAAAGTAGTTTTCCTTTTACCTGTAGTGCTGTTTATCAGTCTAGATTGTTTTGGTGTGAGTTTCTGAGTGTTGGAGATTTCGGCCAAAGAGATGTCTGCCTTCTTCACATTATGTACATGTCATAAACGTTCATGACTGCTGTCGTCAAGTGTCATTCAGTTTTTGTAATGACAAGTTGACATTGTTTGGGTCGTCTTGACTATGACAACTTGACATTAATCAAAGTGACATTACCAGAAGTTGTCTTTGTCACGACAAGTTGACATTAAATTTGTTTGGGATGTCCTTATTATGACAACTTGACATTAACCAGGATGACACTACCAGAAGATGTCTTTGTCATAACATTTGACATTAATAAGAAATGCACCTCTTTTTGTGTTTATGACAAGTTGACATAATGATTATTATTGTTATGACAAAGACATCTTCTGGTAATGTCATCCTGGTTAATGTCAAGTTGTCATAATAAGGACATCCCAAACAAATTTAATGTATTGTCATTACAAAGACAGAATGACACTTCAGCAGTCATAAACGTTTATGACATGTACATAATGTTTATGACAAGTTCATGACAGTGTTATGTCATAGTTATGACAGTGTCATGTCACCCTTAGGTAGATACCTTCAAGTAAAGTGCTACCCTGTTTTTTTTCTACCAAACTAAACCCCCCAAACCATATCCCCACACAGGAGGAAGCGTGCATTTCATGCAAGACACAAACATTAATGGTATCCTCCTCGGCTGAGCTGTAATGTTAGCTAGCTCAGTGGTGCTAAGTGAGCTAGCAGTAAATGCACGCTTCCTTCTACGTGGTGCACAGTTGGCAGGTGTAGTTTGATATCAAGAAAATAGTTCCTGCATGAAACTGCTCACACCTAGGTCTGTGGATTATCTTACATAACCGGGTCATGATTTCTGGAAAGAGACATTGCTGTTGTTTCAAGTTTTTCAAATATATGTTTTTCTGGTGCTTAAGCCGAGTGCCATCTAGTTCCATTATATTCGAGATAAAGCAGACATCTCGTCAGCTGATATCTCCAACACTCGGCAACTAAAACAATCCTGACCGATGAAGAACAATTCTTAAGTCTGGCACTACGACTATACAATACATGATGCACAAATTAACAGATGCCATCACAAATATCTTTTTAAATTATTGGAAATCTGTATATTCAGTAATGACAGAATGTTGCTGCTTAAAATAGGCCAGTAGTCAATGACTGAAAATGAGTGAGCTTCTGTGATTAAAAGACCCATTGACTTGATACGAGTAGTAATTGCCATCTGATAATGTTAAACTGAACAACTGAACTAATGCCATCCTTCATTCTTTTCACATGTGTGTGAGGTAACACTCCAGTTCTTTTGGTACGGGAAGATTAAAGCTGGTGAGTAAAAGAGCAGGCGTTAATTAAAGAAAAACTGCATCAAAGACAGATGTGTGTGTCACATGAACTGTAAAAACTAATTCTCTATCAATTAATTCATTACTGAACATAATAGAAAGCAAACATCATTTTATGGGTTTGGATCTGCTCTAAACATTCTGTATTCAGGAGATAAAAATGTATTGTAGCTTTAAATCAAAAGCTTAAACAGTGTTCAGCTATTTCATTGCAGAAACATGCAGCATTTGTAACACCCCCTGAGCCACCCGTAAGCTAATAGTGACAGCCTTCCACTTGGCCTCTCCCAGAAAGCCTTGAGCGAGAGTGTATAGATGATTTACAGCATTACTCTTCTCCCCTTGCCTTCTTTTTGCCTCCCGCCAATTTTTCATTGCCATCTTTTTAAGGTCTCTCTTCATTCTTTCTAAATCACTTTGTCTCCATCTCTCTCTTTAGTCTTCACTCTGCAGTCTCTGTCAATCAGTCCCCCTCCTCGTCTTTTTCTTCCTCTCTTATCCGAATGATGTCAGGGCTAATTAAAGAGAGACTCAGTCCCTCATATATCACGGGGAAAAGTCCTTGAGATTCCAATCAGTAAAGAGAACACTGAGTTTCTCTCTACGCACTGAGGCTTGTTTACCCTGATGAAATCACTCACAGATGATCTAAAAATGAGAGGCCCTCGGTTTTTCCTTATAAATAATGGGTGTTACTTTAGAGTCTGTTGACAACATTTGTCCATCTTTGTAAACAAATTTACGAGAATTACAGACACCAAATGTGGCAACATGTCTCGGAGGATTCAAGTGGTGTTATACCACAGAGACGGAGGCGAAGGAGACAGAGAAAGGTCAAGTGAGTTCATCTTGTCTGTGTCTGCGATACGGTGGAGCACACGCATACAAGCAGAGAAAATAAGCTGGCGGGTAGAAACTTTGAGAGTCCACGTGTCCATTTGAAGCCTCCAAGTGAACCAGCAATTACCACTAAAATCATAACACAGATGCAGTAGGCATTTGTGTTAACTTCACAGCAGCAGCTGCAGCTGCATGATATTATCATGCCAGCTAGCTCAAGTTTAAAGGTGCTAAAACACAGGGCCGGTGGGCACCCGGGCATCAGGTGAGGATGTTGGGAATATGAAGACGCACAGGGATGGTAGAGGCTATTTAAAGTGTGACAGACAGACAGGAGGAGAAACATAGAGGGGTAGGAAGGCAGGCTTATAACAGGGTAAAAAGGCATGCAGCCAGGGGTGCTGATGCAATGAACTGAGACAACACAGTGTGAACAAGTGGCCCAAAGGTGGCATACTTTGCTGAGATGTCTACTATGGTGTCCACCAATGCCCTACAATGACCCAGAGCATTTTTCATATGGAGAAACATGTTGCAGGTTCAAAAACGATGCCAATCAAAGACACATAGAAAGCCAAAACAAATACAACAATAAAAATGTGTGGCAAATTAAAAAACTTGTTGAAAAAAGCCAAAACAAATACAGCAACAGCAAGAAATGCGGAAAGAGAACAGACAGGACAGTGTGATTGTTAGATATGACCTTAGTCTTTTACATAAGTCTGTTGCTCTTTTATAGTATTGCAAAAACCTAACTAAGGCAAAATGTAAAAAGGAATATGTGCCTTCTTTGTAGCCTCTTCACTCCACTTTTCTTTTCACTTCAAAAACGAACACACCCCTCATCTGCATCTGGTCTCTCTCTCTCAAGTAAAAAATGATGCTGTTCCACTTAGTTCCACCCTAGAGGTCTGGAGAACTTCCATTGTGTTGACTGGATATGGAGCATTTTTGTGTTGTGCATTTGTTTTGGGGTTGGTGTGTTTTTGAATTGGGATATTTTCTGAAGCTGCAGCACAATGCTCCTAATGGAAATGTTTGGGCTGTTGCAGCATGTTTGCCTGTTGTTAGACACCGTAGTCTACAGTAGCTCATCACGTTTAATCTAGAAGCATTATTATGAGAACCAAATGATGAAAAAGGACCTGATTAGTAATCCCAGATAAGGTTTTTTTCTGCAAAAGTTGTTGTGTGACAGCTTACACTACACAGAAGCATTATTACATGATGAGGCGTTCTGATTTACTCGATAATGGACAAGGTAGAGGCAGAAACTCTGTCATGTCGTGGTGTCGTGGCTCTCACAATTTCAATGTATTGTCTAAATCAAATTCAGACTTTCATCCAGTGACAGACCGTGACCAGTGGAGTGAAGACTTATGGATACGAGCTTTGTTATTGATATTTATTAGTCTCAAGAACAACAGCATCAATGCATTTGTGCTCCTGTCAACCCCCTTTCTATTTCTCGTCATGCCTCTCTATCCTGTCATTTCTTATTCTGTGTGAAACAGTCCATCTGAGAAGCAGACCTCAAGCTCTGAAGGAAAACCCCACATCATTTAGTCTCCCTTCTGTGAACATGTCATCAACGTATAATCAACTCATATCTGAGAAATTACATGATCTCTGTAATTATATAATTCCGCCAATCCAAGTCATGGGTCACAGAGAAAAAATAATATACTGTGGACCATTGCTTTATGTTCAGATCCAAATTTAATGGCCCAGCAATCAATCACATGGCGAGTGCTCACGGCTAATGCTGCATTTTTCATACAGAGGAGAAGAAATACAGGAATTTTTTTTGTGGTGTTGAGGACTGCAGCATAGCACCAGCTGCAAGGCAAACACTAAAGGACGAAAGATTAGAGCGGGAAAAGATGCGTGAGGGTGGCTGAGGCAGGAGAGGCTGCACCCACCATCATTAGCTAATGGACTGCTGAGTAAGTCAGTCAGTCAGCTTGAGGGTTAGACCCAGTGCCAAAGGCGCACACAACTTAGAAAGATGGGTTTAGCGTATAGATTGGCCACCAGTGCATTTTGCGTCAGCTATGATTCTGCTGGTCTCAAATATTAGACACAGAGAGCAAACATAAAGGCCAGAGCTGGTGACGCTAATCCTTTTATATAACGTTACCTCAGCAGCTGATGTCAGAGTGTTTCAAAAAGTTTCCATTATATTACATTAGTAAAATGTAAAGTATATATATATATATATATATAAAATGTACATGCTGGGCATGTACTAGGCTGTCTTTGCAGTAGAAAGATGCATACCTTTGAAAGTGGTGCTATATGACCAGAGAAAACAGAAACAGGACTGTGGCTTTTGCTCAAGAGGTAGAAAACCTACAACTACCAGCATGCATTGCACCGCACCAGACCAATACATGCTCCTGCTGGTGGGTGACACAAAGCGAGTTTGGCCATGTTTCCACATAAAACAATATGGCAGCCAGCTTGTAACAAACAATCTTGAATTATAGCGAACAGTAAGCTAAAATATGTTGCTGAAAAAACCTAAGCAAGAAACAGGCAAAGCAGTAACAGAATTTTGGTTTCATATTTGATCAGCACTGCTTAGTTTGATCTAATCTTTTTCAGCCGTCATTTTTACAATACAGGAAACAGTATGGCATCCACTTCCTGTTCACAAATTCTCATATTACAGCCAAACAGTGCACTAAAATATGTTTATAAAAACATTTTTGGCAAAAAAAAATAGGCAGTATAGTCAGAGAATCTTGGTTTATATTTAGTCAGCTCTACTCTTTGTGTCGGTGGTGGTGGGCAAACAAAAATAATAAACTAGAGCACTCGGAGAGCGCAGACCTCCACCAAGCAGCTCGGATTTCCAGCCATTTTATTATTTTATCCACTTCGCTTCAACCGATCACCACCAAAATTTTATCACCTGTTTCTTGTGCCATTATCAACCTTTCCTGAAAATTTCATCAAAATCCGTTCAGAACTTTTTGAATTATTTTGCAGACAAACAAACAGACAAACAGACCAACGCCGGCGAAAACACAACCTCCTTAGCGGAGGTAAAAAAGCAAGATGAGCAGGGAGATCTGGGCGCTGGCAAGATGGCAGGAAGTTCACTACAGTTCATTTACACATACTTCAAACATTGCTATGATACAATGCTAGTTAAAAATATTCAAAGTATGCCTTTAAAGAGCTTTAATTCATTAGGCAGCGTATGCAATGGACTCTAGCTTTTCACAAAAAAATGACACCTACCCAAAAGAAGTTGAACTCCGCCTGTTTCCAGTACAGACACAAATACAGATAATTTAGTTGGTTAAACAGATACAGACACAGATACAGATAATGGTGCTCGCTCATCCCTACTGGCAATCCTTATGTAGCTTTAAGTACCACTGTGACCATTTATTTTTAGCATATAATAATAACTACATTTATCCAGCAACATCTTCAATTTCCTTGTCTTGTATATACATTTATAAGCGTTTCTGGAAAATATTTTTGGAAACTGTTTATTTTCTACATTGCCCACAATGGCCTAATACATACCACAATATTAACAGTTTGGCAGAAATATCTGGTGGTACACATTGTATATCATATTGCCCATTTCTATGCTAAAACCATGGAAATACAGGGCTGCAGACAACGGGATAGGGAATGTAAAATAAAAAACTGTGATAACAACAAAGTTTGTTTTCACACCAATGATATTCCTTCATTTTATTATGGGATAGAGTAAAAGAAAAAGCGCTTGCAATGTCAGCCACTGCTGTCTGTTGAGGTGCCGCCGTGGTGGATGGAACCCTTCCAGTCATCCCACTGGCCCTTGTTTCCATTATCTAAAGGCCCAGGCTGCTATTATCATTCCTCCATAAGACTGTAATAAGAAGCTGGGGTAAAACCAACAAGCGGATAAGGTAGACCTGCATATAAACGGCTCTAATCTGGACCAATGGTGCTGTTTTCTCATAAGCAGATATAAAGCTCTCAGTGAATAACTGAGTGAGTGAATGGATGACTGAAAACATGCCTCTGTGTTTTAAGATTTAAACTCTACTCATCTTTAGCAAATAGAGGATATAAAGTTCCCCTCTAGGTCATATGAGCCATATCATTTTTATGGCTATGTCAATAAACAGCAGTCTGTGGCCTCTCCAGGACGGTTCACTCTAGAGGGTAAAACTATAATATGAATTCAACAGGGCAGCATTCAGAGGAAGAAAACCTCACTAAACATTGGAGCTACCATTTGCACTGGGGCCCAATAAGAGTAGCCACGTTTACTGGATATTTTCCAATTTTCTCTTAATTGTGTCTACTCGACATAATCCAGCCCCAGGCTCCCCCAATATCCATAACCATAACCACTTCCCTCCGACCCGCGTTCACGCTCCGTCTCAATAAGAGCAGGAATGTGTTAAAACAGAATCCATCCTCCTGCTGCCCCACATAACCATCAATAGCTGCCTTTCAGACTAACGCGTGCTGCTAGTATTGTCACAGGGTGGGCTGCACATCTACGGCTCCTTACAGGACTTCTAAAAACCTGATACCTGCACACGGTGTGGTGATTGGTGTGCGTGTGTGTACAGTATGTGTGTTTTGACCCAGGTCCTACCCTATGACGTACTGCAACATATAGTGCAGACTCTGTGTAGTCTGCAGCTCTCTAAGTGAGAGAGAGAGCAACCACAAAATGGTGTGGGATAACATCCCAGTGTAAAACCACACAGTCACAATAATTCCTTTAATAACATCTCTATATAATATTCTTACTTGGCAAAAAACAATATCCAAGAGTTACTTCTTTGTTCTTGACTTCACACATACAGCATAAAAATCAACAGTAGTTTAAGAAAGGTATTTAAGTTTTATTTGCTTTGCAGTAAGACAGTATGGGTAATATACAAAAAAAAATAGGTGTTTGAAATTGAGTGTTCATCTGGGAGGAGGGTATATGAGGGTGTAAGGGTGAAAGTGGCTACGCTGACACAGTAGTTGTGCACTAGAGACTTAACAGTTTTCCTTGATAGGCCACTGTGGCTTTATAAAAACACACTGTGATTTAAAAAGGCCATGGGTTCTAGGTAATACATGGCAATAGAACCGTGTGTTATTCTGTGTGTGTCTGAGCGCGTAAGTGAATGAGTAAACTTCGGTGTTCGTGTTTGCCCTCTAGCCTGCGTGAAGCAATGAGAGCACAGAAAATGGGAGCCACCGGTGTCCGACTGGGGGCCACCTCCTTTTCCAGCAACAATTCTCTTGGTCCTTTTTTTCCAGCTGGCTGGGTCTAGTTTGTATGGCCTAGCTGGAACCCTTTCAATTCTGTCCAACTTGTCCCCGTGCTGGGCTCCCTGCTCCAGGCTGGCCTGCCACCCCATGAATACCAAGCAGGCATACACACACACACATGCATACATACACACACGAAATACAAGCTGGGTTCTCTCTCTGCATAGTTGTATTAGGTCAGTCTTTAAACCTGGCAACCAACCCTCCTCTGTCTACGCATGCATGTATCTATACAGTAAGTGTCTATGCATTTGGATGTGTGTGTTGAACCTGAGTGTTTAATGTAGCATCATTCAGGCTCTGTGATGCTCCTTAACAACTTTAAAAAGACCACACCAGTGCTTTTGCATGTTTAAGACCATTAACTACAAATTACTTAAACTTTGTGTGACTGCCAACCATTTTCCGACTTGCTATACATTTTTTTTCCACCTTCCAGACTGACGTTTGTTTCAGTTCACTCTGGTACACCATGATACTTTACTTGCAGGAAGTATTGAGATGTCTGGCAGTAATGTACGGTGTTCGACAGACTAGAACTACAGCACAGAGCAGTGCTGTGATTGCTTTTGTCAGTAATGAGTAATGTAGGGATTACAACTTGAAATTCACACTGATGTTTTTGGGGGTCTGCTTGTTTGCTTGCCAGGAGTTTAAGTAGGGGGAGGCAGATGGTCGCTGCCAAAAGAACAGAAATACAACTTCTGAGTAAATTGTTATTTGTATGCTACTTTAAGTAAACCTGGCCAGCACACTAAGGTCTTGTTTTGACAGCCCAAATCCGTTTTTGGCGTATCCAGATTGTATCCAGTTTGATTGTTGAGAGTCTTGACAAAACAAAACACATGAAAAGGCATTTTTGCAAATCAGATCCAAACCACATTTGGATGAGGTTTGAAACACAATTCCAATCAAATTTCTATAGATCGGTCTCAGTCCGGCTGCTTTGGCCGCTCAAATAGGATTAGCAAGCGTCTTTTGTGTCACTTGCAACGTGACACGCAACAATGATGTCAAATCCAGAATGACAAAAGTGCTGTGGAGGACCACATGGAGATCAAAACTGCGGAAAAATCAATATAGCATATTGTCGCAATATTTTGCATGGCTATTTTGTATCAATATATGGAGCCCAAATATTGATTTTTTTTTTTAATTATGTAATCATTTATATTACAAACACAAATCAAACTTTTAGTGACCTACTAGCGTGATAAAGTCAATTCCTTTTTTTTTTTTTTTTTTGTTAAAGATATTTTTTGGGCATTTTTAAGCCTTTAATTGATAGGACAGACAAGTGTGAAAGGGGGAGAGAGAGAGGGAGTGACATGCAGCAAAGGGCCACAGGCTGGATTCGAACCTGGGCCGCTGCGGCAACAGCCTTGTACATGGGGCGCCTGCTCTACCACCAAGCCCCAAAGTCAATTCCTTTTGTGCTTCATTAGATACATTTTGCTACAATAGATTCATTTTCCGTAACTGCTTATCCTGTTGGGGGTTACTGGGAGGCTGGAGCCTATCCCAGCTGACATTGGGCAGAGGAGGCGGGAAACACCTTGGTCAGGTAGCTGGACCATTGCAGGGCTGACACATAGAGACAGACAACTATTCACACTCACATTCACAACTACGGTCACCAATTAACCTAACCTGCATGTCTTTGGATTGTGGGAGGAAGCTGGAGTAGCCTGAGAAAACCCACACGAGGAGAACATGCAAACTCCGCACAGAAGGGCTCCCCCAACCTGGGTTCGAACCAGTAACCCTCTTGCTTTGAGGCTATCCACTGTACCACTGTGCCACCCTTAGATAAAACAGATGTTGACGAAGTCTTCCTTTGAAGATAGTTAGTTACTGATGCCTACATTATTACCACAGCAACACATGCAGATAGGTTGGTGATGTCTCAGATCTATAACGCTTGCAAACAAGAGTGCAGACAGTCTAAGATCTGATTTAAGAAACAAATCTGATTTGCCTGCAGTCTGAGCACAGCCTTAGTCACCACAGTAATCACTAGTCTTTGAGAATAATTGACAATAGCTCAGTGGAAGAATGCACTGTACTTTAAGTCAAGCAGAATAGCCATGCTGAAGTTTGGACATTATGGCTTCTTTAGTGTTGTCTTACAGTTTTAGTCCGGCTCTGGGAACAGTTCCAGTGTCGACTTGTCCACAAGTGGTCCCATTAAAGATATTAGGGAACAACTGCACCCCACATAACCCCGTCAACATTTGAAGCATTGTCCTTCCCCTCTCTGCTTCCATATTCAACACAGTTCAACCGAATAACTCAACGTGTTGACAGGATATGATTTAAAATAACTCATATCTGTAACCCGTAATATCAAACTAATGAGATGGAGAGAGGTAGGGATGATGTTAAGAGAGACACAGGCTGTGAGGATAAACAAATATAACAGCCTATTCCCACAGCTCGGGAGACTTGAGTCTAGCCACCTACTCAGTAAAAGGGGCCAGTAAAGGTAATGGAAGTATGTCATCCAGAACTCCAGCTCGTTCCCAGGAGAGAGACATGTATGAGTGCTCTTACAGATTTTTCTAGAAACATGAAATACACAAGCACTGCGTCAACAAGCATGCCTGAAATTTAGAGGAGCGAGGAAGATGCAATGGGGACTGAACGCAAGTTAAACTTTATGTTCCTCTTGATGAGGTACATAAATCTCTGCTAATCACCTTCTGCTCCACTGTGTATGACTCATGTCACCTTACACCCACATGCATGACCCCACCTTATATAGAGCAAGTAGGGTATTGCTTAAAAATGTGAAGATAAAGGTCACAGTGTGCTGTATTTACTGAAAAGTTGATTTTAGATCTCAAAAATAAAGCAAATGACTGACATGAAAACAGAACTACAGTCTCAGCGTGTATTACATCTGATGTGTATTATATATTACTCTGTATACAGGGATATGTTTCAGATGATGCAGAGATTTGAGCTCTACTTTTACAGCCGCAGTACGTTTTGAATAGGGATGCCAGTTTCGGTTAATTTTGCTTTCTAAAGCGTTATATCCATTAATCAATAACTAAGTAGTTATTTCTTTAAGGACAAAAAATGCAAAATGACATGAAATATGAGAGGACTTTCCTTCTAATCTTAGAGGCATTTTCTTTTAGCCCTCCACTGACTCACTAAGCTGCATTTTAAAGTGCTATCCATTTAGAGGTGGGGAAATTTTAATGTCTTGGTGTAATTGTCTTGCCTTTTATTTTATTCTATACATAATTTTTCTGTAGGCTGACAAACAGCTGGCTAGCCGCATTAACATCCAAAAACAAAGTGCCCACTGCCTGTCCTCCGGCCTCTTATGGTAAGCTAACGTTAGCCTTGGCTGTTTGGCACTGCGCACCTGGGTTGGGTGGGAGCTAGCTAGCGAGACCACTTAATTGACCATTATCACTGGTAACGCTGTCCTCCCACGGGGAACATGGTGGCCACCCACTGTTCGTTCTCCCTTGGGTAGCCCAGGCAAACAAGCAGCTTTATTTTGACTCAAAAAAAAAAAACAAAAAAACAAAACAAAACAAAAAACACTTTATCACTGTCACTGTTAACTATGTTAATACCACTAACAATGCTGACACTGCTAACAGCACTACCAAACCCAAAAGTAGTTGATAATGTTAAAGACAGTTTAAGACTCAAAATTGGGCCGCTTACTTGAGAGTGGGTACAGTGTTTTCACAGCAATGCTGTTGGCTTGGAACAGCGTTTGACCAAATGAGCGGCACCACTTGCTAACATTAGCTCCTACCATACCTGGTTGGTGCGCAGTGCCGACATGCATAACAGGTCAAAATTATTCTCATTATTCTCACCCCTTGCTGTAAAACATACAAACAACAAAAAAATCCAATAGTGAAACAAAAGTACAATTTTAAGTGTAGATTTCACTGCAGTATTCAGTTCTAAGAAATGTTAGGCAGTTGTCCATGAAGCTGTCTTCATGTGGTGAACATCAAACTTAAAACCATATATATAACAAAAGGCATATGGTAGTGCTCACAGCATGCAAGTGCACTCACTCCCCATTTTATCTGTATCTATCTTTTTTCATTTCCATCATAGTCAATGAGGAATATTCCCCGACAGTAAGAATCTAAACAACAACGGTGACATTTAGCTGCTTTGCCATTTTGGAAAATTAGTCCTTCTCTAGGCTCGGCTCAGCCTGCATTTGTCTGGAAGGGGCTGGGCTTTTTTCTTTGTATAAACATTATTTTTCTCTGAATAGTTTCAGCACTGTACAAACATTAATGCTGTGTGCAGAGTTCTTTGTTGCATTGGTGGAAAAAATAGCTCATAACCCACAAGCAGCCTGCAAAACCTTTCCAATCAATACATTAAAGACTGCCAAGGTATATGTATAAAACAAAGATGTTAAACAAAAAGGTTTGGAGGCTTTTAGCATGTGCTATTAAAGCTGATGATCTGGTGTGTACTCACCGTGGCGGTGATGAGTGGACCATGGAGCTGTGCATAGAGCAAGGCCTCATTAACGTGCCCTCTGACCCCCAGCAGGGCTAGTTCCAAACTGTGGTGGCCAGCCATGGCATGGGTTAGTTGCTCCAACAGGCTGGTATACCTCCTCCAAGGCTGATCTAGCTCCGATACGCTGGCCAAGCAGCCTCGCATAACATTCAGACAGTAACCCACACAGGGCTTAATCAGCGTCAGGCCTCTGCAGTGGGAGCAGTACACCATCTTCACCAGGCTTTTCACACACTCTTTGCTCATGCTGACATGTTCAGTGGCGTTCATCACCTCCAGACCCTCCTCTAGGGCCAGGCCCAGTTGCCTCCCAGCTCCCAATGCCCCAGCAAGCTCCTGGGCCATGACGGCTGGATGAGGCCCAAAAGGGTTGACGTCCTGCCTGATCATACGGAGACAGTCACCCATTTCATTGCCCATCATCACGCTGCCTTCAATGCCTGGATTGATGAGCCGCGTATAGACAAGTGGGAAGAGGTTGTTAAAAAATTGGTGAACTGAAGCCTCCACGGAGACGTTGGCCCCACGGAGGTAGAGGGAGAGTGAGGAGAAGAGTTGGTTGACATGGGGTAGGGCATGGCGGGACAGGGATGTGTAGGTTCCCTCCAATAGTGAACTCAGGTGGCCCTGAGAGAAGGACAGAAGGTACTGGAACATGTCTGCAAGGAGAGCAAAAGAGAAACACAGTGATAAGAGACAGACGGAAAGACAAGGACAGATGACATTCAATATGAGGGGAATATTGAAAATCACTGATGACAAGAAGCTGTCCATGAAATGTGTCAGGCATCCAAAATGCAAACACATATCCAAATCCTGGCTCCTAACCAGCTAAGCTTGGCTTGTGCGCGTCAGTAAGCTGGGTCGAGAAACCAGTGTAAAGTTTCCCTATAATGCGGTTGGATATCATTGTGTATGAAGTCATCACCCCAGTAAGTATGTCTTAAGGAGACAGTCTCTGCATGTCTACACTGAGAGAGACAGACAGAGAGATTTGAACAGCATCCTGGTACGAGCAGCAACCGCAATCAGCTTGCATTTTCTATGGCAAATATTGTATATTCCAGGTTCTGCAAGAGTGTTTGACATGCCACCTACCACACTCTCTCTCTTACGCACACACAGCAGTTGAGTCATCTAGTTCTTGTGTCATTTCCTGGTAAGCAAGTGAAGCTGTAAAGTAATCAATGATGTCAGCGCAGAGGCTGATCAGTGCCAATAAGGTGCCACTTCTTGCTAAGCAAGGTAGCGGAACAGAGTAGAGAGGAGGGTGAAGCAAGGGCTGGGAAACAACCCATGAAATTCAGAAAAACAGTTTGATTTTCTTCCACGGTCATTTGCTTTGCATGGCTTCCGTCTATCTTGATAATTTCTGTTTGCTGTATTAATGCTGTCTTTGTGTCTTCATGCTGTCTTTATTTCATCCTTTTATTGATTTCAAAACATCTCGCAGGACTGCAGTGGAAAATTAGTCAGCTGGCTTACACTGGCACCTTTACAGAAATGTTGATTAATGTGTGTTGTCCTCATAAATAAAATGTATGAAATGAAATTTTCTTTCCTTTTTCTCCAACATCCCCATCCCCATTTTACTGCTTACAGATATGGTTTATAGTTACGTAAGAGTCTACCAGAAAGTTACATAATAGTAATTTGATCATAAACAATCACATAGCAACAGAAAAGTGGGCAGTCTTGCTTATTATTATTTTGGAAACCATTTCTATTGTACAGCCTAACCAAGCGACAACCTCTGAAGTGCCAAAAACTGCAGTTCTTCAAATGACCACTTGAGGCTGGCTACAAAAGCAAATCAATCCCCATGGATATTAAAATGCCCAAATTAACAGCAGAAATAAATGTGCAAAAAAGTGTTCTGCTCTCTAAAGCTAATTTCACTCTTCATGACAACTGTACAGGGGGCTGAATTTTTATACAATTCACCCGTTTAAATTTGATAAAGGCTTAGAGTTAATTAAGAGCATGGCTGCTTTGAGTGACAGGCTGCCTGGGAGACATATTGAAATATGGTCACTTCTGGCTCCAAAACACCAAGATGGCGGCAGTCAAAATGCTGAACTCAAGGCTTCAAAATGGGAGTCCACAAACCAATGGCTACGTCCATTATTTTTATGCAGTCTATGAGCCAAACTCATCCTTTTGTCCCACCATCCCGTCACTGCCCGTCCACTTGAAACCTTCCATCCTGCTTTCCTTCCCAGCAGCTCTTCATATATTCTCCTCTGTATGCAACTGTGTGGGACCGTATGTACATGTATGTATGTATGTGTGGGCGTGTGTTTGTGTATGCGTGTCCTGGACACGACACTCTCCTCTGGGGTGTGATGTCAGCTTAAAAGCATGACAGAACATGAAGGAGCAGTAGCAACTGTACAGAAATTGAGACAGGAGAAGGAGGGTGCCAACACCCTCCTACCCCCACCACCACCCTCGCCACCACAGCACGCACACACACACACATACACACACACACACACACACACACAAATAAAATGAAAAAGAAGCATAAGCCCAAAATGTACATGTAATGTACATATGATACTGTGCACTAACGAAATGTTATTAATCATGTACTGTGGACTACAGTTTTTAAAAGTGCTCGATGTTTACATGTACATATTCATTCATAAGAGTACCTTTCACATAGTGATCTATCTCAGTACAGTGATTGTTACCAAATGAGTATGTGTGTGTTTGTGTGTGTGCCTGTGTGTGTCCAGCCCCTCCCAGCTCACAGACAGAAGGATAACAACAGTCATGTCCTACTCAACAGCTGCACTAATATGACCGCTGTCTGTGACACACAGGGACTCCCCACCGGCCAGCAAAAGGCACAACTCATAATAATGCACTCGAAATTACCATTGTCATGATCGGAGCTGCTCCTGCACATGTAAAGTGTAGCCCATTAGATGAGTTTTGAGCAGCGTGACTGCGTGTGACAGAAATAAAGCAGACATGAAAAGTTAACGGCCTGTTACGGATTATTACTGTAAAGTGGAGGGTGACTGATTGTAGGCTGAAAGCAGTCAGAAAGACCTCCCGAGATGACCAGCTAGAGACAGACCAGGAGGGACAACAACATGACAAACAGAAACAGAAAAGGAATGAGCAAAAATAGCATTAGATTTGCAGGAAGTTACAGTTGCAGTTCCACCTCAGTGTCTCCTATGAGCCTGAGGGGCTGCAGGGTTGGTACCAGTGTGAGGTCTGCCTGCTTGCCTGCCAGTCAGACATTTACACCGCAAGATGTACCCACAGGCTTAGGTTACACGGCATTACATAATGTTATTATAAAATTATCATGCTCAGAAATACCATGGTTTAATCATACTCTCTGTGAGCTGTGGTAGGGGCAAAACAAAACTCCACACAACAAGACAATCAAGTTTTCAAGAAGACGAATCTAAAAAAAAGTCCATCTTGTATGTCTCAAGAGCTTCATGAATGGATGCACATATTTTAAACGGTTTCTGACAGCATCATTAAATCTTTAAGACATTCCGTACTTGTTATAAAATCGTATTTTTATTTGCCAAGAGAGTGACACTGAGAGAGAACATGAACACGGGGGAAAAAAAAGGGAAGAGCGGGAGAGTGCCAGGAAAAATGGAATAAAAAGAAGCGACTGAACGTTTGAACAAGGAAAAACAACTACTGTACAAGTGGACTCCACCTTGTGAACATGCTCTGACATCTGGATTCATTTGGCCCCTGGGTCCGGAGCACTTCCCTGTCTCTCCGTGGCTGTTACTTCAAACATGTCCTTCTCTGAATATACAGAATTAGGACAAGAGTCCACCTTTCTTCCTCTCCACGCTTCCCCTGACAAACAAAAACGTGGATCCCGCGGTTCATTCATTTTCAACATTGGTTATTTTCTGGTCTCTATCAAGTCCTCTCCCACGCTCAAATGTATCCGGTTTCTCATTCTATGATAAATCAAGTACAGTCGTTGTGGGTTTCTCTGCACTTTCCAGTACTGGGAAACAGGGTGATGACAAAAAAACATGAAACCAGCAGCTTTTTAAGTCCTAAGTACCATTGCATGATAGTCAATTGGGTTTGATTGTTCTGGCTGACCACAGTGTCTGAATCTGGATTTAACCACAGTCCATTCAGACGCAGAGTCGTGGGTGGCTATCATTACCATGTCACACACTCCCATCGGTAAGTCTCTTGGGAAATGAAGTCTGGCTGGATTGAGGCTGTTTTGCATGGAGCAATTATCTTTAATTTCCAAGGAAGTCCTGAAAACTCTGAAATTCAAAACACATAATTGTCAAGCTAACTATATAGGAATAAATGAACAGGCTTGCTTTGTCTGTGGCCCTGTGGGGCTAATCTGACATGCACTCTGCTCGGAATAAACAAGGTATTAAACGGATAAAAAAGCAGCAGTTGCAAAGCAGAGAAGGCCTTTGTCCTGCAGTGGCCTAAACTGAGTATGTATTTATGACTCTGGGATGGGATATTATACCATATCTTTCCACAAATACTTTGCCAAGGCCACTCTCTGAGATCACTGGGTTTGATCATAAGAAGCTATTTCCACTTTACATTCTGCATGGCAACCCAGTGTTTTACTGGCACAATTAGTGTCACCATGGTGAAGCTACCACAATAACTGCGTCAGAATAAACGCAGTGGCAGCTCTATGATTTAAGTCACAACCATAGTGCTCTTCGCCTTTGCTTCCCAGCAGTCCCTGATTTCTGAATCACTCTCGCACTGAAAGAGATGCATGTTTGCGTGCTCGTGTCTAAATGAGCAGTAACGTCACAGTGGGAGTAGGTATTTAAGGACAAGGCATCAAAGCTAGGTTGCCACATCTCAGCACAGACATGTGGCACCAGACAGGCATGACAGGTCATGGACAATTATACTGTATGATCAGTAGTAGTAGTTCTAGTAATAGTGCTAGTTGCTGCTGTGGTAAGCTACTTGTTTATGACTATTTAAAGTGCCTATGTGCAGCACTCGATGCATGCCACAAAGCAACTATACAGTTACACCAGTTATACATGTGCAGTCTTTACAGTATGACAGACCAGAGCTACAAAGTGTGGCAAACGTCTGGGCCACACTGCCTGCATGAGCATCACATGTGCATCCCAGAGCCTTTTGTTTTTTATTTTGTCGTCCACGTAAACAGGTTGGAGCACCCACACAGCTTCTCCACGGCTGTGGCTCATCTGCAGATTTGGAGTCTTGCGCATGGTTTGCAGCAAAAGTAATCAAAATGATCTATCAACAGTCATGCTGACATCACTACAGTTTCAATGTCAGCAAAGCAAACTTTAAAGTGTTTTTTTTCTTATTAACCTTTTAACCCAAAGGAATCACGTCTTGTGTGTTTTTGAGTGACAAATATAAGCCCCCCTTTGCTACTCCTGTAAAATCCTTGAAATGTATTTCATTCTATTAGATAAAGATATAAAATGTTTCCAGATGTGGCCTGTTGTAGGATAAGAAAGGTGACTTCTGCGCTATAAAATGGTCCCTCAAATTCTTCTTGAAATGCAATTAAGCCTTTGCTATTTCTTTACTATTTAATATAAGGTAAAGTTAACATCAATTAAGAACTCTGCTTGAAATTAAGGAGAATTTAAAACACACAGCGTTGCAAAATGGAAGGAAAATTTAAGGTGTCAAGTTCTTCATTTCACCTGTATGGAATATTTTGGATTGTAAAAATGGAAAATGCATCATGTGTGGCCCTGAAACCTTTCCTGCCCTAAACCAGTTTTATAGCCCTGGGTTAGAGGGTTTATCTGTGTCTGTGTCATGAGTGAGACTGCATCTTTAATACTGTAAGTGCAAGTATGAGTGCATGTACAGTATGTCTGTATTTTTAAGTACGTGCAAGTGGGCCTGTAGAGGAGGGTGTGCATATGTGCATGCTTGAAGATGCGGTAATATTGTGATAATGAGGTAGGAGACACTGTTCTCATACCATGGGGCTGTGGGCCTGTCCTATCTTGGCAATCAGTCCTTACTGGACCTCACCAACCATCTTCTGAGGCAAAGCATTTTAATCCCACCACAGGCTTGGGTTTCACACAGGTCACCAAACAGATATATGACATAGTGACACATGTGTAGATTACATATCCTTGTTTTAATTAGTAGAAATACTGTACATAGGGCAATCTCCCACTCAGCGCTGGTCATCTTAGGTTACAGGGGAGAGCTGCAATGTCATACAATCTCCCAGCCGCTAACCTTTCAGCAAACAGTTTAATGGTAATAAACTATTAATAAGTCAATGAATCAATCTGTTTATTCACCATACTTGTGTGGTAAAATCACATGTCTAAAGTCTAAAGAGGGAGCGTGACTCATCTGTCAGACAACAGGCGCAGACATGCTGTTCATGCAAATTTGACCTGCAAGAACTGGGGGGCTACACTCCTGCCAAAACCACTGTGACTCCACAAGCCCCTTAGAAGCCCCACATATGCAATCACAAATGTGTGCACAAATTTCAGCGAACCCTTGCCCCAAATCCTAATTTGCTGGTCTTGTCCTATCAGGGGGCTAACAGGTGGGATAATGAGCTTGAGAGGAGGAGGGCTGGAGGTGGGGGTAATTAAAAAGGCAGCCCAGCTATATCAAAACTCTGAAACATAAACAATTCCACAGATGCCAGGGGCACGCAGGATGCACTGGGCTATAATGTGGTGTGGGGGGAGAAGTGGCGGTGGAGATGGGACAGGAGAGGGATCACTGCTCTCTGCTCTGGCCAAAGTAGGGAAACATGATCGAAGGCAGGGGAATGAGCAGACGAGAGAAGGACGGGACAGAGGAGACAGAGCACGGGGGCAGTGGGTGAGGGGCTGAGGGAAGGACAGGGGCGGGGGGAGGGTCGTTCAAATGACTAATGCCATAACGGGGAGATGTGGAGGGCCAGCATGAGGGCAGACTGTTGACAGGCTGATGGACAGCACCTCTGGTCCTACACATTAAGGGGGCCACAGGTCTGTAGTGACCCCCCCATTTCTCTTTTGTTTATTGGTATATAAATCACAGTGTCTCTTTTGATGTAGTGTCGCGCTAAGGAGCTGCACAGAGTGTCATACACAGAAAGCATTTGCACTCATTGATAACTACATACAGTTACAACTAAAAGTATGCCAGCTGCACAAGTAGGAATGACTTTTGACTCTTAAGTACAGCATGAGCAGCCCAGGCAGTATGCAAATTCATATTAGAGCTGGGTTGATTTGCTGGTCCAGTCTGATGCACAAGCTTTAACTGGTTTGATTTTATGCTTACCGGCTGAACAAACATTTGTCATTATGATATGTTCAAGCTAATTCAAAAGTAGGTACTAAACCCAGCTTGTATTGCATTAGTCGTAAGCAATATGACAGCAACACTGACATAATATCATGATGTTTAACAAGCCCAGCACTGGCACGTTAGGTTTGTTTACTAAAAAGTTAACGTGTTTTTTTGTGTGACGAGATGAAACATGGCAGGCTTAGAGTTAAAAAAACTAAAACTGCTTCAATATGGCAATATTTTGGATTTGAAGCTGAAAAAATAGTGTCCCAACTGGCAAAGTGTGACACACCGCTGCTGTTCTGAGCTGACCTTCTGTTGGGAAGCACCACAATGGACCAGGAACGTCTGATTTGTGAAGTTAAAATAAGGAATTATCTAATGGTGTCAGTTGGGGAACGAGATTACCAGGGAGCTTAAAGTTTCTGGTAAGCTAAAACACACTGCTAATAACAACTTACTGTTCTTGCTGTTGGTCATATTGTTTTCATTTCCAGTAAATATCACAACAGAAAACATGTTTTCTGTTTAAAAAAGTAATGTTAAAAACGTATGAAGATAGCAAGCAGGCTACTCACTCATCTTTTCAGTGGGAACGTTTCCAGTCTGATCTTGAGTGCGCAGCTAATATTTACTTTAATATTTGTTTACATGAAACAGAAATGCCTATTTAAGGGGTTCAGTGTGGACAGAGAGCTCCAGTGTTACAAGACACCATAGATAGATGTTCATTTGCTGTTGAGACCCGGTGTCATTATGTTCCACACAGGAGCAGCTGCTGAGTTAAGTGTGACACCTGGTAATATTTGGAGTACTGGTAATTCTTACATTCTCCAACTGTAAAAATGTGAAACTTACCGAAACCGAATAAAAAAAGTGTTTTAACATGTCAAGAACTAAAATGTGCATAATACATCAAGTGCCTGGCACCTTTCCTCGAAATTTTGACGAACCTTGACAGCAGTGGCTCGTCTTGAGTCTCCCTGGCTGGTTAGCTATGGATGCCAAATCCAAAAAAGCAAAAGTCTTGGAATAAAATAAAGAATTTAATAGTTCATGTTTGCTTTTACTGCCAGCAAATAATCATAAATAGCACCCTGCACAGGAGCCACCTAGGAAAACATATTAATGAATGCTAATTTAGACTATTTTAGGCTAATTTAGAATTAACAGGCTATAGCACCTTCATTATAAGGCTCAAATATCTTATGCAGCTCCACACTTTTTTTTTTAATTATCATCTTTGGTAAAAAAAAAAAAAAATGGCTCTTTTGATAGCAAAGGTTGCTGACCCCTGTCTTAGAGGGACTGCTACAGACATTATACTCCAGAGAATCAGTTGTGAAATATTGTTTAGTTCTGCAGATGGTAGAAAAGTAGAACACACACATCCAAACAAGGACTCAAGCGCAGGAAAGAAAGATTCGAAATATAAAGTAGATTCTATGCAACAGCAAATCAGCTGTCAGTGGCTTATACTCTGCAGGATGGAACATTCTTAAGTCAATTTAACAGAATGGAGGCATTTTCTCCCAAAACCTGGCTACACTGATGACAGCCTGTGGTTTTGTGATAAACAAAAAAGCCTTGTCAAGGTAACAACCCATTATATAACTGGAAACTGATGACAACTAGAGACGGCTGGAGAAAGAGACTGGACTCCAGATTTTCATGAAAAGGGAAAGGAAACATTTAACATGAAACAGACCCTTGAGCTGACTCGGAGGTGTGAAAGGAATCCAAGATGAAAGGGAGTCTAATGAAGAGTTTTCCACTTTTCTTAGCAGGTGTGGCCCCTGTTTTCATTTTTCAGCTTTCTTATGAATCAACACAGGGTCATTTGTGCATTGTTTCAATTATGAGCCAAAACTAGTCTTTGATGAGACCTTGGCCTTTATCCTTATGCCAGTAAAAACAACGCACACAAAAAAACACTTCAATACATTGTGTGGGCTGAAATAAATCAAAAGGAAAAATACTAAATAATCAAGATAAATGTATAAAAATATTTGTGAAGGTCAAATTCCACCATTAGTTCCAGTATTAAGAGTTTGCCAGTGATAGTCCGCGCTGTGGCTGATTTAAGAGTAGACTCATTATTGTTCATTTTGGCAGACACTGCAGCAGATATCATAATCCATCATGGATCATACAAACAGGACACAGCTGGGCAGGGTCAGAGCAATATTTTTTTTGTCTGTCCATTTCTCTCATTTATTGTACCTCCTCTCCTGGAATACAATGGATGAATGACTGTAGGATCAGTGAATAAAACCTACCGCGGGGACTCCTTAATGGTGCGCTAGGAGCCATAGAGGCGAGGAGAAAGAAGGAGAGGAAGCAGAGGAGTGTCCAACACAGGCGTAATGAGGAAAGTGGGTTGACTTGAGTGAAGGAGTGATGAAGTGAAGTTGGTGGTGAGAGATGGAAAGCCAAATCCAACCTACTCTGGGCTGAATGAACTGTGTGAGTCACAACACAGGGACATGTACATCGTGATGCTTATCCACATATGCATTAAAAAGCACATATTGAGCACACACCCTGTTCTCCCACAGGCGTCGGATGGAAGCTGCTCTCCCTCACTGACATGCAAGTCTGGCCAATTTGCGATGTTCAGTGCCTCTTTCCCTCACGCTATGTCTCACCAACACTCTTTCATTTCTCCCAGCATGACCTTACTTTGGTCAAAGTCTACCATCATTTCTATTAAAAATATCTCATTCACTAAAGTGAGCAAAGGAGGATGAATGACGAGAAGGCATATCAGGATACCAGAGCTATTTTAGTCTATATCAATTCCAGTGAAATTAAGCAATAAATAAATAAATCCTATATGTCTAAACAAACACTCCTTTATTGAAAAACATGATTTAAATTGTTTTCAACCATGATGACCTGCCTCCAACCCAAAGTACTAGTCTACGTGGGTTCATGGGACTTTTTGGGCAAGGAAACATATTAACATATAGCTGTTCAGCACTTGTACATATAAGATGCGACAGTTCGTCTTTTTGGCAGGCTATTTGTCCCACCCCTGCTTAATTTACTGGACATCTGCATAAAAAATTACAGTGACAAGCGCAATGCTTTACCCAGAGTTGAACATCTTTTAACTTTTGCCAACCAGAAAAACGCGAAACGTCCAGTGCTGAGTGCAGAACAGACACTCAGTGGTTGGTCATGCTGCTGGCGTTTGTAGCATGATTGCGAGGTGTTCTCATTGAGGAAAATCAAAAAAACATGCTAGCCTCAAGAAAAATGCTTTTCTTTTTGACGAGTCGACATGCAGCTGTCGCTACAGCTGCACTTGTTGCCGTCTTCCATGTGCTTTTGTTGTCTCTGTTGTTGTTGGCATTCTTCTACTTCCTTTGGCATTTTATGGCAGACTACAACACTTGTAACTATCCAGAGGAATTGCATCCTTGGTAGCGATGGGTCTGGGGAAAAACTATTATCACTTTTTCAGAATTTTGGCATCAACTTGGCACCGAAGCGTCAGTTCTTGTAACATCCCTAATGACAATTTCATCAAAAAGAGAAGAAGTCTGTCAGTTATACTGCTTATCAGACATTTTCTGATGAGGAGTTTGACTGCCAGCTGCTACACACAGACGTGTGCACATGCAGATCTATATCTCAACCCTATACACACACATACACAAGTTTTATGGCTTGTGGGATCATTCTGGGAAGGACGGGTGCAGCGGAGTCAGACAGGCCACAGGAAAAGGCCAGGCTGGACCAATCAGCAGCAGCAGAGTACAAATCCCATCAGCCAGCCAGACAGATTGTGTTCCAGAAAAGCCAAATTCTCTTGGACAGAGAACAAGCCCCGGGAGATGCGACTCTGTCTGATTACCAAGAAACTTTCTGGACATCAAGCTTATTTTGCTCATACAATCATAGTGAGACTGATGAAGCTTAGTCTACACTAGGAGTGTTTGTAGAGGCACGCTAAAAGACAGTGTCAGAAACAGTGTTTGTGAAGCACTAGCATCAGAAAATCATTCCATGAGAAAAGAGATGGTGCTGGCGAGAAATAAAGGGGTATTTATCTCAGTTTCATTTCAAGCTAGTATGTCAAATTATGGCTGTGGAGACTGGCGGCATGCTAATCTACACAGACCCTGTATTTGTTTAGGCTTGGGATGTAATGTTGGGGAGCATGGATGGTTGGTGAGGAAGACTGAGGCTGTTGGGGAGCAGAATAACAATGATGAAGAAAAATGAAAGGAGACTTTTGGGGTGAAGGAGAAGATGGAGAAGAAATTTGTGTTTATGGTTTCGTTCTGTGGAGCGCGCTCTTGGCAGCTGGGTTATCTCTGAGACACGAGGGTTCCCTGCAGCGCACATGCCAGCACGCAAGCTGTTGGCATGGTGCCCACCCAGGCCCAGCATGCTCTTGTTAAGCAACCAATGCTGGCAAAGCATGGACCACAGACAGAGAGAGACACACGGGAAGAAAGGGGGAGAGTTGTCAGGAAGCAGCAGCACACAGTGAATCCACAGGGCAAAAACCTGTTGATTCATTCTCTTTAAAGGCAAACCACATCACACACTAACACACACACACCTGATAGACCACATTCAAACACACCTGCGCACACTTTCACTGAAACTTTACTCAAACCATGTGCCCTCCCCTCCATTTCATTTTTCTGCTCTCTCTCCTAGGCCCTACTTCTCTGCATTCTCACATATTCATGCTGAGGTGAGAGGGGCAGATGAAAAGCAGAGGTAATTAGGGAAGCTTTGAGTGTGACTTTATGACTGCGAGAGGCTTTGAGCTTTTCCCCTCTTTCCCCCCCTCTTCCCTTTGTTCTTTCCCTCTTTCTCCCCAGCGAGTCTGCAAACTCGGAGGGATACACATCCTGCCCTTATGTGTCATGTCTACTCAGGAGACGAGAGAGGCGTAGATAAAACACAAACATGCTTAGGACACACACGTACACACTCAAATACGCAATATATTCGCTCCCACTATTAGGTCCATAAACACGTTTCCCCTCCGCCCTGTATGATTAAATGAGACGTGTAGGGATGGATTCCGGATATCCTCCCTAATTTGAGCATGAGCTCATGGTGCAGCGCAATGTCATCCTGTGTCCAAGCATCAGCCTCTAGAGCAATAACCCTGTCGGTCAAAACATCTGCAGAGAAAAATACATGCAGACATGAAGTGAGAGGGGAAAAAAAAGTAATGATGTGAGAGAGGACGGGCTGAGATGATCACAAGCGAAATGAGTGAGAGAACTTCCAGACAAATGCAGAGATTGCAATATAGATAGAGGGATTTGTGTGGCTGATGAAAGAATAAAGATAGGCCACCACAGCCGAGTGATTCATCATTCCTATCACTTGCACACACACGTATAGACATGCAGACACACATGCCTACACAAACATATAAATCATCACTATTTAATAAATAAGACTGTTGCCCTTACATAGGGCGTGAGGTCTACGCCACCCAGGATGATCCTGACAGGCGAAATGAAGGCAGCAGAGGAATTTTCAAAACAGTTTCATCTGGGGTGGCTTATAAACAATGAGGCTTTAAGGTAGATATCCCTGTCTGTCTGTCTGTCTGTCTGTCTCTGCCAGAGGGGGAATCAGAGACGCTGGGGGGTAGGAGTGCAAAGAGCAATAGACATGGAGAATACTGTCTACTGTATCCAAGCAGGCAATCAGGCAGGCTGCAAATTCCCAAGGGGCAGAGACAATTACAGTAGGGTTGAACTCAGCCACCTGTGAAAGCCTGGGGGACAAACATTTACAGGGGGAAGACAAACCAACAAACCACGCAGTCAGTGTTTCTTGTCTTTCTCTACCAATTCTCACATCTCCAAGACCTCTTCTTCTGCCATTAAAAGGAAAATCTGCCACTTTTTATGTCAGGGATACTCGACTTGCTTCGCCTGGGGGCCACTCTTGCAAACTCGCAGAGAGGAGGCAAGGGGACAGCTAATAAACACACAATGATATCTATCAGATAAAATGAATCAACATTAAAAACAAAGGCAAAATAAAGGCAAATCCATCTGTCCATTTTTCACCAAATTGCCTGTTTTCAACCTTTCAACATTTGCTGTCCTCCCCTATCTTTGCAAAGAGGCAAATCCAGTCTCAGCAGCCCCACACAGGTCAGCTGTATGCAGGATCATTTCTGGGATTTGTGGACATTCAGAGTTTAACCCGGACCTTTGTCAGTGGGTCCACAGGATCCTCCTCCCTACCCCCAATTTTTGGAGGTAAACAAGCTCCATTTTGATGTCTTGTGATGAGCTCTGGCATCTTATTTACATTCAAAATGCAAAAGAAAAAAAATCCTAGTGTCAATCAATTCATTTCTATGTGAATGTGTGAATTAGAAAATGGTTGTCAGGCCTCCTGACACCTTATCATAGGCCAGATTTGGCTCGTGAGCTGTACGTTGAGTATGTGGATGTCAAATCAGGGTTGATAAAAAATGTCCTCCACTAAAGTAATAAAATCCTTACTTCGTGCTATATTGATCGAGAAAGACTGTAATACTTCCCCCTTCCATCTACGTCATTTGGCACTACAGTGACCTGGTTGACAGGAGGCAGAACTACAAGCTGTTTAAGGTTAGATAGGGGACGCACTCTAAAACAGAACTTCCATGTTCTCTTCGCAAATTAGTGACGTTGTGAACAATGAGAATGGCATCCCAATGTATGAGTGCAGAGGATATAATTGACAAGGCTTCTTCTTTTTTTTTTTTTTTTTTTTACAGTGTCATGGCTAACTGGGATATTCAGCCACATTTATCTAAAACAGGGAATGCAGCCAAAGTAACGCTGCAAGGAGAGGCTGAGGCCGTGGCTGTCGTCTAAGAGGATGAGATGATCGGCGACTGTAATGTGCTGCCGTTGACATTGTGGAAAATAATAAAAAGGTTGATGCCATCTTGGGCTATGCTGGTTCGGACTACAGAGTCTCTGTGTTTTTATTTCATTGCCTACATAAGCAGCCTACAGTATGTTTCGGCTGGGTGTCAGTAACTCACACGCAATGCATCCTGGAACATGTAGGCACAGCTACGCAAACTAGGGAACTTTGCTTTCTCTGTCAATTAAGCACGCACTGAGGAATTTATTGCTTCAGTTGACTACACTTTCCATCAACACTGATCAGACATCTACATTAAGGGTGGTGAATTTTCCCTTTAACAGCTGAGGCCCTCAAGTATCCCTTTGCCTCAGGTTGTGGATTTGGTCACTCTGTCTCTTGCATAGACTCATGTTCATGCTGTCTCCCAGAACAGGGGGGGTCTTGAGAGTTCCTGGATGATGAGACAAGGATCAGCTAATTATGTCACCTCGATGCGGAAAGGCACCGTCCTTGCCATGGCCTCTTTCTCTCCTCTGTCTGTCTGTCTCTCTCTCTCTCTTTTGCTGCTGCTCTTTCTCAAATGAACTCCTTGTCCCATCACTGAAGGGCACCTAAAGTTTTAAACGCAATGCACTTTCATTGATGATAGAGAGCTATCTAGGCCAGCAGAATACATGTCTCTGCAAAGCATTTGTCAACTCCTGTGAGGACAACTTGAGCCCTGAGGTGATCATGGTGACTTGCAAGGGTGGTAAATACTGTACATGCTCACATGTCTTTGGTACACATGTATATGCACTCACACACAATGATCAAGATGCACATGTACAAAATGCTTGAACACCCACATTACACACACACATGCACACAAACACAGATGTCATGGCCTTTAGCTGTGGGCCAGGTCCTCCTCATATCGGTGACACTGGTGATCAAAAGTGTCAGCATTTTCTTGACATCTGCTCCCCAGCAGTGTGAGTATATAGTATACCAGATACTTACTCTCTTGCTCATCATTCCCACCTGTCATTCACACACATACAGACACACACACACACACACACACACACACACACACACAAATTGGATTGCCTGCACAACAATTTGCCAACAGCAGATTGCTGCACATTGGACTGAGTAAGTAATTTATATGAGGGCTTGCTGGAACTAACTAAAAGTACGGCTCTCACTCAATTCTCTATTTGCACAACATAGTGTGACTTATATCCATTTTACTAACAGCATGTCTGTTTACTTCCTGTCAGCTCTACAGTATTATTACCTTCAACTCATTTCTTCTCATACAGATGTAAGCCCTCTCAATCATCACTTATAATCCACTAGAAGTGTGCAGTGGTGAGTCTCTGCCGTCTGCCTGTAGCTTCTTTTTTTCTGTGTTTAGGACGTCTATGGGCTTGTACCGCCACAATGCCCAGGTGAGGCCGGGATTTTATAAAAAGGTAGCGAATGGGTGTCTGACTGTAAGAGGCAGGCACCTAAAAGACACAGCACCAAAAAACAAAAAAAAAGTTGATGTATGTGATTCATTTAGATTAATTAATCTTAAAGCAAATAATTAATTAGATTAATGTCTTTATCGCTAGACAACCCTATGTTTTATATATCGTTCATAGTATTTACTGTTTGTTTTTGTTTATTTTGATAATCGCCTAAGTGCCTTAGATAAGCATTAGGCGTCATTTACATCGTAAGCGATGCGTTCGCATAGCGCTCGCAAACGCTCGCAAATGCTCGAAAATAGAAAAGACGCTGATTTTTGGTGCAAGTCACGAGTGAATGGTCACTGTATTCAATAAAAAAATCATCATCTACGGTGGCCGAGAGAGGTCACAACACACGCAACAACAATAGAAAAGCTGCAATGGCCTTTCTCCTGTCGACCACTTGATCTAATGGAAAAAGAAAGACCTTTATTTTCAGGAAGTAAAGGGTCCAAACTCACTTGAACTTCTTTGGGGTTTATTGGAGATTTGCAAACACGGTGCACTACTGCCACCAAGTGTTCAGGTGTGGTTTGTATTTGACAGGACAGCAGCAGCCGCTGCGCGATGCGTCTGTTCGGTTTTGGTGTGAATGCACGTGTGCTGCCGCTAAGCTTGTGGACCGCTTCACGAACGCATCACTTGCGGTGTAAATGAGGCCTTAGTAATGTTAGCTATAGTGCACCAACGTTAGCTTGATTTTCAGAACTAACGTCAGGCCTCTATGGTCCTTTTTTACACCCTGTTCTTGGAGAAGCTGCCCAAAAATAAAGTAACAGACAATATCTTACAAAAGCGAGCAGTACATGACAGTGCTTTTTTTTTTTTCATTTTTAGTAGCCAGCTAGGCTACCTGACTGGCTAATGTCGCTATTTAAAGACACTGAGGTGACTTTAAAATGATGAAAAAAAAAAACAACCTACAAAAACAAATGGTAAATACTATTCACAAAATGTACAAAGCTACCTGTGAAAAGTAAAGCAACTAACTTAAGCATGCAAAAGCACTGTGATCACTAATGTTGAGAGCAAAGGTTACTGTAGAGCTGTAAGGAGGAACACAGACACACAGTTTGTAAACGGAACTCCATCTCACTACACTGTGCAAGTAGAGAATGGATCCACTGATTAAGTAGTGAGCAAACAGACAAACCAGTACAAAGATTCTAGTGGCCAATCCATCTGTTCAAATTTCTCTCAGCCAATCAGGAGGCCTCAGAGAGGTGCCCAACCAGCACGATTACTCCAGATCTGATTGGCTACAACAGGCTGACAGGCCAAAGCCCTTGATGGCAGCTCTAAGCTGGCCCAGCTTAGACTGGGCTCTGTGGCTGACACCTACCCACCATCAGGCCCTAACACTCATTACCTATCAACCATGGCATGGATTAGGAGAGGCTGCCTGTTTGTGTGTTGGGGGTGAGAGGAGACCTGAGGGGGGCCGTAGGTTTAGGGGGGAAGATGAAGAAGAGGATATACAACAGGGGAAGGAGGTTGTTATGTAAAAAGATGTAACCTGCCTTGATTATTTAGGGCGTGGCAGTCACAGGATAAAAGTGGACGGCAATATCTGGAGAATCCCAAGAGCTTATTGGCTCTGTTTCACCATAAAGTTTTGTTATTGCACCACACAGTTGAACCTGTTTCTTCATATTAAACAGTATCAGAAACATTTGCGGAAAAAAACCTTTCAGCATTCATAAATGTGGTCTGTGTTTATGGGGTCACACTCATGACATGACAACTCCCACACATGACAAAGCACAGTAGGGCCTTTAGGGCTGTCAAAACAAAGGCAGGCCAACAAAAACACTCAGACACACACACACACACACACACACACACACACACACACACACATGCGCAGACACACTCCTTACACACACATCATCTCCTTTCTAATGGGCTTGTCCTGTTGGCTAAACTTTAGCAATCAGCAGGAGTGATTCTAAGTTGAAACTATAAAAGCTGGAGAAAGAAAACACGCACACGTAGGACCTGCCGTTACAAGATTTACATTATGACTTGCATGACAGACAGTTGAAAAGTTGCAGAGAGAAACTAGTGGCCACATCATGAAAGAATTATCAAATAAACAGATTAACAGCAGAAGAGCAGAGTTTCTAGCCTGCAGACAAGTGGCTCGGTGGTAAGCTGCATAAGGTGCAATTGGATAGATACAGTACAAACAAAAAAAGGGGGTCGGAGCAGAAAGCTACCCAGAAACAATTTTCCACCATCCAGCGTGTGAATAACAGTACCAAGGGTATCAGCCAAAATCATATTCTCATTACTTCATGCGGTATATGAGCCACTTGCTACTTCACATTCCACTTGAGGCACTCAGACAGCACAGAGACTGTCCTTAGAAGGCCTTGTAAATTGAGGGCTAGTGACATCATCATTTTCGGCACCACCATACTTCAGTTTCTATTGTTATTCCATTGTTATTTTCCATCTTGGCCTTTTCTGGAGATGTGGAACACCTGATCTTCATTCTCTAGACAGGCTCAGACATGAGGTCAGAAGGGAAAGATCTTAATGATGATGATGAAAAGGACAAATACCAGGAACACTATTTGAACATGGCTTCTTTTTTCATACAATCTGCTTGTAAAACAAGTGTAAGAGGGTCTTATCTCCAGCACTCTGTGAACATCTACATAGTAATGTGCTTGAAGAGGCTGGAATTTTCATCTTGGTGGCGTTTCACTACATTGAACACAATGACCCCCTACAGGGTGATTGAAGTGCAATAGTGCTTGACCTCATGAAAGAACAGGTGTGAACACACCCAAAACGCACTGAGGTGTAAATGCAATTGCATTTTCAAATCAGATAGAACGGAAATACGTTATTGCGTGCGAGTGTTTCAACCCAGCAAGGTAGCAGCCGTTAGCCAGTTGGCAAGCTAAGCTACTTGCAAGAAAGCAAGAAAGCTTATGGATATTCAAGACACTTGTCGTAGGAGTCAAGAACAACCAGCAACCTCTAAAGCTGATAATGAATCTAACGCCAAAGTGCCAAAAACTGCAGCCATGGTAAGAGAGAGAGGTTGTGGGGGCCTGACATTGGGCGAGAGGCAGGGTACACCCTGGACAGGTCGCCAGACTATCGCAGGGCTGACACCTAGAGAGAGTCAACCATTCACACTCACAATCACACCTACAGGCAATTTAGGGTCACCAGTTAACCTGTATGTCTTTGGACTGTGGGAGGAAGCCCAAGTACCCACAGAAAACCCACGCTGACACGGGGAGAACATGCAAGCTCCGCACAGAAGGGCTCTACCACCCCAGGGTTCGAAATTCCCACCCTGGGTTCAAACCAGGGACCCTCTTGCTGTGAGGTGACAATGCTAAATTCACCCCTTGCTCCTCACCAGCTCCACCCTCTTGTTCAAATATGGTCACATCTGGCTCCAAAAACCAAGATGGTGACGGCTGAAATGCCGAAATCAAGGCTTCAAATTGGGAGTTCACAAACCAATGGGTGACATCACAGTAGCTACATGTACGTCCATTATCATATACAGTCAAGACGAGACCAAGTGTCTGCTTTCAATCTAGGCCAATTAAAGTACACAAGCAAAACTTGGCAACCAGATAATTTATAAAGCAATAGTTATGTAAATGATGGAAAATGCCTACAATCAGTCCTGACTGCAATGGTGACAAAAAATTAAACACATGAAACTGGCAAAAGAAGGAGTATGACAAGAGTGATGTTAAGTTGTTTTGAGCTGGACAGAGCAATCGGATCTCAATTGGATCTTGATGTGGACACAAAAGACACACATTAATACCAGGTGTAAATGTGATCAGGTTAAAAAATATATTTAAATACCTTATCTCATATCTTTTAAGGGGGGTCATTGTGACAGTAACATATATCCCACCAAGATGACACAAATTAAATGTAACAGTTATCTCTAACCAGTTTCATTCTCTATTACAGCATCTGATCACATATGAGTTGCACACTTGGACCAGTCGTCTTACATCCATTATAAAACAGAACTTGGCCAACATGGTGTCTAAGCAGTCCATTGTCTTAAAAAACTAATTGCATGGTACTGAAATTCCAGTAAGACTAAAAACATCCAAAGCATGTCTCCAACGCTGTGGGATTGTGTTCGGAGGTTTTGGGGAGGAAAAATTTGGTCTATTTCGGAAATGTTAAAACTTAAATGACACTGCAATCACTAGAGGAAGAGGAAGGACAAGCTTGGGCAACTAGTGCACTGCTTTATTCAGTTGGGCGTAGTACAAAAGCCTTTGGCAGGCAAGACCTTGCTGAAACAGGCTTTGTATCTACAGCAGGGCCTTGTTTATCCGGAACTCAGACTTCTGAATGACCGGGCTATGAAAGAGGCATCGCAAGCAAATAAAATACACTGCAAAATAAATACCAAACAAACAAACAAAAATAATTATTGTGCACAGATTGCTTCACTCTCCAAAACTACTGTAATTTGTGCGAGGGCTCCAGTAATTGTTTTGCTATCCTGAGAGCAGGATCAGATAATGACAAAGCAGACCATCCTCCACTAAATGCTGAGAAAAAGCCTTCATACCCTTTTTCCCGTTTACCCTCAGTGATCCCTCTCTACAGTTCTGCTGCTGCCAAACCCACAGAAGAAGGGAAGGGGGGGGGCGGGGGGGGGGGGGTGAAAAGCCATGCCCATGTTCTGAGTTGCACACTTGCCTGCACGCCAGCTACCGTGACCCTGGGGAATGGAGTAAATTTTTTTTTCCACCAAAAACTGGACAAATAAATATTCTTTGGAAGCAAGAAAACAAACACAAAGTTATTTTGTTTTTATTGCTGAATTTGGATTGAAAAAAAGGGCATGAGTTCAGTGTCAGGTCAGCATGAAGCTGGGTCAAGTTTTTAAATTAAATACTTTGTAGAAGCGAGCACTTTGGGGTGTATGTCCCATGTGGTGGTGGGTACGGTAAGTACCAGATAGCTGTTTGACAATTTACCAATCACACAATCAAATGTCTTTCTCATTCATCATGACAGCCTCAGGCCAATCCCATCTAACCCAGCTTTGGTCCATTTGTCCCAGCACTTACCCTGGAAGGCATCTGAGTGGCCAGAGATGAGGTGCTCAAGCTCATAGCTGTAGGACTGAATGTTGTGGAGGGTTTCTCTTCTTACGGCTAACTGGTAGCTCTCCTCCATCTTGCGGGTGCAGCAGGACGGACCCTGGTGCTTGCAAACCAACAGATCCACATCTAGAAAAGTCAGAAAAGGACATGTTTTAAATTCTTTTAATCAGCAGTTATCTTTCTTTTATTTTCAAGTCAGTGGTAACACCTAAAGCATATCACAAGAAACGGAAGTGCAGACAAAGGTTGAGGTATCTCAGTTTGGATGAGCTAAGACAACATCTTTTATCCTGTGAGACAGACATATGATTCTACACTGTGCTGGGCAAATATGTGTGAGTATATGTATAGTGTCCTGAGTATGCACATAGATAGACAGGCCATAACTCCATTGGGAGACAGAGGAGGCACCACGGGAGGGTGAGAAAGTAGACCAAGAATTCATCCATGTTTCCTGCTAAAAATACTGTCTCTGCTACACGTATAAATATCTGTGCCTCATACAATTGCACACGTCGTCAAGACATACATTTGTACATACATGTATACTGTATGTCCCATAAAAACATAAAAATACATGCATGCACTTGCATTTTGCAAGGCGAACATGCTAAATTTACTGTCACTTACACAAATGCACCCACACACATACAGAGTAGAGTGATCCATGTGAAATCACCTCTAGAACTAGACAGTCATTAGCCATAATACTGCAGTTCATTACAACCACATAAAGGCAATGACCTAACTGCAAATACTGTGATCCAAAGAACAGCTCAATCAGGCACAATTACATCAGCGGAAACAAGAGTCCGCCCTGTCCTGCCAGTGTCACCTGCTTCTCACCATCGCTACATACATAAACACTGTAATGACATCACTGAGACTGCTTGCAATTAGCATGGGCTATTAAAATCGTCCTTTCCCACACATTTCCTTGAACAGGGACATTTCCATAATGCAGAAGTCTGATATGATAACTCATTTTACAGGGGGAAGGGCTGGACGGGGGTGGCTAGAGGCAGGTGTTGTAACCAGAGCCTAAAGCATGGCCTTAGGACAGACCGCAAGACCAGTGCCTCACTGTCCAAATCCCTCCATGAAACACAATAGGGTTGCATTCTCAATCCTTCTTTCCCTTTCTGCTCCCTCTCTCCCATTTGCCTGGCATATCCTAGTGAGGCCTGGGTGTCTCTTAATTACCCAGTGAGGCTCCATTTGTTCCCATCCCAGAGCCAGGCGAGTGAAGTCATAACTGGCTGTCCTGCCCCTTACAGCTCATTATCTCCATCTCTGTGGCAGTACAGTCTTTTTATGTTGACACCATATCCCTGTCGACACTGTTTCCGTGTTGATACTGTTCCTGCAAAATCCTATCCTGTTTTTCATGGGTGTGTTAAGGAATCCCACTCCATTGTCGCTTACCTAGTAGGGCTGCACAATTTACCTTCATCGTGACATCAACATGCGTAATGTTGGTATCTCGAAGCACTGCTTGAACTGTGATAAGTAGTACGTTAACATGTTCCATGCATTCACACGCTGCATGTCGTGTTGAAACAGTGACAATGCATGACTTCAATAGTATTTCTCATGTAACAGAAACCACTGAGAATGAAACTTGAGTTTTGGATGTTGTTATCATACTGTCCATGATGTGTTGGTGTTTTACTTCTGGTGCTGTACATACATCTGACACCAGTTGTCCCACCCATCTGCACTGATCCCTGACTTTCTGAGGCTTGGCTATTTCCCGGTAAATGTGGCGGTGTGGCACAGAAGTTCCTGTGGACCACTCGTAGACAATAATCTTGTATTTTAAGGTTCATAAAATACAAAAACAGGATATTACTACAGACATTCCTGTTATCTTAGATAGCTTTGCGATCCAGGGGACGCAGCACATTTTTTGATAATGCTACATTGTGACTGTGCTACTGACTGATGACATGATTGATATGTTAGCAGCACAAATCTAAAGCAGACAGACATTAAAATGCTATACTTCAGTATCTGTTAATTTATCATGAGTCATATGGTCATCACAATATTAACAAACGCTATCACATAGTGCATTTTTTCCTGAAATCATGCAGCCCAATTACCTAGACCATCAATGAATAAGTCTGCATACCACCAATTTTAACAAACTACAAAACTAAACTTTTGTTTTGGGCTGGCTTACATCTGCTACTTTTGAAAGTACCTCCTACCAGGCTTAAAAGGGCTCCTTTCCAAATGTGATTGATGGGTGCAATATATATGAGAACCCCAATCTATTTCAACATACATACTTTGTGTAAATACAAGTCTAAACACACATCAATATGCACTTTTAAATGAATCTATCAATAAAATTTCCCAGTGCATGATCAATGTAAGAGTAACTCCAAAAAACAATATGGGTCTGTCAGTTCTAATTCTATGTGTTTGGTTTCGGTTATGAAGACATAAAAAACAAGTGAACACTGTTGGCGGTCTACCTCATCCTGGGATTAAATGTCATCATACTTCCACCATTACATCTAGTGACACCAACTTTATAACATGGATCTCTTTTAATATGACCTCACCAACCAAGAGGAGCAATCCAAGAACACATTTCCATTACTTTATATTGGGTAAGTGCAACTGCATCAACAGCACTGATAAGGCAGGGCTCGACATTACAGATTGTCTGCCTGTCTGGGACGAGTGGAAGAGAAATTTAATTGCCTCATTAAAGGCGCTGTATGTAAGAATGTGGCCCAAACGGTTACTGCACTCAAATTCAAAATACTGCCGCAAGTCGTGTCCGCCCCTCCTCCCCTACAGATTCGAGTTTGCTGGACAGCGGCACGCTGGAGACTGATTTGTTTGCCCACGGGCGGCTGCCCTGGCAGGGCCACGTCGCCGTGTCCTTGATCTTCAGTTTTCCAGCGGACCGTTCATGCAAGTCCGGCTTCTCTGCTGCTAACGCTGCTGCCGGGATACAGCTGAGGAGACTGCTAATGCTATGTACCGGGACACTGCTAATGCTGCTTGCTGTGCTGCTGTAGCTCAGTTGTAACTGTAACTGATGCTGAGACTCTACTGACTGCGTGACTGGTAGACGGCGGTGGGTGGCGCAACAGGCCAAAACACAAATTCAAAACATAAACATGATTTGCGGACTTTAAAATATTTTTTTAAATGCAAATATTCTGGCCGTACTATAGTTGTCGGTGAGATCAGTATGTTATATGAACATTATTCCTTAGTCTCTGTGACATATTAGGATGATTTTACGACTATTTGCTTTAGATTTCTTACATATAGCTCCTTCAAACGAGTTATAAAGTCATAAACAAAAAAAAAACAAAAACAAATAGTGAGCTGTACACAATTCAGAACAATATCAATCAAACCAGATTTGGCTGGTCAATACAAATATTCATTCCTTTTTTCCATATAGAGTTTGAGAGTTTTAATGGGGTTCAGCAGGACGTTCAGTGTGACAGTAACATTCACGTATTATAGTAAACAAGCTCATTATGCTAACAATAGAATGTGCAACAATATTTTTTGCCAACACTAGATACCCAACTGCTACGAGCTGTAAATTAACCATTTCTAATCAAAAGTAAGAAGATACCATTATCTCCGAGCCTTGCCGGGCTCTCTCTCTTAGTCAAATGAAAACATTCAGAATACTGATATCAAACGACTGCATTTTTGGCCCACGATAAGTCCAACTCAGACAGGCTGCTCTTGTGCACTGTTCGTACTGTGCACGTACCCAAGAAAAGTAACGCACCACAATTCGCTTATAACACACGTAATCATTAGCCAGTAGTTTGTGTATATAGACTGGTGTTCAGGACCGTGTGAAACCGAGTGAACTTTGAGTTATTTTAAAGTACGTCATCGCCATGTTTCTTTTCCTAAACCTAACCTTTGTAGCTTTATTTGCTTAAACCATAACTTCACGTCAAGTACATAACACGACAACACCATTTGTGGGCGCTAGGTCATTAGATATCATACGAACCACCGTATGTGCATTTTCATAAGATATCATATGAACCATTGTATTAGGATACGCTGACTTCTGAGTCATGCCTTGAGTGACCAATCAGTAGTCGATCCAAGTATTCTGCAGAGTAAGAACCACTTGCAGTTCAAACACTCACCTCCACTGACTCAGAAATTAAATTTTAATTTTAATAAAAATTTAAGAATAATATAATAAAGGACTGGTTTTTATTATTGTAGCTGATGAATGAACAAAATCATAACCTCCTTGGCACAAGTAATTAGCATATAAAATGAATGGAAAACTAAAACGTAGAAAGTGGTTGCTCACTGACTGTCCTAAATCAGATTGAAGGCCGCTGATCCGTTGTCACAATAAACCATGCAAACTTTTCTCCTAGTTGACAGTGAGTTGTGGGAGATGTCTCTCAACTGCCAACTGAGTGCCAATGTGGTGCCACCGTGCCACTCAGCTCGGCATAAAAATGTCATAAAAAAGTGGTAGTATCGTATATCATAAAAAAAAAGGTCATAGTATAGTATGCCATAAAATGACATGTGAAAAGCTATACCATAGTATGTCATTAAAAATGTGTACTTTGAGTACTTCGATAAAAACAAGGTTTGTCTCAGTTCTGCATTTGATAACAAAATAAAAAAGTAAATTATTGTCATTTATTATAGTCAAGTGACTTCAGTGCCTGAACAAGTGAAAGGCAAATTTACTAGTCCAAAACACAAGTGCCTCAAAAAGTTGATGGCGAACCATGTTAGGTGTAAGGTATTGGTTGTCTGGGTAGGTTTACATGCAACAATGAACCATAAATGTCTTCTCTAGAAGCTATATTGTCCAAAAATTGATATCCTTTAAATATCCATCAACTACTAAAAAAGTAAGGACATTTGTCTCAATAAACAGAAGTGTCTACACACGGGTGGGACCTCATCACTGAAGACATCTTAAATAAGCTGATTCCTTAAACACATACCAAGCTCAATCTGTTCTCTCTGCTATCTTTGCTAGAAATTCTCAGCGCCACTTCATAGAGCCCTTGGTAAAGCAAACTATAAATTTGGCTCCTGGAAAGCACACTGTAGGCCACATGGGAAAGATATATTGCTTTAATTCTGTTTTAAGGTTGTCATTTCACCACAATTGGTGTGTGTCCTCTCTCCCCTTCTGTCCCTGACCCCGTTCTCCTCACTGGCTGGCTGTTTCCCTCCTTTGTGTTTGTGTGTTATCTGTGATATGAAACTAATATCCAGGGACTCACAGAGGAATCCAGCCTGGCCTCTCCGTCCCTTGCGAGTAGCTGCATGGAGTAAGTGATACTCAGAGAGACTTTGGCTGTTAAAGCCACCACAGCAGTCAGGACAGGCTGACTGTGTCACGAATATACCACGCCACTTTCTGGAATCATTAGAAGCCAATTGTCACTATTTGTATGTCCAACAGCAAACATATTGCTGAGTCCACTCTTTTTTCATCTTTGAAAATATATTACATACAGTATACCAACAAACAGCATTTAGTGGATTCTGCCTGAAGGATACACTAAAATATGTATTGGGGACTTGGGGCGCAGTCTTCCAAGGACTCTATGAGTCAGTGAAGTCTACAATGCAGGACGTATCTATTAATATCTAGTAACACGTGTATCATGAAAATCATACTTCATTTGCATTTTCAGTATACAGACTACAGACATGTAAAACACAGAAATGTCATGTTTTATAGTTTCATGAAAATAAAGCAAATGCTTTATTTTCATGAAACTATAAAACATGTTTAATGAGGATTTTAAAGAGTATTCAATGTAAACTTAAAAAAAAAATCTCTAAATTTAAAATATTTTCATAGATTCTCACCCTCTTCCAGTCAAATCTTAGTAGGCACCTTTGGCAACAGTAACAGTTTTGAACATCTGGACAATTTTTCTCCCTTATTCTTTGCAAAAGTACTCAAGCGCTTTCAAATTGCTTGGGGACGATGACTCAACAACAATTTTCAAGCTTCAAATGTTGGATTGGATGGATTGTATTGGTGTCTGACGTAACTTTGGCTGAGATCAGCTTTGTTCATTTTTGTTTACTTCAACTTTCTCTTTGCCACTCTGCCATGAAGTTATTATATGCGGCGTCTCTCCAATCTCTGCAATGGAACCCTGCAGCTACTTCACACAGGTGGCCTCACTCATTAATGCTCTGCTCACAGACACAACTTCTGTGGCATAAAATTTAAAGTTATTACTTTTTTTAAGTTGATCTTCCTGTAACTTGTAAATTTTCTTGTATGTATGCATCACATGACTGGTATTTTTTAACAACCTTGTGTGGAGTTTGTCTCCATCCTGTAGTTGTTGCCAGGAAATAAAATGGATCAGTTGTTGGACCTTTCAGATACTGATGCTTTTCACCATAGCCCCTGTCACACATACACTGCAAACCTGAAATTATCTACACATAACCCTGAGGACTTGTACGTGAGAACGAACTGACCGAAGCAGTTGGACTGGATATCTTAGAAATCTAACCCTGTCCGCTCCATACAAAGTCCTTGTAATGTCCAACTGAGCCCATGTGTGGATAGAGCACGTAAGTGTGCAGAGAATTCACCGTGAGCAAGTGAGCATGTGGGTGACGTTCCGATGATGCGACTCATGGAAAACTGGGAGAAAATAAACATCCACGAGTAAAGAAGAAGGGTCATTTAAACAAAGACGGCAATGAAAATGTCTAGCTGAAGAGGTGACGAGATTCGGTAACTCTGTGGGTAAGAGCCAATTCAAGGAACGGCAAGTGACTCTTTTGTTTACGACCAAATTACGAACTGGTTACAGGCTGCCGTGTAGTCTGTGGCATGTCCTGTCTCTTGTATGCACTGCCAAGGTGCCACTCCATGCCGACACCGGAGTATCTGCACGGATCTGCCGCAGACAGTTCCCTGTTGTGTGCAACATGTGTGAAAGGGAAACTCCGGACAATGTCCTGACTTGCTCCTGCAGACTTTGTGCGGAGTTGATGTGAGAAAATGTCTCATGATGAATCACCAGTGATATCTTTTCAATTATTAGGCCCATTTAAAGGCAGCCAGCTGTGGCACTCATGATTAAGGTGTGTCATTACTTTGAATACTTTAAATTGAGTAATAAATATTTTTTGTGAGAGTACGTAGTGGAAGACAGCAAACTGAGCTCTGAGTTTCAAAACTTGTACCCACATTGTAGGTGCACTGGTTAAGTAACAGTTTTTAATATGCTGAAAACTTGTGAGAACAGATAAATTGCACAGACAGGTATAGTATGCAGAATGTGAGGATCTGCAGTTTTGTAGCAGGACGTGCTACAGTGAATTTATTCTAACAAATTTCAAAGTTTCTCAAGAATTGTAAATGCTATGTCGTCTACACGTTGTAGCTTTTTTCATCTGACTTCAAATAACACATTTTGGCTTTAATGTGACTTAACATAGACCCCAGTAGGCCAAGAGGACTGCACTCTACAGGTCCTTAGTGCCCAATGTGTATGCTGCTCTTTCTGCCTGGCTAAACCTTAACACACTCTGCTCTCCAGACTGGATGTCAACTCTGAATCCTAATTCCCTTAATCGTCCTCAGGTGACAAATACCTCTGGAGTAATTTGCCATATTAAAGCCATGGCTCAGGGGTCTTGACTTGTTAGTCACAATCCCTTCAGCAACACCTCAGTGCCCTTCATTGCACAAGTCAAAACTCCTGAGTGGAGAAACTCTACCACTGTATAATTGCCCTGCTAACTCACATGCCATTCTCAATATGTGGTACTACAGTAGCATGGCCGAATACAGTACACTGCTGAGAGGATGGTTATGCTATAACCACCCTTTTCAAACACACGTGCACAAACTCCGGCACTCATGAAATGATTTATATGCAGCTCACATCTCCTCAATACAGTATGGAAATTTTGTTATGATTTGGAATGCGCTGATGACCAGGAGGGTTGCGGTTTCCTGATGCTGCTGTTTTGATATTTTTTGAGAACAAGAATAACTTTGTTAGAAAGTAGGCAATTAATGCAGTAACCCTTCTCCTGCCCCAGGAAGCCTGTTCCCTTTGAAGTTCCCAGATCCACTGAACATACAGGATATTTACTACAGATTTGCTGTGTTTTGGATGGACCGCGTTGAATGAAAACACATCTCAAAGAGTCTCTGCCGCATACCTGCATTTTTTGGACAACCTTGAAACTCAACTGGAATGTTTTGCTTTCCCAGATCCCGAGCTGGAACTGCCTACAGTGATTGGCACGGGGTCCAAAGCCACGCCAGAGGGCAGAGGTTGGACAGACAGAGCATAAAGAGAGAAGTGGAAGGCGGGTGAGCAGATAGATACAGGCCTGATGAAGCAGTGTTATATCAGAGAGGTGTTCAGCCACACACTGGCAGAGTAATTATGTTAACATTTAAAATAATCTGTTGAACACTCCCTCCCAGAAATCAGCCCCCCTCTCATGTAGTAATTCTATCCTGAGAGTGCAAGAAGGTTCATCTTTTCTAAATGGTTACATTATTAGAGAGGTAGATGATATACTTGGCAGTCTACTAACTTCATAAAATTGCCTCAACCTCTACTACAGTAGCAAGCCAGCAGCGTATGGTAGCACACAATCAACTGAAACACAAGATGGACTTAGGCCGAAATCCAATAAGAGATGTTGGGTAGACACCGACTCAGACACAGTAATCAGCTTCAGACTGGGACAACACTGGTTAAGGATGGTGTGTTTGGGGTGGGCTAGAGAAAGAGCATCTGAGGTGCTTGTCAGGTCAACAATCTGTCTTTTACTTGAAGCCATTGTCAGGGATGTTATTTTTATCACCAGTGTTTCCCTAATGTCTTTAGTTTTACAAAACACAACGTTCTTATGTGAATTTTACATTACATCGATTAGTTGACAGATGGCCAGGAGAAGAAACACAGAAGCTCAATGATGTTAAGTGTGTATGGAGTACAGTAGGTGTGCTCTATGTGTATGCTGTCAGTGAGAAAGGCCAAGTTAAAAAGGGAATCAAAAATAACTACAGCCAATCAAAGAACACGTTGAGCTTTGAGAGCTTGCCAAGGCTTTTGACGCTGTAACTGGTTAAGGGTGTGGTGACATGCGATAACACACTGTGTTCCCATTCCCTCGCTATTAACACATGACCCTGCCTGCCTTGTATTAAAGATACAAGACACTTTCTCTTTCACTCAAAAATAGCTGTTAATGACTCAGTAAATCAGAGAATGGCAGCAGAGTAATACGCTGACCAGAGCGTTTGTGTGTGTGTGTGGTATGTACACAATCAGATAAGCCCCGCTCAATCAGATAGTTTTAACAGAGCTGGAAAATAGGTTGATCATATCTGAGGACATTATCTAAGGAGCCAGCTGTAGAATTAGTGTGTCTGTGAACAGCACTGCTGGCTGTCTGCTTTCCAAATGATCTATCTCCAAAGGGCTATATCAGCACCCTGTGGTAATCTCAATATGGAGCATTTGGCTGTGTACCACAGTACCAAAGTGGCCATAACTCTTCAAAATAATCACAGGATAAGCAACTTCATGTCACCGATTATCTAAGTTCCCTTGATGCTGAATCTGGCACGGAAATAAAGTTGCTCTTTATAAAGTGCGGCCTAGGGAACAAACATTTAATGCCTGGAAAGCAAATATTTTTGGCTGAAATAATTAATACAAGGGCATACAGTACTGGTAAAATAATTCAGAGTCTTTTAATGGTCACTTAAAGGGATACTTTGCAATTTTTCGGCCAGCTATATACTATAACTGTCAATAGTATGTGTAAATGAACTACACTGAACTAAACTTCCCTCCCTCTTACCAGCCCCCAGATATCTCTGCATCATTCGGCAGATTTTAGCTGGCTTTAAGGCTGTTACTCTCACTACAGATTGCTGTACGGACACAAACAAGCAGATCGAGACAGAGAGTGGCCCCTCTCACTCAAACTCAGACCAAACCTGGGGCAATCTGTAAAACTAGACGATGTTGATCAAATATAAACAAAGATTTTGTTACTGTATTGCCTTTTTCTCGCCCTAAAATCTATTCAGAAACATATTTTAGTGCACTGTTTGGCTGTAATATGAGAATCTGTGAACAAGAAGCGGGTGCCATACTGTTCTCTGTATTGTACAAACGGGGGCTGAAAAAACTGAGATCAAACGGTAAAACTAAGTAGTGCTAATCAAATATAAACCAAGATTCTGTGACTGCGTTGCCTATTTCTCGCCTCAAATGTTTCCAGAAACTTCTTTTAACCCCTTAATTGTCATTCGATAATGTTGGTAACAAGTCCGCCACCATATTGTTTCCTGTGGAAAAATGGCCAAGCTCACATTACGTCAGCCACCAGCGGGAGCGTTTATTGGTCTGGTGCGGCGTAGTGCATTCTGGTAGTTGTAGATTTTCTACCTATTGAGCCAAAGCCAACACCAGTGCCACAGCCCTGTTTCTCTGTTTTCTCTGGTCATATAGCACCAGTTTTAACTGCACAGACAGCCAAGTTTTAAAACAAGACCATCTTTCCAACAGTGAAATACTATTTTAAATTCTAAGTGCCTCCAAAGTAGTGATTCCCATCTGGTCCAGTTACGGGGTCCAGATTTCCCTTTGGTCATTCTTTCAAGGACAAGGTACTTCAATGTATTCAGCATCATACTTTGGCCATGTCCTTGACCTAGTTTGCCGTCTTTGTCTTGTAGCTGTCCGTTAGTCACTCACTCTACAACAGGGAATGGTACTTCAAAGTAAAAGCTCTGTGTCGGAAATTCACTGTACTTCAAAATATAGTTTTTCAGAATGGACCCGGTGCCCACATTTGGACCAGGACCCACCAGTTGGGAACCACTGCTCTAAAGTACACTGTATAGTTTAGTATGGGTTAGTCTCTATATACAGACTCTACATTCAGTGATTGTAGAGTCTGTAGGCAAACCCCGGAAATCTTGCCTCCGGAAGAAGAGCGGAAGAGCCCTGGTTTCCGGTTGTAGGCTGTTTGTAGTCCGCGTGATATTGACCAATCATGTTTGAGCTGGCTGCAGTTGTTGCCAGGTTAAACGGTCCATGTGGTGAACTAAGGAGGCAGAACATAATTGGCGTCACTGCAAACTCTGAATCCATCGCAATGGTTCAGCATATTTACTTATATATAAACGGAAGTCAGAAATGGAAATTCGCCTCCTCCGCCCAAATCAAACCGGAAAGCTAAAAAATCGGGGGTCTGCCGGGGGTATCGCTGTCTGCCGGATGTCAGACGCCGAATACAGCCGATGGGTTCCAAGAATGAGTATGGGTTAACTTACAAAACATAAATGACAGTAATGGGAATCAATTCATGCAGGACTTTTACTTGTGGTGAGAAATATGTTTACATTTAGCTTTTGCTCTATTTCAGTATATCCCTACTTGCGTAAGTGAAGAATCTGAATACTTCTTCCACCACAGCTTACCAACATGGAATCAGAGTGATCCTGGCAATCATGCAGCACTATCACTGCTTATTGCACTTCATGTTTTCATTGGATACAAGATTTTTTTAAAAAAAGAAAAAGACATACTGCATAAAATATCTGTACCATAAAAGCTCAATTCTTTTTATATAGGATCATGTCCAGTTGGCTGGCTCTGAAGTTCCCTGCTGCCACACTCCTGGCGCTTAGTGAGAAATCAGTTCACCACACATGAATGAAACGCAGCACTGTATCCTAAACCAAACATCAGACTGTGAAAAGGGCTGAAGTTTTGCCACTTCAAATTTCAAGAGTTGCTTTTATTGGCATTTGATCTGAGGACTGAAGCAGAGTAGCATAATTGTGTACACACACACATATACACCAAATCTCCCACTCCAACACCCCCTTCTATTGGTCAGCGCTTTGAAGACAAGATTGCGCCTGACCCAAAACAACCTCTCTAGGACGAGTACAAATAAAAAGCAAAATAAGATAGAAGCCCAAAATGTTCTGGGGAAGCTACAGCAATGTTTGATTAGCTGTGAAGGGAAGGAGAAGCAGAGAGCCGGTGGAGTGTAAAGGCACAAAAATGCAGCTCACCACACCTTTTAAAAACAAATATTTATATCAATTAATAGTACAGGCCAAGGAGCCGCAGTTTGTATCTGGATCATATCAGCTCCACTTTACAAAAATACTGTAACTAGGGATAGACTCAGAGAGAAAACACAGAGGTGAGGACAGCAAATTCATTAAAGGGGAAGGCTAATGCATACCCTTCACAGCATACAGGTAAAATGCTCATCACGCTGAGATTCTCATTCAAGCTTCTGCCAATGTACTGCAGACTGTAAAAGTTTATCACACACGCCTTGCTCCAGACTGCAGACATCCTCAGCAGACTGAGGTTCGTCTGTTGTCTTTAAGAGCTAACCCAAAACTACTGCTTGCTATGAAATTGACATCCTCTGTTGCTAGTAGTGACACCCTGCTAAACAAACATATCGAGTGGTTTGGATGCACCTCTAGGTATGTTTCCCACACAGCTATCTATTGCTCTTCTCCCTGTTACAGCTTGCAGACTCAGACTGGGTGATACTTAAGCTGCCACCAACCCACATGTGACACTATTGCTGCAGGGCTCATGGTCTGGAGTCATATAGATAGTTGTACATTCATCTTTAGTGTCTGCCAGGAAAAATGCATTCAAATCTTGAAAATCCTAAGACTACAAGACTTTTATTAGTAATTTATTAAAAGATTTAAAAGACTAGGGTAAATACATAATGATAATGCACACTGAGTCGCCCGATTTCTTGTGTTCAATACACAGTATGACAGCTGATAAGGCCACACAGAAGAAATATGACATAATTCGTCATAAATAAGTCTCTTACTGTGCTTACAGGATAACTTTCAAGCAAACCTAGCATAGTTGAACCAAAGCCTAAACCTCGCTCAAAATGCATTTTGCCTCCAAAACAGATTTGGAACCAATGTTTATTCTCATAAAATAACTTTTCCTCAGTGTGCAGGAGGAAAGCACATACCACGAAACCTTCAAGGCATTTGAAGCTGCTTTCAAGCATCGCTCTGACAAAAATCTGACAAAAGACAAAGAAAAAAAGAGAACCATGTCAGCAGAAGTGCCAAAGCCTCTATCGGCCTGTTGTGAGAGTCTGGACAGTATATTTTTCATAAACTGAGGCTCCTGAGCTAAAGTGCATGTACACTTAAGGGCCCATGCCACCCCGAGTATCTAAACACACACATCCAAAAGAGTTGCTGGTGGCTGACTTCTGCAAGTCAATCTATAAAGTGCAAGTAAATCACAGACGCAATATTGTAGCCTCTTTATCCACAGAGATTAAACCATATGAGACCTCTGCATCACGCTAGACTTGTTCTAGCTCTAAAACCCCTGTCTCAGCAGCTTGTGAATGTGCCGGCCGGCTTCTCTGCCAAAGGAAATTTGCAAAATAATTGTTTAATCCCTCCAAACAGCCTGCTTGTATGATAAGCAGCTGGGTGGCATGTGAAGCTGCAGATTGTGAAGAAAATCAAGAGGATCTGTTGCCTTAAATCAGGCAGATTAGAAGGAGCCTATACACTGAGTGACTTTAACATGTAATATTAACTATTACCAATACCACACCAATGTATAGATACATGTTTTGGGGGAATCTTCAGAATGTACAATGATGAAAATGGACTGACAGATCCCTTACATTACATCACATTTCACTTACTTTATGATCATTTCAGATATTGTTTAGAATACAAACACAAAATAACAGCATCCCAAATACACAACATTTATGGTAAAACCCTTTAGAAAGGTCTCGCCAACTAACATGACTAAGATGAGACAGTATGACAAAGGTGAAGACAGAGAGAAATATCTGTTCTCTCCATCAAGCCTTTCAGTCTCTTGCTGCTGTCACATGAGTGGGCTAGCTTTTGCTTCAGGGAGACCACTGACAGTGCGTGTGTACTGAACCACGTGTGCTTTGGACAGAAGCACAGAATAGTTAGATACATTAAACATCAAGAAAAGCCTTTTTCTCTATTAAAATAAAAGTGGTCATATCTATGTACACATTTAAATATTCATTGACATGGCTATGGACGTAGTTAAAAGTAAACATGACTTTTTCCAGTGGATCAATTAACACACTATGATGTTTGCGGTGCGCTTTCGGCAAAGTGCTCTTCACTGTGAGGTGCCAAACCCACTGGCTCACCTGTGCCAGGTATCTCCGGTACGCGGTGCAGCGGGCCGACCTGCCGCAGCTGGAAAGCGGTCCTCACTTCATGACAGCTGTACGCGTCCACGTCGATCACAGTCACCGCAAATACGACCACTGACAAAATCCAGAAGGCTCCGCAAGAGTTTACGCGTGGGCATATTCCTCGGGACATTGCCGCATCTCACACCAGGTATCCTTGTGGATAGCCTACTGTAGCCTGACTGCAAACTGTGTGACAGGGTTGAAAATAGACGGCACTCAAGTACAATGAAGCGACGATGAGTTTGAACATCTGACTAACGTTTCCGTCTGATTTTCACATTATTGGTTGGGATGAGTGTGAGCGGCTCACAGCGGAGGTTTGGGGTCTTCTCTTGGACAGAGGAAGGGTGGTGTGGGCTAAAGCCAGTCTGTCCCGCGCTCAACACTTTGCAGTGGTCGGCTGTCTGCATGCCTGTTTCCTGAGCCTTGCGCACACTCCCCTCCCTTTCTGTTTACTTCAGCTAAGTGCCCCAACTAAAACTCACTACAATATCCCTATAGGGACTTGCAGAGTCAGTATCCTTAGGGCATTTTAAATCCCTACACACAATTTCCTATATTATTAATGTTGAATTGAACTTTTGGCTGCGACTTTTTTCTGTCCTTTTGTAGCATCTGTGTTACAATTAAATAATATAAAAAAGTCATTTTGATTATGCCATTTCAATTCAATGATCCTACTTTTGATCTACAAATTAAATACATCAAAATCTCACCTTTCCCCTGAATGTTTTTGTTTGTTTCTTTCTGTAAGCCAAAAATCATTTTAATTTTAAACTTAAGGTCACACGAGCAGTCACTGCGACAAGTAATCTGCCGTATTAGTAATGTAGACAGGGCACTAAGTCTCTATCTGGTTCTCCCTCTTCTTCATCAAAACTTAGGATAATGAGTAAAACAATTATAGACCAATTTACTTAAATATTACTTAAATATGAGGGATGGGAAGGGTAGGGTTTACAGAGTAAAATACGACACAGTTTTCAGAGTATGGTGATTACTGAGTTGAAACTAACAGGGAGAATCCTGTGCTTCAAGATGCTGAAGCTGTGTAGCAGTACTTGTTATTTAATCCACATCGCTGCCATCTACTGGTGAATATGTTAAGTGGAAAACATGATTTTTTTTTTTCCCAGACTGATCTGCCTGTCACAGTATTGCGCTCCTTGCAGCCTTTGATGTCAAGTCTGTTTATGGCGTATCATCTTAAGAGGTCTTGGAGAGTGAGCCTATAATAATAACAATAAAAAACATGAAACCGTCATGATTATTACTATTCTATTTTTTTAGATTAGGGGTTCAATCTATTTGTTAACCTGGCGCATCATTCTAAAAAAATGTAATGTAATTTAAGTGTTATAACAGTGATTTTGAAAGTTTACTTTTCTAAATGTAACCTTATGTTGTAATATTCCTTTTGCATAAATTCTGTTAAATACTGCCATCTCCTGGACAGACGTGATACTACATGAGTACTCAGTAGCCAACTGTATTACAATAAAGCTTCACAGTGAACATTTTGACGTCGAAGTAGGAAAAGCACAGGTGTATTTAACAACAATAATGATGGCTGTGTTCCACTTAGAGGAGGTCCTGGTTTTGTGCATGCTGGCTCACTGGAAGAGCTTAATGGAACTGATCCATCTTTAATGGTATAAATTGTGTGTTTTCTGCTACAAGCCAAAATGTCTGCCATGAAAAAGGTCTTTAATTTTGCAAACTTTTTTTGAATAAATTTGATACATAAATAAGGCATTAAGTTGGAATTAAGTTCCAGTTAAAAGTTCCAGTGTGATATATTGACAGAAATGGAATATAATTGCATATAATCAATCACCTGAAAATAAGAACTGTTGTATTTTCATTACCTTAGAATGAGCCGTAGGTAGATAGATAGATAGATAGATAGATATTGGATATATCTACATATATCCTTGGTTTATATCTACATATGGAGTGGTTCCTTGTCCACAGAGATTGCCATGTTGCACTGCCATGTTTCTACAGTAAGGCCGTTCGCGTTTTCGTGTCAGCCAATGTAGTTTGCAGCCCTCCGCAAACTGCTTTATTCAGTGTTTTTACCTGTTTAAATGAACCAATCCGTTCTGCAGATAATCCGGCTCATGGTATAAACTTCCTGAATGTCTGGATCTTAACTTATCGGCAAAATTGGGCACACATTAGCAGGTGCCGACAAGAAACACTGATTTGTAACGTGAAACTGCTCTATTTGTTTTTACCAGTTTTAATCACCTGGTTTGTTTGTTTTGTGGGGAAAGGATCTCCTGGTAAAAACCTCCTAAACAGTGAGCATTGACGGAAATCTAACCGGAAGAAGTTTCCACTGGTTAGAATCTGCAATCCTCACCTGTGAATGCCATTAAATCTCCCTAAATCTTACACACTGGATCTTTAAGTTATTATCTAGTGGGATGGGGTCAAATTTATTGCCTGTTGTAGATGGTTTGCAGGCCTGCTACAGCAGAGATTTCCCATTCCTTATGAATCACAGGCATGATTTTCATTTCAGCTTTAGGGGGCCAGCACTACTGGGAACTGCTTGGACAAAGCACCACCCATACATCGGCCTCCATAACTCACAAACAGCTGCTGCTACAACATGCACTTTGAATCACATAGATGTTTCCAGTAAAGACTTAAAGTCCTTTATTCAGCAGTGTGTGTAACAGCTTCTGTAAGTACTACAGACATGCTCTGCCTGCACCTATCGGCAAGTAGTTTCTATGTGCGATTCTAAAGCATGCCAGTAGGATGCCCTTCAGTTCAGTTTAGTCTGAATGTTTGCCGGATTACAGGTGTGCTTCTGATATACACAAGTGTTTCTTTTACTGCACAGGTAAAACATTGCCATGTGACAATGTGACAGAAGATCTAGCCTGTGTAGAGGAGGCCAAAGCATTCAGTCAAGATGTCTGTGTTGGTAACATATCCTCCCTGGGTAGTTTGGAGGGACCAGCAGCACTGGCTCATCCTGCTTGTTTTATGTAGCGTCATCGAAAACAGCTGAGACTAAGGCTATTTGGCCAGGTCTATGCCAGAGCATCTTCACTCAACAGCTGGTGAGCAAGTGGAAGACCTAAGGGGCAGTTCATTAAATGACTCTGAGGCAAACAGGTCTACCTCCTGGTGTATCTTTCCAAGATAATGTACACTACCTCCAGGCTCAACCTCCACTTACCTCAGGAAGGCCCATGCTCTCAGGTTTTCCCCAATTCCTGGAAGGCAAATATGTTCATAATCAGAGTCAACACCTCAACATGTTTAATGTGAACGATCAACAAATCAAGTAAATGATCAAGATCCTGGTAGTCTCAGCAGGAATTGTAGATTGTAACTGCACTTCATAAGCAGGTTTAGCCATTTTTATGAGCAACTTTGACCATTGGTGTACTGATAACCCCTTCCAGTGTACAATTTATCAACCAGTATTAAGTACACATATTTTATGTTAGATATAAACTAGATTTCTACTTTTCTTGCCTGAGCAAACCCAAAGACATCTGGGAGATGCAATATGATACAGCTGCTGGATAAGAGATCACACTTCTGCTCTCGCCTCCACAACTGGTAAATGATCTGCCATCTCACCACAGTACCGATGTGAAGGCAGCATACAGGGTCACTCAGAAGGGGCTGTAGCTGGCTAACTTGATTTGAGGAACATGGACATTTACTTGTCTTAGAAACCCAAACTATCTGCACATAGTGGCTGATATTGCTGTCAGATTAAACAGTTATGCTGCGCATCGTTCTAGCAGTACTAGACAGATGAAGATTTATGCAACCTCCAAAAACAGGAGCTCCAACCAGCCAATGTGACTACTGTCAGAGATAACTATTACAAACAACAATGCCCAAAAATAGACATAGACAACTTGTGCAAGAGTACAAGATGAGGACAAATAAACAAGACAAATGGGCACCTGGCTCTACTCTGGGGCCACCTAATTCACCTTGTGTGACTTTGTTGGCACAGTATAAAGTCTAAATACAAGGGCCTGTTGGAAATCTAAGCATTTTTCCTATGTGGTCATCGGGAAGAATGAAACAGACACATTTTCCGGTGTCCTGCTAAGGTAGTTACCCACGGATAGGAAGTGTGCCCCTGGCAGTGGGAGTGTGCATGTGTAGGTGGGCCTAAATGACCAGGCTTCGATTTCACCTAGGTAACTCATAGACAGCTACATCTGGATTGTTTATCATTGTATTATTGTTGTTTTATCAACAAGGTTTTACAGAGAACACGTCTTACTTGTCAAAATTAATGTTTTTATTCTTCTGTACATTAAGAGGTCTTAGTGAGCCCATAATAATGATTAAATAAAAAAAAAATAAACTCTTTTTTTTTTTTTTTTTTTTTTAAGATTTGGTGTTGAATCTGACCTGGCACATTATTATAAAAAATATAATGCATTTTTAAGTGTTTTAGCATTGATTTTGAAAGTTTACATTTCCAAATGTGACCTTATGTTTTAAATTTCCTTTTGCTTTTTATGTTAAATACTGCCCTCTCCTGGACAAACGTGGTACTACATCAGTTGTCAGTTGCCAACTGTATTATAATAAAGATTCATAGTTGATATGTCACAGTAGGACAAACACAGGTGTATCTAACAACAATAATGATGGCTGTATTCCACTTAAAGAAAGTCCTGGTTTTGTCCCTGTCTCACTGGAAGAGTTTACTGGAATGCTTAGTGGAATTATGCAATCATTAATGCTTTCAGTGTCACCTGTGTTTCCTGTTTCCTTAAAGTTCTAGTGTGTAGGATTTAACAGGGATATAATGGTAGAAATGGAATACAATTTCTTTCATGTATAATCAATCACCTGAAAATAAGAATTGTTATGTTTTCATCACCTTAGAATGAGCCATACTTAGTTAGATAGTTGGAGGTTTTATTCTTCTTTACATGTAATCAGACTTCATATCATTCATGAATCACTGCACTGATTTGAGAATGTCTACAGAAAAATCATGATGATGATGTTTTTCCTCATTTTCTCATGATAATTTGATGATGCAGTCGATAACTTGGTCATCCCATGTTAATGCTGAGAAGCCAGACCCTCCTACCCTCTAACCTTTTGTAAGGATTTGTTCATTCACATATGTGGTCGAAACTGTAAACTCAAGATCACTGTAATTAGTTTACACATTGCTGGCCTCAATTACATCTACTTTGCGCGAAATGCACATTACACTTAATGCAGCTTTGTAAACAAACCTTTGATCCTATACTCCTTGTTTTCATGTCAAATGATTGCTTACGTTTGGAAATTGTTATAAATTATTGTGCATTCACCGTCCCTGCATTTATATGGCGCTTTTCATAACATAAAGTGACTAAGTTACCTGTCCTACCAGGCTGGACATGCAGTCTGCCAAAATATATAATCCTCTCCATAATACCCTACTTTCAAGGGTTTTATTATACTATGCCTAATAACCTTAATTAATATAGAGAGGTTAATACTTTCCTTGCAAAAGTTAAAGGGGGATACACTTTCTTTCAGACTGCAATTTCAACCTGAATATCCCCTTTCTGTAATGCAGTCTCTACACTACCATCAAGTGTTGTATTTTGCATATAACGTCCAGATCATAACTAATAACCTTGGTGAATATGAAGAGCAAAAGTGATAGGGGGATACAGATTCTTTCAGACTGCATTGTATTAATATCTGCATCCTGTCAATGCTATAATGCCATAGGAGCTGGGAAAGAAAAAGGAGAAGATTATATCATGGTATAAAGTGCAAGATACTTGTGCTTGCACAGGAAAGTTTTTTCGTTTATATTTTTAATGCCTGTCCAACAAGGTTATGTTGTATATAACACAGGCCAGTGTAAAGCTAAAGAGCCAAGAAGAGGAGCTAATGACAGTTAAGCTAGCTAGTAAACTAGCCTGACACCCAGAGGTGATGACAGTTAGCTTACCTTAGATAAACTCCTTGGAGCAAAGGTAAGAAGATTTAATGTGTCCATGCTAGCTAACAGGACCAAACTTTTTCAGATAAAACAGTCGACTAAGGACATTTGGGAAAGTCCTGACATGTGTTAGCTAGTTAAACACAAAGAGAAGCCACTAACACTTGAGCCCAACTTCTCAACATCATATAGCTATATTAGCTAGCTAACGGCTAGCTAACGGCTAGTTGGTTCCAACAGTAACAGCTGCAGGTGTAACCAATTAACCGTATGCTGCATTCAAGTACTCCTTGAATGGTCTAATTTCCAGAGTTTTTGACTCGTGTAAGAATACTAAGTTTATTGTTCTCAACCGAGTATGTACTTTCGTTTTTTCATCTTTTGCATATATAACTTCAGCTCGGCAACTCTTCCCGACTTGAGGAGGCATTTAGGTGAATTTTCCCAGTTGAGAATGTGGGGAACTATTTTTTCCGATTATTCCGACATCACTAAAATGCATCTGAAATGAAGGAAAGTGAGGATGGTACACGTGACTCCCCTGCAAACAGCGTCTGGTGCACAGCAAGGTTAGTGTCCAGGTAAAAGGAAAAAGAACTTAAACTGCTAGTAAAATAGTAAAATATAAGTCTATGGTACGTATTTCTGCCTTGTAGGACGGGGGCACCATCTCAACTTGTTTGGGGCCACTTTTGCACAATGTCAGGAGCCCAGGGGCCAGTCGCAGCAGCACCCCATATATGTACTCAGGGGCGTTTCTAGGATTTTTTTAACATTAGAGACTAGCTAGGACCTCTGTTGGGTGTGGGGGATCCGCCACTGACACTTTTTTTTAATAAACAAGCTCTATTTTAATGTATTTTATGCACTCTGGCACCTTATGTATAGTGGTAGTACAACAACAATTTCCAGTGTGAATCAATTTATTTTTATTGTGTTTGAGAAAATGGTTGGGGGGGCCACCCAGCACCCTATTGGGAGCCAGATTCAGCCTGCAGACTGTAAGTCGAGTCATCACTGTTGTGAGGTATGTGCTCTGTATTACCAAAGTGTAGCCTATGGACTTGATAGTTTACAATGTCAGGGTGTGTAAATGAAGGTAGTGCATTGGGGTCTGTAATCCAACCATGGGCAGCCAAACCATACTGTATGGATTATGTTGTTTCATGATTAGTTTGTCCATAGATCACTGTAGCAGGCACAGGTAACACAGCGAGATCCCCACAAGATGGTGCCCCTGTCAAAAAACTTTAACAGCATGTTACCATCTTCACATCCTCTAAATGGTTCAGCGCATATGCAGTACTGGAAATGGGAATTCAGATACATATATCTCTACAAAAAACATAAGTGTCTCGACAAAAATGTTAAAATTACAAAATTCAGGGCATATTAATGTCAGTGCTTCTGTATTAGATTGAACCAGACAAACATGTACAACAACAGGAATTCCCATCATTATGTTATTAAATACAGCTGTGCTTTGTCCACGGTAAAAAATTATGCTTTACTGTATCTTGCGACAAGGACCTGTTTGTCAGGAGTTGGACTATTTTAGGGGAAATAAAAACTTAAACATTTCGTTATTAACAGTAAGACCTTACTTTCTATAGAGAGACTTACAGGCTCCAGTGGACACTCCTGATGCTGCTGCTTCTGGTAAGTGCAATCTATGCCATGTAGATACCATGTGACGGCAGAGAAAGGAGATATTTTAAAACGATTTATGTCTGAAATAGATGCACTTAAAGTGTTGGTGTACTCTGTCAGCAGATGGCGCCAGTAACCCTTGTTTTCAGAACCCTCACTCTGACACCCTCGATGCTCATTTATGCAGGCTAAGATTTCTGTAGTGGTTCCATTAACATAATTCAAAATATGGTCAATAGGAGGAGACAAGAACAACATGTCTGAACCTGTCTGAGGTGACAGGAAGTTACCATTTTCTCTCCAGCCTGTATAAACCTTATTTCAAAGCTGGACCTTACTCACCTTACCTAGTTAGTGGCTGGCAGGCCATCAGTCACGACAACACCTTCTCAGTTGTCACATAAAACATGACATTTATTCAGCATCAAGAGGAATGATATCTATCAGTATTTATGCCATAATCACAAACCTGTCTGCATCCTCATGCTGACCTTCTTTTAACTTTACCATCATACGATCATGAACATGACTTTGGTACTTCTAATGCTAATTAAGCCCATCCAATCCTTTGACTAAGGCTACGGAAGGATGAAGTGGCTGCAGCAGTCATGGCAGGGGATCTTTCATTCTGTGTACTCATGCTGCGTCTAAGTCAAGGAGTTAGTAGACAATCTCTGGGGGCTTTAGCCCATCAGTTCTGGCCCTCTAAACTGGGTATTTAAGGGGCTTACAGGGGGTTAAACCCCCAAGATTGGAGCCGGCAACTGCCTGTTTGAGAGATTACGCTATTCAGTCTCCCATTTTCACCTCTCTGTCTTGGTGAAACAGCAGGAAGTGTGGAGGGTGGTCGTTAAAGACGTGCCTTAGCTTGACATCTCTGGAGGGAGGATGTGGTGATAAATGAGTTTGGAGAAGCTTGATTAAGTAGAACATTACCACACGCTGTGCAGCTGAATTCCAAGGAACTTGTGGACAAGATTTTGGTCTTAAATAAAATCTTTTAAAGTAACGGAGCACCTTGCATTCAGAAAATCCTAACTGGGGTATGCTGTGCACAAGGGGTGCACACATTTACGGTACGTGCATGCATACTTGAAACATGGAGTGGTCAAATGTCTGCACAGCGCTGGTCCGAGCGGGAACCTTATGCTCCATTTCTCTCGGGTGGAGATGTGAAGAGTGGAAGTAAGCCGCGTTGCATCTTTAATGAGAGTCTGACATCTTCAGTGCCACTGTCTCACTATCTGTCCTGCCAGTGCCTTTTTCCTCCTCACCTGCATGGCACTCTCAGCAAGGACAGAAAACAGAGAACACCTCTGAGCTTCACAGACGCTTTCAAGAACGTGAATGCCACCCCACTCACACTCCTTCAAAGCAGATACCACTTACAGTAGCACCATGTGTAGGTGCCAATCCCTGACAGCGAGAAATCACACTTACTAACACCTTGTAAAGCAGAGTCCTTGCTCTCTTTATAATGACTCTGTTTCCTCAGCGTTTAATTGATTGGTATAATGGTTTTCATAGACTCTTCATTAGCCTGTTACAGCAGTGGATCGATACGACATCATTACATGCATGATTGAACCAAGTGCCGGGCACCCGCTCCAGGGCACATTGGTTTGTATTTGTAAACAGTCGTGAATGTCACAACGGCCCTTTATGTACAGGAACTGGCAAGGTTATGTTACTTTGCCAATAACTTAAAAGACTGATTGTCTAAGTGTGTGTTATTGGCTTGTTAGGAAATGATTAAGGGAGATACAGTATTATTGTGATCAGCCCCCAGTCAAAATGAGCTATGAAACAAATAATATATAATAATGAGACGACCACATTGGAGCTAAACTGCCATGGGCCAGTACCAAACATGTGTTGCCTTGTGCTCTGGGCCTTAAACAGTCACTAGATGAAAGGTTTGATTCGGAGTTCAGGTACAGAGTGCTGCAGGGATGAGGTTTTTTGTGGGCTGACCCCGACATTCTTGTCGCAATGGTTCCCTCAACAAACCACTGCAAAAAATAACCAGTGTCAACATTTATGATAATTACACATTTGGCTCACCAAGATAATGCAGTAGCTAGAAGTACAAAGTGTTAGGTTAGTAACGAAAAACATTACAGTTGCATGACTTCAACGTCGCCACCACAATGAAGCTGTAAAGCCGTGTTCAGTGTGATGATGTTCTGTAGTCTCATTTGGCCAGTTGTAAGCAACCCCTTTTAAGAAACGTCAAAGCTTCAACAAGGAAGAGTGCATTATTTACTGACGTATTTCATGCCGTAGAACAAAAGGTGAACATCTCTTACACTTGTGTTAACCACACACCTTATTTCAGGCATTTCACCAACAACCAATTCATAAAAACCCACTGACTTTGAGGTGAGGGAACCGGAAGTGCAAATATGCTAACTTATTTTTGTGTTTAAGAACTCATTCCTGCAGCACTTTATTACACATACATATTCACAAGCACCTATTGGCCTATTGATGCCCATATAATCACACCAGATGTCTTAAAGGGGCAGAAGGTTCCTAAAAATACAGCACATCCTCACTCTGACCTCGTCACATATCGACCTTTTGTCATGGACTTTTAGGTACCCTGGGTGCGTTTTGGGACGCTGTGTCAAGTTCTGCCTGTTACATGCATTGTCTTCTTTCAAAATACACTTCCGTTTTCACAGGAAATTTACGATTTACATACTGTCTCTTTCAAAATGAACGCACTAAGTCAGTACAGTATCACAAATTGACGTTTTTTTTTTTCCTCTAACAACTAACACACGTGGTTAGGTTTAGGAACAAAGAACAGGATTTGGCTGTATCATCTTAGGGGACGCGAGCGCTGCTCTCCCAGGTGAAGGTCGGTGTTTTTGGATCCATCCATCCATTGGATCCCCTCCTGTGTGCCCTACTCAGACTTTTGCCACCTTAACTTTAGTTTCCAATCCCATCACTTTCCTCCTGACGCCACTGAGTGCCTTTAAATTATACCGAAGACTGACCATGTATCATGCCGACGGCTTTTTTCTTTAGTGTCTGACTATCGGAAGTCACTGCCCAAGCAGATATCGACAACTTTGGAGTGAGACCGGGTTGAAAAATAATGTCTGTACAATGTATAAATGTATACAGAAGTGATCCCTCTCAGTTATCATGACCCACAAGAAGTGTGTGACGATGTATTAACCTGCAGAGACTTTGCCCTCTGCCTGTATTATCTTAGTTTCTGCATTTGGGACATTTATGGGTGTGTACCCACACAATGCTCAGGTGAGGTAGCAACCAGGTGCCAGACCGTAAGCAGCATGCATCCCAGAGAGATATTGCCTAAAGAAATGCAAATATAGCGAGACTAAATGGCAAACGAGTGAAACTGGGGTTGACTTTTACTTTACCTTTACCAACGCTAACCGACAGTCCTGCATAGTATACCTTTAAACTGAGTCGTGTTATCCTGCAATCTGTATAATCAGCTTTATATACAGTACAATACCAATTTCATTGTCAAACTCCAGCTACAAATGGATTTGAATACAGTAAAACATGCTTCTAATTATGTATTCAGGCAGTTTGGATGCCTCTCTTTGTATGCAAGTCTTTATGTGTCAGTAAAGTGTGGGTGAACTGAAAAGTTCCAGGCATTGCATCTTATTTCACCCCCTACTCTGTCCCTGCGGGAGCATCCTCCACTGTTCACAAAACAAAGTACTGTTGTGCACATAGGTGGAAAAATTTGTTTAACCCATTCACCCCTGAGATTTCCTCACTGTCTGTGTTCATTGAACTCTGATGGGATCTAAATACCTCCTTTGAGATTTCACACATGGGCCGCGCACTGAGGTCAGACCGGGGCCCTTGTGTATATGTGCATGTGCATGGGTGCGTGTGCTGAGCTGGTCTGGATAGAGTGACTTGCTTTGTGCGTGGCCATTCGACCAGATCCCTCACAATAGGCAGAAAAAAGGGGGTGACTACCTTTTGACAGAGCATTTTATCTCAGTGAGATCATAGCAGTTGTCTATTTATGGCATGTGGCATGCTGTGATGAGAGGGGTGCTGGAGCTGGGCTGCAGAGAAATACTGTCTGACTTCACCCTGTTTTACCTTTCCTATCCTCACTCCAAAAACAGCCGCCTCTTTTGATAATCATGTGCGATCCAGCACAGCGGTTCATCTCCAGCCCTGCTGAACTCACCAGTGCATTGTTGCTCTTTTTGGCTCCCCCTCCCCTTGCTTTATTTTTAACAACCCCCATTATCCCCTTCCCTCCTCTAAACTGACCAACACATGTTTGTGAAAACTGTTTTTGGTGCTTTCCGACCTCCTGCTCCAGCACCCTTTTTCCACCCCCCTGCAAAGTGCGAGACAGACCCAGGGATAGAGGGAGGGGGAAAGTGAGGGGGTGAAGGGCGGGGGGTTAAGAGAAATGGTGGGAAGGGTTGATGAAAACAACAGATCCCTGCTCCCTAATCCTTTTGTGTCGACGGTGTTAATCCATCCGAGCACCCCCCCCCCCCCCCCCCAACTCCCCACCGGCACTGCTGCACACCCTCCCTCAGCCCCTGCTTCTGCACCATAAACCAGGCGCTCCCACCACATAAACAACTGACAGCACTACTGAAACCAATACTCATCCCCCAGACAGTCAAGCAGAAGCACACGGCAGCCGCAGTAGCCCCCCTGACAAACACAACGCAACTCAGGCTCAACTCTGTCCCTGCTTTCATCCTGCTCATCTTTGTGGCCACTGGGAACAAGTCTCTACTCTGGATCTCTGGCTTTGTTTGTCTATGCAAACATATTTTAATCTTGCATCAGCATGTCAATGTGTGTGTATTGGAAGTCGCAAAGTATTGTTTTCCCTTTTTTGTGCATTTTGCTTTCATGCATTTGTGTTCTCCTGCTTTGTTTTGGCTACTGTACATGTAATGAATGCACTTGAGAGCAACACGGTGTATTCACTGCAAGTGTTTTTGTGTCGTGGTCTTGTTTACGAGCTGTAAGAGAGAGGGGAGGGAGGTGTGGGGTGTCGGGGAGGAGGAGGGGGGGAGCGCAGTGGTTGCCGGGGGAAGAGGAGGTTGTGTCTAATGAGGTCACACCCTGGCAACCCAGTGACTCCTCCCACTCAGCCCTCCCCTCCCCACTTCCCCTATCCTTCCACTTGGCCCCCTCTGAGTGTGCCCACCCACTCAACCCCCCACCCCCCCTTCACCCTCTGACAGGGAGAGCTCTCCGTGGTGCTGAAAGCAGAAAAACACATCCAGGCTCCAGTTACAGTGCAGCTGCGGAGGGAAGGCAGGCGAGATACATGAGACAAAAACAAAGAACGACTAACTGGAGAAAGAGACTCGGGTATGAGTGCTTATGAAGATGAGTTAAAAAGCACACAGCAGGAGAAGTGTAGGGAAGAGGAAGGAGAGAGGGAGAGAGAGAGAGGATGACGCTCCAGTAGAAGGTGGCTACAGTAGGCAGTGGGCGTGTTCTTGTTGTTGTGATCTATAGTTGGGAAGCCCGGTGTCATCTGCTTAAGCACAGACCAACTGTACAGACCTGTGCGGACGAGCGGGGCAGAAGAAACCGGCAGGGAATGCCATCCCTGGACACGCACACCACACTGCTTTACCTCACTGGCACTGTGGATTCTTTGCACCTGTGCGACACTCTGAGACATTTTGTGCATTTGGACATATCAAAGCAGAAGGAGAGACAATCTGGGAAAGAAGAAGCATTAGAGAGACTGAGCGCCTGGTCTGCAACTGCAAAGGGGAGTTTGATGTGAGAGCGTTTGAGAGTGTGTGTTTGTGTCATGCTTGCGGTTGCGGGTGCGGTCTGTTGCTACGCTGCGTCTCCCTTCTTCTGTCTCTAGCATGTGCAGATGTGTGGAGCAGTGAAGCTGGCACCTGGCTAGGAGTTTGGCACTATCTGGACTGGAGGGGTCGCATCTCCCTTTTCTGCCCAGGGGGAGGGAGTGTTGGGCCGGGCACCCAATGGCCCAGCTCCCCTCTAGCACCAGCCTTATCCTGGGTCACAGGGACTCCTTCTAGCAAGTCAATCAGTTGGAACGTACAATGGATGGAAGTCTATGTGGATTTAAGTGGATTAGTGCATGGGTGCTCCAGCATAGGTCAGAGTTCACTAGTGTGCACTGGACTCATCAGGGGAAGACAGAAGACACGTTGGTCCACAAACCAGCAGGGACACAGCCCCATTGTAAGTATACATCATGCAGTTGCTTGCACACAACGATGACACACAAACCCACATATGCGTCCAAATACTCGTCCTATACTCATCACAATAATGCAAAGTGATTGTTTCTCCATTCACATCCATGTAAAAATCTCGAAAGTGGAAAAATGCCAAGTGTTGCACCTGTGTGTGCCTCGGATTACAGGTTAACCTTCACGCAGTCCACTGATGTATATATGTGTGTGTGTGTGTGTGTGTGTGTGTGCACGAGCGCCCATGCGTGTTGTCACCAGACAACTGGCCTTGCAATCTTTTTGACATTGTGTCTCTAGAATATCCATGCTGCCCTTCTCCTGTGACATGGTTGCCTGGAAACAGAAACGGTGTGCCAGTTTCATTTACTTTTAACGCAAAGTGCACCTCTGTGTTCCAACTGTTGCAATCCATGTCAGCTGGGGCAAAGGGAGCGAGAGGAAATGAGATAGAGAAGAAAAAAACGTATAAAGTGAAGGGGAAAGAGTGAGAACGAGAGGAGAGGAGGGAAAAAAAGCTGTGTTGAGAAAAATGGGTTGCTCAATTGACAGGTTTTTTTTATAGAGATTAGCAAACAAGAATAGCATTTTACATTGATGAGTTATGGGAGGACAATCCAATGTGAAAGGCCGGGTTGGTAAAAACAGTGTGATAAACAAGCTGATTCCAGTGCAGAGTGCTGCTGCAGGCTTACAGGGATTAGGCAGGCAGGCTTAATTCAGCTCAAACACTGTTTGAACTGTGCCTTCCCATTGCTGCACCCTCAACACATCAAACTGGTGCACCTCGTTTTCTGTTCAGAAACCACAATGTATTTTCTTTGTACAGCTCCAGATCTCTGGCTGCGCCTGTGCATCAGCGATAAGACCTGATAATCAGGGGGAAAAAATCTCCGCAGCACTTGACACCAGGATTCAGTGCCCTAGTTTGAACTCTGCTCCAAGATGGTGAATCCATCTGTCCCGTTGGCTCTTATCACTCCTCTACTCGTGCCTGTACAAACCTACACTAAGGAGAGCTGAGAATTAGTCGCAGGGAGTGGAAGATAAACCCACTGACCTAGGCACCATGCTGGACTTATTGATAGGCAGACACAAGTTAGAGGGATGCTGAGGATGGCCAGACAATGGCCAGTCTCTCAGTTGGCCTTGCAATCTCCATCTGGCAAGCCCCCCTCCACCCCCCCCACTCGTTGCCCTTGCCTCCCTACGCACAAACATACATACAGTTATCAGAAGCCCCCTCCCCCTCTCCACGCACACTCACACTCAGTGCTTCTCTCACACGTAAACAAGCATGAGTCTTAGGCTGATCTGAAAACACTGACCTACATAAAAGCGTGCACTGTCTTCTTCCCATCCACCGCTGGACTCTCCAAAATTCACATCCGGCTGTTGCACAATGCATATACTATGTTGCATGCAGTTGCACAGGTTTTCAAGCAAATGCGTGCACGCTGAATCTCATCACCGGCTGCTCCATGCTGTGTTTGGATCTCAAGTGGCTGTAACTATGCTGTTTTAAAATGATTCACATGTGGAAGCAGTGAGTATGGTTGCACTAATATGGATGTTTCATTGAAGAGGCTTTTCCTCGCAGAAGCATCCACACGCTCTCTCATGACAATGATGGTGTCAGTAATCGTGTTTTTACGCCATCAAAAAGGCAGCAAGGAACAACTCAAGAGGAAACTAATTTTAGATCTGAGACTTCAGATTGATGATGTCCGCATATGCAAAACCATGCATCACAGGCAAGTAAGGGTGGTTCATTTAATCTGTGTGGTTGCTCCCAGGAGTACTATATTTTCACATCTGAGCCCAGCACATATTGCAACTGCAGAAGATGAAAGCCCTTTTTCAGTTTCATTCAGACACTCACTCGGTTACAGCCAATATTTTCAGCCAGAAAATGTGCAAACACAACTGAGAAAACGAACAGCCGCTACTGATCCACAGCCAATAAGAAAACTACAGCTGAAGGTTATGAGTAAAACTGTAGCTAGATGGTGAGTCCCTTGACTGTTTGCATATTAACATGTGCATGTGAGCTTCTGTGTGTGTGTGTGTGTGTGTGTGTGTGTACTAGAATGATAGAGAGAGATGTTGCAAGCCTCCAGGGGAAACGCTTACTCTTGCGGACACATGATGCAAGTCTTTGAATCTTTCACTGGCCGTGAACTCCACGCACGGCAACAGTAGCCAACATTAAAAACAATAGCAACATTACAAAAACTCAGTCGTGTGACATCATTACAGTGCTGATGCAATCTTGCTTCATCGCGTTTCACTTCACCAAGGCTGACCTTGAAAAATGAAGGTTGAGAGAATGATTACTGGCACAACAGCGTGCTTGTTTTGCATTCAGACCACACTCGTATGTGATGTCCTTGTAGTCCTAGTAGTATTTTGTGTGTCTCTATCTCTTTAAGGCAATCACTTAACATTTTCTATATGTCTTTGTCAGAATGCTGTGGAAACACTTGAAGAATGATGAGCTCCAAAGAGGAGGAAACTCTCCGTTTTTTCCAGTATGTTGAGGAGAATGGGCTGAGAGCCTACAACGGCCTGGTAGCACAGAACTTGGACCACGCCAGGAATGAGAGAAATAGGACATTCCTGCAGGAGAAAAACGACAAGAAGAGAAAACAGGAGGAAGCCATAAGGAGGTAGGAAGGACACAAACAAGTAAAGGGCTTCACAAAGGGGAAACAGACTCACTGACAAAGGTTTTGCACATTTCAGGATTCTGCTCTGTAAATGCAAGAATGCCACTGGGTTCACTTCAGGAAGAGGTTGTAAGGAATTGGGACAAGTGGCCAGAGGGTCCCGAGGCAATGGCAGGTTGCTATATTTTGGGGGTTGCCAGTGTGGACTGGTGCACCCCATGATCTATAGAGGATAATTAATTTTTCACTTTTAGACTTATTTAGGACTTGTCCTTGGATGGAGGTCACCGCTGCTCCATTTCTGAGATGGAGAGTGTTTAGAATGAAGAAAGACTGGGGTGGGCTGTGACAGAAAGTGTGTTAGGATATGAGGTGGGAATGTGACATGTTAAGAGACTTGTGGTTATGCTGTTGTGATTTAAGTGTACCTGTTTGTTGGAAGAAAATGTGGGGAAGGTCAAGAAGTGGTTGCAACACCCCGTCACATGTGCTGCTGTACCCTGTTTTCATATGTTGTGATGAGCCAGCAGTTGCAGCTGTGCCACCGCTGTGTGGCATCCCGAAAACTTGAGCGAATAAGAGCCACGCACTCGCAACGTGACCAGCACGTGGATACGGCGTGCTTGTGTTGTGGGGTAGAATAGGGAGCACTGAGTCACAGAGTCATCGGGATGTTAGCGGGACATCGCAGAGGGGTTCAGATTGTGTTTGTGCGAAGACGTGGACGTCTGTGTCGCTTTGTTACCCAAAGACAAATATGGAGTGACACCAAGAATCACTCTGAGTAGGTTATGGGTTTCGTTTTGGTTTTGGTTAATAATTTGAGCTTTGCTTTAAGAGCTATGAACATCATAAGTCTGCTTCGATGGTCGTTTCTATGCTGTAAAATGGAATAGTATCACCTCTCAGTTTTAGGGCTGATGACTCATCTGAAAATATATAATTTTGACAAGTCAAGACATAAAAAAATCATGCTGTCTTCTTCATAGTAAGGTATATAGCACCCATAAGTAGCTATTTACTGTTATTTTTAAAGAGAACATCAATTAAGATGCAGATTTTATTTAAGAGGACCCACTTAAAGTTGCAGAGAAACACTGGTTTCCCACTCTATAATCAAACAATTAATCTAATGATCAGTTTCCAGTGGAAAGGCTTATGGGGAACGCTGTCATGGAATCTAAAAACCATCTCTGTTCAGTCAGTCTGCCTGACATGGTACAAAGTATTTTAGCAGCTGTTGGGAGTTTCAGCTGTGCATCAGATGATTACACTGATGTGGTTTTGACGGCTGTGCATTTATATGTGACCAGATGTGGTTTTTCTTAACTGATTTATTCAGGCACACTTTGAACCCTGTCACAATTCAGTCAAAGGGTACCGAGATTAAAAAAAGAGCTGTCGCTGTAATCGTCCCAGCGCATTGTGCAGAACTTGTGACGTATATCACTTTCAAGATCAAAGCTGACTTAGAGTTCAACTGTGTACCTCAGGCATCAGGAAGACAGCTAAGTTAGAGTTCCAAAAAAGACTCCAAAATCTATTCTGGACTTTCTTTTATCAGTTGCCAGCAAAATGTCTCCGCTTCCATCGTTATTAGCAGTCTGATGCAGGGCTGGAAAGTAACTCGCTGAATGGGACAGCAGGGCGATGCCTGAGGAAAGTGGCATCTACTGTCCTGCTATCCTTCCACTGTCTCTCAGCTGTTGCCAAAGCTAAAATATTAATACACAGTCACTGGAGGAAGAGTCTAAAAAATAACTGGATTTTTCATGAGGCCTATAAGTAGGTCAATGAGACGACCCATTTCTACAGTAACTGACTGAGAGTGTGAGGATTCATTGTGTGCTCGTGACATGTGCATGCACGGGCACGGACGACAGGGAAACAGGACGTTTTAGTGTGTGAGAAAAGGTAGGAAAGAAATAAATGGCCCCTGCGATTGTGCTAGGGAGAAAGAGCTTGTTAGAGCAAATGTGTTTAAGAGTGAGAGGAGGGGAAAGAGAAAAAAAAACCTGTTAGAGAGAGATTAAGTGTGAGCTCAGTTGCAGGAGATGTGTTCTGCCTGGTGACAGCTGGAACAGCCATAGGCCAATCAGAGCGGCACGTTAGATTTGAGTGAGGCGGGCCTTCCTGCCTGCTGCTGTCTCACTCTGGGTTGCTTTTATTGTATTTGATCAAAAGAAGTTGTGCACACAGTCACACACAGATGCCCACAGATTTACTTAAATGTGCAAGCGTACTCATAAACACACACACACACACACACACACACACACACACACACACACTTTCATTTACCTGTATTTACATATGCATGCAAATTCCAAACGACTGCTTTCTCTGTCTTTACCCTTTGTCACATGCACACAATCACAGACAGATTTTTTTTCCAATTGTTCCCCCCCCCCCCCCCACAGGCTCTCCTTCAGTGTTTTGTTTGTTTCTGTGATGTTTTCCCTGTCGCACAGTGTCACAATGAGAGAGCTGCCCGACAACAAGTCAACTCCAACTGGTCCAAGTGCACCTGTGGTCTGTCCTCTAGCCAATCACTGGGCAAATGTCCTATAAATACTCCAGTCACCACCACTCCAGTCACACCCACCCACCAACACCAACACACACAGCCCATGTATATGGGTGTGCATGCACGCTGTCACAGCAGATGCAAAACCAAAACAGAGGGGAGGGAGAGACTGTTGACACCTGTGGCTGAATGCCATGGAGGATTTTCTACTGTTTGCAGAGACATTATAGCCTGAGCATGAATATTTATACAAAATATACATTAATAACCAGTGAACATGTGATGTAATGTTTGCCTTCTTTCAAATAACACTGGCAACGTGGCTCTACAGGTTGCAGCAGGCACCTTCCTCCCATATCAACAAAGCGCGATGTGGTCATGATGTGCATCTGACGCGCACGTGTGTTTTGTTATTAAAGTGCGGTGGCAGCTGGTTTCGTGTCTGGTTTCTATGGGTACCCTGTTGCTAGGCAAAGTTAAGCCCCTGACCAATGAACCCACCCCACCAGGCACCTTCTGTTCAGCAGCTGGCCGGGAGGGAGTCAGAGTCAGCAAAGTCACACACGGAGGGGTCACACGCACACACGCGTACACACCCACACACGAAGCCACACATGCAAATTCACCATGGCATTTGTTTAGACGTTAAAATCTCTGACATCAAGGTTAGATGTGACTTTGATATGAGTATAAATAAATGCACCAACTGCAGAGATCAAGTGCGTACAGACTGCATACTCACCATGTCTTTTGTACGAACCATTTCCCCCCACAGTCACATCTTGAGCTCATTTACACTGCAATACACACACACACTTGCACACACAAACACACAGCCCTCCTTCCCCCATTACCACACAACACTCAGACATCATTAACGCTCCATTCAGGCCAATCATCCATTTATAGGGATTGATTGTGTACAGGCGGAGGGACTTCCATCGTGTCATTATGTGTGTGGTTGTGTGAGCAGCATCGGTCACATTGAGGGTTAAACTCAAATCAATGCTTTGCCCTGAAAGAGACCCTGTTTGCAGTGGCACTAACATGCCTGTTATTGATAACTTGGCGCTCTCATCAGTGTGTCAGGGCAAGTATGTGTTAGTTCAGCTGTGTCCTGACACAAACAGCTTCCAGGGGATGATGAGTTGTGTGTTTTTCTTTCAGCCCCCATAAAGTAAACCTATATGATATTTAATTTTTTTTTTTTATTCATATATTTCTGTTGCCTTGACCCTTTGTCTGTCCTCTCTACCCTCACTCACTCGCTTCCTTGCTTTCTCATTTCAGGACAGGTGAGGACATCGCAACTGAAGGCAAGCACTTACGAATGGGCTCCATCACCATGCCGGACCCCCAGGAACGCATGCCCATGCCCCACCCGCACGCCCTCGCCTGCGGGCAGGGCTTCTCCGTACGCTCCCAGTCCCTCCACTCTGTCGGCGGTGGGAACAGTGGTGGCGGAGGAGAGGAGGAAGTGGGAAGCCCGACCTCTAGGAAGCAACCCCCACCCAAGCCCAGGAGGGACCCGGCCACGAAGCTGAGCATGTCGTCTGAGGCGGTGGACCACAGTCCCACGTCCACCTGCCGCGGGGAGAGATGTGACGGTGAGTGGTGGTGGCACTTCACAGCAAACTGCTGCGCTATATATAGCTGCTCTCTGCAGTGCCCTCCTCAACACTGCTTCTCCTACAATGACATGACATCTAGCTATTCACTGCATACTTCACTCTAAGTACCATTCTGGCAACTTGATGTTAAAATAATATATAATAATGAGCTATAAGCACAGTGGAGTTAAATCATAGTGAACACATTTGGGGTGCACTAGACAACAATAAAAATGTGATGACCAGCAGATCCATGAATTACATATGGATGAGTGTTTAAAGGAGTCTTACAAGTGTTGTGCTGCATTATACTGACTAATCTGGACAACAGTTTGCCTGTTCTGTGAGAAACTTTCCTTATTATGGTTGAATGACCAATGTAAACATATTCAAGATTAATTAAAGTGGAAATAGACTGTAATTTCTGCATTTAGACTGGCTCCCTTTAAGTTTGCTTTCACTTTGGCTAAATTTACAGCAAGTAAGTGCGTCAACTATTGTGCAACCAGAACAGGAAGGGGATAGCGCTTTGTTGCCCCCATAGACAGATATATAGATAAAAATACGGACGTAGTCACCGTGACATCACCCATTGGTTTCTCTGGCTGTTGCCATCTTGGCAGTGCCTGACTCCGCCCAACTCTCAGCCAATCAAAAATGGGCAAAGAGGCGGGCCAAATGAAGCCTGGTTGCTTAAACACGCCCACCTCACTCGAAGCTGCTAAGTTAGCTAAGGCTAACAAGCTACGCTACTTTGGCTAGCCCTGTGGTGTTGGCTGCTCCCGCTCAGGTTCCGCTTGGTGCCAGCTCCCTCATGAAACAAAATATCCAAAAGGCACAAACACGGCTGGGAGGTCAGGTTCAGTGGCTTGCGAATTAGCTGAGATGACGCCTAGCAGACAGCCAGCGGCTAGTGATGGCGCCACCTGTCACTCAAAGTGACCACGCCCTTAATTATGTGCAACTTTAAGCCTTAATAAAATTTAAACGGTTATAAACGTTCTAAAAAAATTCACCCCCCATACAGTTGTCATGAAAGGGGAAATTAGTGATAGAGACCAAAACCATTTTTTTGTACCAGGCTGTAAACATTTATTTCTGCTGTAAAGTTGAGCATTTTAACTTGGGGGTCTATGGGGATTGACTCGCTTTTGGAGCCTGCCTCAAGTAGCCATTCAATGAACTGCAGTTTTTGGCACTTCGGCATTGGCTTCACTCATCATCCCTGGAGGTTGCCGCTTGGTTACCCCCCAGTAGCTATCCCCCTGTTACCAGAGAGTATCTGTCGCAGGTCTTTGCAGTTACTATCCCCCGTAGCAAAAATGGCCAACGGTGGAACAACCCAAGTAACTGTAGAAACTCCACCTGGCACAGAAAAAAAGCACCATTGCTGGGCTCTGAGGAAATCAGAAAGTATTGTCTTTGCTACAGCGGTACCACTATGAAATGCTGAGGGGGAGAAACTTGAAAAGTTGTCTCCTCCACTTGTGCACGGGCTAGAGCAACTAAGGATGCCAAAATCTATAAAGAAAGATGGAAAGATTCTGCAAAAGGGAGTGATCACACCGAGATGAAACCCTAACCCTAACGCCAGTAAAACCATTGTTTTCCTATGATACGGCGCATCTGACCGGCGTTCAAGCGTCTTTTTAGACAGGTGTTTTTCCGGCGTCTTTTTAGACGCGCATTTTTGTAGATGCTTCTTTTTAGATGCGCGTTTTTAGATGCACGTAGACGCTGAAAAGTTAAAATATTTTCAACTTTTTGAGCGTCAGACACCAGTAGCTAGCGCGCCTTGAATAAGCGCTTCCAGCGTTTCAAGCGTCTTTGAAGCGTCCGTGTCTCTAGCGTCTCATTTCTGTGTGATCTCTGCCTTAGTCGTAACTTTATTTAACTTTACATTGTGCTCTTTTCCCTCCTTTTACCATCAGATCAACAAATATACAAGTTGTTCACTTACTTCCCATCGCCCCACAGATAAATCAGATAGTAAAAGATCGAGAATCGGGCACTAACTTGTTGAGCTGGGAGTGAACGTATTGTAATGTGATGCATTAAGCATGGCTGGTACATGTTTGTGCTGCTTCAAACCTCTGGGCTTTGGAAAATATAACCTCTGACACCATTTAGGGCCATGGTGTATTCAGGAATTTAATTTTTTGAGACACTTGAAGAGTAAAATCTGAGAGCACAGGTTCATTTTTCACAGCAGAAACAAATATTTATACATTTTTGCTTGTGCATGCACTCATCAGGTGTTATATATACACTGCCTTTCCCTCAGTAGGGTTCCCAGGCTTTGACTACTGTCCCAGTTTCTATTACTGAGAGCAATGTCCTGATATCATTAATATAGTAGCACATGCTGTGCGTTAAGTTGAAGCTCTAGTGACTTCACCTTAGAAGACGGCGCTGGCTATAGAAGGTTATTGGTCACACAGTTGGTTACTATTCTCAGGCTGAAGTGTCTTGACAGTTCTGTAACCTCATTTAAAACTGACTCACTTATAGATTTCCACAAGACAAATTAGCTATAAAATCCAAACTATTTTCCTTCCAGTTAAAACTGGCGAGACCAAAAATTAGAGACGCCTTGATCGAGATCCAGTCGGAGCACCCTGCAGCAATTTTAGTCAGTTTTCTGAAGCAAAATAAACAAACACAATACGCCTGTTTGGCCACGGATAAAAAAGAGGGCATAATTATAGAACATCAGCTCAGTGTAAGAAAAGCTTTAATGAATAGAACTGGAATTAATTGAGCAAAAGTAATGTTTCCCTCAACGAGCCACAGATACAATCACTGCTGTAGCATGTGCACACGGCTAACAGTCTTATTAGAGACAGTACAAGTGCTGAGCACAAAGAAACACTAACAAGCACTGCAAAATTAAACTGACATTTAGAGTGTAATAATACTGGTCTCTGAGGCAGGTGTGTGTGAGAGCAGAAAGATTTAGAGGTAGCAGGAAGCTTTGACTCCATTTCATTTCGGATGCTTCGTTGCCAACGTGATGTTCAGGGAGTCGCCCAGCCTGGCTGAGATTGGTGGGGATCTCTCTGTGTGCACACAGATCTTCCTGGGCACCACGGCAACCATCCCACAGAAACAAGACCCCCTGCAGCCCAGCCAATCACAGAATCACTGAGCAGCGCGAGCCAATGGGGCTCCAGAGATGCTGAAGTCTGAGGCTTACGAGCCAATCGGAGCGAGAGTGTGGGGGTGTCCCTGGCTGAGGGGAGGGTTGCGTGCTCTGTAGCTGGCGCTGTAGCAGGAAGGGGAGGAGCTTGTCGGAGTAGAATTCATTCAGGAGGAGCGATTGACCTAGATTTGGTTTTTTTCCCCAGGAGGAGAGGGAGGGGGAGGGGGTTTGCGGGTAAACACATCCGCTGCAGGGGGAGGGGGAGAAGAGGGAGCTATAGAGAGAGGAGAGGAGAAGGGACAGGGGAGTAAGAGATGTTTGGAGGGACGGATTCATCACCAGTACAGAAACAGATCTCAAGATCCACCATGCGAGCCTGATAGTGTAATAACTCATTTGGTGATAGGCATAGTTACACCACTCTGCGCACATTATTGTATGTACACACACAAAGAAAGGAAGATGTGAGTATGGCAGTCCAATTAAACACATACCAGGAACACATCTGGGTTGAACCAAATCTTCTATTAACACCTTACTAATGGTAACGAGGAGAAAAGGCCTGTTTCATCCTCAGTTCAAATTAGCATCATTATCAGCCCTGATTTTTTTTATGTTTCTACTTGTCAGCCTTCATTGCTTTCTTCGAGTTATGCTGTCAGTTTAAATGAAACACCATAAATCTATCTATCCTGCAACATATTCTGCAGTTATATATTCAGCTGCAATAGAAAACAAGGCATACACACCTAAACAGACCCCCACTTTCAGTAAAGATTGACGTCATAGCTTGTGTGGTATGAAATGTGTACATGCCTGTCCTAATTTCTCTCTGAATGTGTAGGCATGTGCAGTGCGTGTACGCGTGCATGTAGGGATGGTGGTGAGTCATACAGTTGCGGGAAGTATGCGTGTGTCTGGGCCATCTGGCATCTGAATTATTAAAGGTGTAAAATCTGCAGTTTTTAGTTTTCAGACATCGTCCGGCTCTTAACTTCACTTATCTCCCCCCCTGCCTATCAAAGACAGGGACACTCCTATCCAAACATCCCAGTGTCTGACCTAGAAATACACCACGAGCGACTCTGTAGTAAAGAGCGCTGTTTTACTGTGAGTAAACGAGCTTTAGGACCGCACTGTACGGTAGTATCTAGTCGACGCGAGCGAGCACTGTACCGTAGCCTCACTGCACCACATCTAAAGAGATTCACACTGCAATGCTACGTCACCACTATCAGAAAGAAGTTCCACAGTATGTGTGACCCAGATACTATACTCACATACTGCTCCACTGCCGTATATGTGACCTAGAAACATGCATATGCCTCAACGTTCCCACATATCTGACTCAAGTGTTGCTCTCAGCTACGCACGTTGACCTACATCTGACCCACAAAACTGCAGGAGGTTTTATATTAATGATAATGATTCACTTAAAGGTCCAGTGTGTAGGATTTAGGGGGGATGTACTGACAGAAATGGAGTATGATAGAATAAGTATGTTTTCCTCAGTGTATAGTCACCTGAAAATAAGAATCTGTGTGTTTTCGTTACCTGATATATTGATATATTGAATATCTACATGGGGAACAGGTCCTCATCCATGAAGTCTGCCATGTTTCTACAGTCGCCCAGAATGGACAAACCAAACACTGGTTCTAGATAGGGCTATTCGCATTGGCCACCGCAGTTAGCAGGCCCTCCACAACATGCCAAACAGCATCCGAAAAACACAGATTTTGACGTGAAACTGCTTTATTCAGTGGTTTCACCAGTTTAAATCAGTGGGTCCTTTTGTTTTGGAGAGGAAGAGACCTCTGCGGAAAATTCAGCTCCCGGAAAAAACCTCCTGAACATTTGGAGCTAAAGTTATAAGAGAAAAAAGGGGAACACACATAAGCAGGTGCTGGGGTAGGAGCCTGTCTCCGACATGCCGAACAGCAGCCCAGAAACACTGATTTGTAATGTGAAACTGCTTTAATTAGTGTGTTTACCAGTTTTAATCATCTGGTCCATTTGTTTGGAGAAGAGGAGACCTCTGTGGATAATTCAGCTCCCAGTAAAACCTCCTGAAGGAATCCTAACCAGGGGTTCATGCTTGGGGCATGGGCGAAGTTTTAGCTGGTTGCAGTCTGCAATCCTCCACACTAGATGCCACTAAATCTGACACACTGGCTTTTTAATGATAAATGATGCCCACAAAAACTTTTTTTCGTCAAATGAAGTATTGTGTTGTGTGTAGAGTTATCAGGTAGTGCTTGTGAGTGTGATATTCTTCAGTGAATTTGTATTTAGACTCTTCTCTCTGTTCTTTAGCAGCTCAAGGATGCAGTGAGGACTGCAGGAGGGTGCCGCCACCCAAACCTAAGAGGAACCCCAACACACAACTGAGTGTTTCCTTCGATGAGTCCTACATCAAGAGCCACGGAGGCGGCGGTGTTTGCCCCTCCAGACCCTCCCCCTGCGAACGCAACGCCTCGCCTCCACAGAGCGACGAGAGCCCTACAGACGACTGTGAAGATGAACCAGTCTACATAGAAATGGGTGGGATTGACGTCGGAGCAAGGGAACCCTTGAAGAGTGAGGATGAGGAGCCGGGAGAGTCTGTGTACGAGGAGATGAAGTACCCAGCTCTGGATGATATGGAGTACCGCACTGACCCTGTGGGGTGTCGCTCCGCGTGCCCCACCCCGGCACCCTATGACCCTGAACCTCTCAGTCGTTGCTCCACACCTCGAAACATTCCACTCTGTGACATTCCCGCACCCTTTCCCAATCTGCTCACCCATCGGCCTCCGCTGCTGGTGTTCCCACCGGCACCAGCCCAGTGCTCACCCAACTCGGACGAGTCTCCCCTCACCCCTCTAGATGTAGCCAAATTGCCCATGCTGGAGAACCAATCCTACAGCAAATCTCCAACATCCTCCACTGAGCCACCCTCCTCTGCACACATCCGCAGGGAGCTCACTGCCACCCCAACCCTCACCGTCTCCGGCCGCTCCTCTGCACCTCCTCTACCTTGTACCCTCTACAAATCCTCCTCCTCGACCTCCTATCAGCGCAGCCACTCTGCTTGCCCATCGCCAGTCAGCATGGGCCGCTGTCTCACCCCTCTCAGCCTCATGCGTACACCTCCCTTTGACACTCCAATGCCATTCCCCGGGGGTCTGCCACGGAGCGCCTCTGCCACCCCTCATGGCAAAGGCTCGCCACCTCAAGACGGTGTGGGTCGACACCATGGCTCTATGCAGAATGTGTCAACAGGGCGTTCACGGACACCAACCAGCCCACTGGACGAACTAACCAACCTGTTCACAACTGGCAGGAACATGCTGAAGAAAAATGCCAGCGGAAGGAAGTCGAAAGAGCCGGGAGAGAGTGAGTCATTTCACACATTTGTCTCTTCACGTAGTAAGGCAAAGGGCATAAACACATGCACTTGTATTTACTGATGTTTCTTGGATTCCTGAAAAGTGTAGACAGCCTATAAATGCCTCCATTCCTAAATCTTTTCCTGTATAAGTTTATCCTGTATGTACATATCTTCATTTCGTAATAGAGACTGGCTTAGTGAAGAGAGTTAATGAGAAAGCAGATTGGAGGAACAAACTCTCAGAATAATACATGTTAGAGCAGGAGCAACATCCCAGAGCATCTAAGGAATGACATGAACGGTGTCGGTGTCTAAACTCTTCCACTGCAGTAAACTGGAGCAAACACAAATACATAGTCTTCAGTTCCCTAATCAGCGGTAGTGTAAATTATCCCTGTTTTGGGTTCACAAGTTTAACCCTGCCAAATTAGGAGGCTGTGCTGAGAATGCAGCACTTTTACAGTACCATGAATGGGGTTTGTGGCGCTCTCTGCAACCCTCCATTTGTTTAATCTAGGCCCAGCGAGCCAAGTCTGATACAGATCGTATGATTTAATCTGAGGGGATTAGAGACTAAAGCGGACAGCAGGTCCCTCAAACCTACTCATGGCATTAGGCCATCAGGCAGCATTACTTTTAAATATGTAAACATCATGTTTAAATACAGATAGCCATGCTGCATTCAAGGCTCCGAAATTAATGCAACCATGAAGGCAAAGCATCTATTGGCAGAGATGGAATATAATATTCACAACTATGGTTTCATTAGCATATAAGCACCTGAAAATGAGAATCATTGTGTTTTCATTACCTTGGAATGAGCTGTTTATATCTACATATGGAGCAGGTCCTCTTCCATAGAGTCCGCTGTGTTGTCCTACAGTCGTCCAGAACGCACAAACTGGCTGTAGATAGAACCATACACATTTTTCCGTCGGCCACCATAGTTCTTTGACACGCTTGGCACGTGGGAGAAGTTTCTGTTCTGCAACCTCACCTCTAGATACCACTAAATCCTACACACTATACGACACTCAGATTCTGGGGCAGGATTGTACACAGCTCTCACCTTTGACGGCACCATCAAACATAAAGGTAACAGTGCTAACCGTGCTGTTGCTGCCCAATCTGTGCCAAAGACCAATTTGTTCTACACATGTGCAACGATGTTTGGCATTAGGTATTGACCTCCAATGGTTAGGGTCAGGACAGCCCATTGGTCAGGGGATAGGAACTGAAGAAATCAGATTTCTGGTATGGATCCGGTAGTGACAATCCCTAACAGTGCTAACGACGCCAAGAGTACTGACATAGGTAACAGTGTTAACCTGGGGCAAACCGGAGGGTGGGTGTTATGCTTCCGCAACGCTGGTGTCCCAGCACAGTGGGTCGGGGAAGCTTTTGTTGTATATTAAATAGCGATGATGTGAAGGTGATGAAGAAGTCTCCGATGACACCATCTTGCTTGCATAAGAAAAGGTTTATTACAAGAAGTACAGCATCTATCAAGCATCTAGAATGCTTGGAGAGGTTCTTCAGCCAATATGAAACACTCTGGAAAACAGTCCCAAATTCCCTGCTTATATAGACCTGGTGGTGTTTGTGAAATGTGAGACAAAGTCAAACAGACAACAGAGAGACATTCTTGTTGGATTTCTCCAATCCTTGACCTACGCTATAAATATCTTTTCTTTGACCCTGACCATATATGTTTCTTTGACCCTGAGCCCCTTACTGGTCATCTATTCCAAAGCTTCAGAGTAAATGATAATACACTAAACTGCTGTATGAGCGCCGTCCATAGCTGCAGTGATGAGCTAGCCAGAGGGACATGAAGGGAGGAAGTCACATGCACTAACATACATGCTCAGCAACCAAGACAGAGAACAGAGAAACTCAGATTACAACACACACACAGAGGGAGTGTGACTTCATTCTCTGCCGCTACTCCACTGTCTTTTCATAGAGACGTTGTTGCTGCTGCATTATATTCTGAATGTTGTATAGGAATGTTAATGCTCACATCATCATATAGAAAGTCTGGCACCAGCAGCATTATCAGCCAGGCACAAATTAATGTTCTCATGCATAATGTAACCATTATTTTTTAGGGTAAAGTAGCCTGAATATTGTGAAATCTAATGTTAATTGATAAAAGGTTGATCACTACTAGCATTAAGCCAAACTAGGCTTGAGTGAGTTTTATAAATGCATGCAGGATAGTGTAGTTCATGTAGAGGCATGTCATGCATTATTCTACAAGGGTCACTAATAAATTAATACGGAGCGTCTCATGATTTGGAGTGAGGTTTGACATGAAATGTAACCCTATAGTTGATTTACATCTCTTCAGAGCTGAGCTGTACATTGTAATAGAAATTGAAAAATTGACCTAAATCCCTTCATGAAATGCTCCAAAACTTAAAATTATTCAAGCGCATTTTGCACATAAATCATAAAAGAACTACAAAGAGTCCACACATCCATCCTTACTCGACGCTCTTAGCAACTACAACATAGCAACAGTGGAAGGAGGAGAAATCCCTGTTTCTTATTTGCAGATTCCCTCCCCATGGGTAATGCAGCCAATCACAGCTCAGGGCATGCCGGTTTACAACGGAGCAATGAGCTCCTGATGGGGATAGCTGTGGCTCTGAACTCAAATCTGCACCTGATCAGAGGATTTCAGTTTCTCTTTTCTGTCCAATCAGCACATACTCCACTCATGACTGAGCCAATCATGTGGCTCTGGCAGCTGTGCAGATGGGGATAGTGGGAGCTGAGTCGGGTTATGATTTCTTGCTATTTTGCCTGCACTGATAAATACATCTTCCAGTCGGTGCATACATTGTGCCCATTGGTGCACATTGCTGTTTAATCTGGCCATTTCTATACATTGTCTTGATTAAATTACAGGCTTACATCAAGTGATAGTGACATTGTGAAGGGGTGCGTTCAGGTGCAAGTGGTGTCTTACCAATCAGCCCTTTGATGGTATCTTGTTCTCTCGCCCCATATGGTTTGTAAACAGTTTGCATATGCTTTCTATACATAAAAGGTGGGCTGTGCTGACAGGTCTTCCTGTTTATTTATTTTTTTAATCCCCACACCTGTGTACAAGTGCCACATGGGGCTAAAGGACTGACAGGCTGCGTGTGTTGCTCTGTGATCGTTACACTGTGTGTAACAGGCACACAAACCTAACACAATGAATGGAGGTTGATTTTTTTTTCTCTCTCCCTTTCTGAGGCGATAGAGGCAGCAACAGCTAGTCTGACCCACTTACCAACTGGTTAATCGCCACACTCCCTCTCACACACACACACACACACACACACGCATGCACACACACTGAAAGCCATGTATGACACATAATATGACGCAGGATGGGCATGATAAGTGATGCTCGTGCATAGTACTGTATGCTAAAGCCCATATAGAAACCATATAGAGGCACGGCCTGCATGGAAATCAATCATGCACGTTTATTTTTATTTGCGCAGTGATGATCTATAATGTCTTTACGTAGCCTTGACTCAGTGACACACACACAGTTAGCAATTTTATATGCACAAGGGCTGGAATATGATGTGGATGCTGAAGAAGAGTCAGAATGCACAATTTAGTTGTGCATGTAGAAACTGTGAAGTTAAATACACAGACATCCAGTGGCAGTGGTTTATGTTCTATAATATGTTTTATACTGGTAACCATGGTTAATCTATGGTACTGTCATGTATATTATTTTGTAGATTTTAGGATGAAAGAAAAGTAAAGTAAAAAATGCAAATGTCTTATTTAATTTAATTGAACTGAAAAAAACTGTAAAACAGATAGTGATAGTGTGTATTATCATATACCATGATGAACACTAATGCCTGTTAGCTCAAATATTGACTCATCTTACTCCAGTCGTTTACTGCAGCTGCTGCACTGAGTAGTGGGTGACACCTAGAGGACATATGATGGTAGTGCAGAAACCTGAAGCAGAAAAACAATATTCTTTCTGTATTTTTTTTCTTAAAAATGTAATTGACAGTTTATATTTAAACAGTTTATTTTGAATATTTACAATGCGTCATCAACTACAATAAGCATAGATTTTAGGGAGGATGCGGAGGACAGATCCCCATCAATATTAAGAACATGTACTTTTGTAACCCTCCAGAAACATTAAGGTCGCAGCAGATTTTTATTTTGACAAAACTGAGGACATTAACATCATAAATTGATGCAGAAAATGCAAAAATTGGTGCATAAGAATTCATCAGGATGCAGGAAATTCTTTGACAGAGGACCCAAAAACCTCCTTAAAACAAAGCCTAAGCCCTTGCCAGCTACAGCATAATGAATTTGGATCTTACAATCATTTAAGTATTTGCCTTCTGAATTCCTTTTTCCTCTGTTCTTTTACAGCTGAGTCCAAAAGCAAGTCTCACAGCGAGTCCAAGCGCGAGGGTAAGGAGCGCCACAGCCACAGTCACAGTCACAGCAAGGAGTCCAAGCGGGACTCCAAGGATCGCCACAGCAAAGAGTCTTCTCACCGGAGAGATAGAGACAAAGACAAAGACAGAGACAAAGATAAAGACAGAGACAAAGATAAAGATAAAGAAAGGGGGAGCAGCAATGTAGAGCCACTGCCCCACAGACGCAACAGTAAAGACCGTACTTACAGCGGTGCAGATGCACCACCTGTTCGCAGAGATAGCAGGGACCAGGGCTGCAGCAGTGTGGAGCCCATCCCATTGATAAGAAGAGACTCCAAGGACAGGGGGCTCAGCAATGGTGACCTGATGCTGAGGAGAGACAGCAAAGATCGGGGAGGGGGCCATGGAATGGAGCCTTTGTTGAGACAGGACAGCAAAGACAGAGAGAGACTGCTAGATCAGCCGCCTGAGCTGTTACCAAGACAAGACAGCAAGGAACGGGCAAGAAACGGTGTAGACTGTAGACCTGAGAGCAGAGACAGACTGCTGGATCAGCCACCTGAACTCTTACCGCGACAGGATAGCAAAGAGAGGGCCAGGAACGGTGTGGACTCAAAGCATGAAAGCAGAGACAGGCCACCTGAGCTTCTCCCCCGACAAGAGAGCAAAGACAGAGCTAGAACTGGAACAGAATACAGGCATGACAGCAAAGACCACCGTCCTGATTTGTTACCCCAACAGGATAACAAAGAGAGAGCAAGAAACGACGTAGAACATAGACATGAAGGTAGAATAGACCAGCCGCCTGAGATCTTACCCCGACAAGAAACATCCAGAAACAGCAACAGCAAGGACAGGGTGGGCTACAACACTGAATCCAAGCATGAAGGGAGAGATCGGAGCTGCCACAACGGGGGAGATCTCCCTCCTCCTCCTCTGCCCAGGCAGGACAGTAAAGACCTGAGCAGGACTGGACTCGAAGCGAGACGGGACAGCAAGGACAGAAGCCTGAATGGCTCAGAGCAGCATCATTACGATGTCAAGAGCACCAAGAGCCCGTCTGCAATGGAGTATAGATGTGATAGCAAAGAACGAGGATACAGATCAGATGGCACGCCCAGACGAGACAACAGAGCCAATTACAGCACCGATCAATCAAAAGCACAAGAAAGGAATGGCAGCACAGTGTCAGGGCAGCACTCATCCACGACGACACCTACTCACCACGGGAGATCATCTGGTAGCCCACCGATGACCATGGGAACAGGAAATGGTGAGGGTTAAAACTTCAAATTCAAGAGAATCTAGAATTGATCATAACCTTTTGTATATGCGTCAAAAAGCTTATTACATATGACCAAACATGATTTTCCCTCCCTTTATAGATCTGAAAGCAGCAGCTAAATACGGCCGCTCACCTTCTATGCCTGCAAACCCGTCCCCGATGGGAACACCACAAAGGAAAGCAGCTGAGACACATCAGAGTCAGGTATGCAGTCTTTGTCTTTACTGATGAACACACAAGTTCTCAATTTCACCACAGACATTTCTGTAATTCCTTTTTTCCCTCTGTGCTCTTCTCTCTGGTTTGAACTGGCTGAGTTGATTTAGAAAAAAGGTGTCCTTATGTGACCCTATCAGGATTTGGCCAAATATAAATCAGAATCAGATGAGAGCTGATGGGTTGTTGGGCCACTGTCAGATCTGATCAAACTACATCCATAGTCTTGATGAAGCAGTTTTGGAGTGTTGAACTCTTTTTTTCTACTTTCTGAACAAGCTGAAGTCAGCTCATGACGGATTTCCTTATATGGTCATCTGCTCCAGGCACGCTACTGCAAGTGTTTACATTACGTAACCGACACTGCTACATGAAGCCGCATGCTAATATCAGGGAAACATAATCTTGGTTGCATAGGATTTTCATTTCTCCCCTATTTTGGATCATATTCCTACTAGAACATGTGCGGGTGTGAAGGTTTTGGTCAAGAGGCTTTAACTGGTAATTTTTCACAGCAGAAAATGCCAACAACAACAAACAACAACAACAACAACAGCCTACAGGGCAAAAGTCGTAGTAACTTTCCTAGTTGACAAATAAGTGCCTGCATGGACAGTGACGTTCACAATATGACTTTATATTAGCCTGAATGACATCATCAGTTCTCTGTCTTATCAATCACCCTCGATTTGTTTGTGTTTGTATGAGCCATGTGGTTGTAGTGGTGACATATACGCCGCTCCGGCTGCTCAAATTTAGCAGCGGATGTGGCGCATCTGCCGGTTACGATACCTGTCAAATGGTGTGCAGACTCCATCTTCTCGGGGCACTGCAGGCAGACTCTGGCGTGGTGACGGTGCAGACCCAGTGAGATATGGCAGACCCCAAAAGCGCTGACCAATCAGAGCAGACTGGTCTTCTTCTGAAGGGAGGCTTAAAGAGACAGGCACTAAAACACAGGGGGAACACAGATGTTCAGCACAGACAGTGCCAGGAAAATAGTGTGTTTAATATTAAAACATGTTGTACTAGAAATCTTAAATACAAGTACAAACCTGAAAATGAGCACAACAGGTCCCCTTTAAAGTGTGTACAACTAATTCTGATTCTTGATGCACTGACTTTCCCTCAGATGCCCCAGATGCCATGGATCTGCGGAGACACCACCATGCTGGAACAGATCGAGAGGAAACGCACCCTCTGCATGGAGATCCGCTCCAGGCAACATCCGCACCTGCAGAGGTCTCTGGAGAGGCCTCCTCCTCCGGACAGGAACGAGGAGCGGCACCAGGAGAGGAGTCAGTGCAAGCAAGAAAGTGCATCCGTCCTCCCAGGCTGGGGGAAAAGCAGCGGGGCCAAAAAGATCCGTCCTCCCCCTTACCCTACACAGAAAACCGTATTCTGGGACACGGCCATCTGACAGTAACGACACACTTACACCTCCCTGCCACACAACCCTGAATTACCCACTCCCTCTTTCCTCTGGGTTGTGCTGATTCTTCCCTGCAACATCAGGGGCATCAGGACAGCCAATAAGAGCACTGGGGGGATGATACTCGCTGATGTCAAAGGACAATGGTGGTTACCATAGCAATATTTCTGCTCGTTCAGGTTGTCATGTTTTCTTATCATCACTGGTGATATTTGATATTTTTCTATTTCCTGTGACTGGATTCTTGTAATATAATTAGTAGAATAGATATTTGATGAATAGATATTTTCTAAATGAGATGGGGATTAAAAAGCATCTTAAATTATGTATAGTAGATGTAGATGCAATCTAATGTTTGTTTTGTTATTTTTGTTTTGGTTACTTTACATTTGAAAGCATAATCTATCAATACTTGTACTGTAGTAGCATAATTTTCTTATGCCCAACTCTGTTTTTTTGGGTGCTCAAAAGCACTAAAATGAATGGACTATTCAATTCTGTCTATATATACTTTACATTTTCACTGTTGTATTGTAAGTTGAGGAGTTAACGTCAACGTGCTTTAGATTCCAGCGCCCTCCATGCCTGGTCCAGTACAGTATGTTCTAGAATGTACAACAGTCGGTCCTAGAACAGAAACAGGAAACTTTGTGTGCTTCAGTTTGTATATTACAGTAAGAAGCTGTGTAGTCACAACATCAAAGCCTTTCGAAGCGGTTGAATCGTTTTATAGGGAAACCTGTTGGCTGGCATGTTGTAGAGAGCAGAGAAAGTGTGAAACGCTGTATTCTAAGATACACTATGAGGGTGGGTCGGGGAGGTAGTAAATTAGAACATACATTATTAACAGTATAATTTCCAAAACCAGCCAAAGCCTGTCAAAGCGAGTTATGGGTGTGGTTGCACTTTGGAACGGTTGGTTATTTGAAATGGGATTGGTGGCAATAGCTGGCGAGCACTAGCGCCCTTACTTTGCCGGCCATGCACACTGCGAGCACCATGACAAAGTGTAAATACTTGATGCCAACGACCAGCCCGTACAATCAACGCCTGAGCTTTTAGAAACATTTCTTAATTTTACTGCAGATTATAATAGCCATATGCACTTGCTTAAGAAATAACTTTCAAGATTATGCTTATATATATATTTTTGAAAATGTTAAAGGTAGCTGTGCCATGTAAGTTTTTAATTTATTGGCGGGGAGGTAAAGCCTCAGGAGGCTGGCTGTGTGTGACACGCAGCAGGCTGTTCTCATGCACTGTTCGTACGTTTTCCTATGAAAAGTGATGCACCGAAATTCGTACATATCTTGCGTAATCATGAGTCAGTAATTTGTGTATGACCCCTGATTGATAGCGTGAACAATGGGGGGGACGGCAGGCTAGGGTGGTGGATGGGTCACAAAACACAGGACTTTCCTCCTGGAGACTGGTGTTCAGAACAGTGTGAACTCTAAGTGAACTTTTACCCCTTTTCTACTAACAAGGAACCGGTTCTGTTGCGGTTCCCACGTCTAATTTTGATCCGTTCACAGCATTTGGACAAAAAGTAAATTGGTTTAGAACCCGAAAAGTTGGTTCTCAGCTGTAACCAAGAAATACGTTTCCCTTGCCCGGAGGTGCAGACCGTGACAACCTTAGTAGGCCACTGTTACAGCAGAACAAAAGTTTGCAGGTAATCAGTGTAATCCATGATTCTGCCACAGCTGTTTACTTCTGTTCATCATGCAACACCCTGCGTTGATGAAAAATCCTTGATCGCAGTGGCTCCGAGCAGAACTGGTGCAAACGTGGGCTGATTAGCTAGATAGCATCAAGGTTCCAAGAATCCTGACAGAACCAGCTCAAGAACCAGAGCTAACGTGGTGGAAAGGGGGTGTCTGACTCGACTCCGTGTTTCTTTTCCTAAACGTAACCTACGTAACGTTACGTTAAGTGCATAACATCATTCATGGGGTGCTAATTTACAGGATATCACACAAACTGTTGTGTGTGCACATTCGCCGGATATCATATGAACTGTTGTATGAGGATACGTTGCACGCAGTCATCTATGACTGGTTGTCTCTGACAATATTCCCAATTCAATTGGCTGGCAACCATTTTAGAAATCGTTTAAGGACCTATAGCATGGCAACAGCTCTACCCAGTCAAACTGACAGGGGTTGCACAATGGCCTACAAATCTGAGGCTTTGTAAAAAAAAAAAAAAAAAGAAGAAGAAGAAGAAAGAAATCTGCACTACCCATCACATTACATCACATTTAATCAGGCTGATTACATACATGTCCCTCTCCCCCTGCTCTCTCCCTCTACCTCAACCTCCTACTTACATCATCTAAATTGGTTCTCTTTAGCACATTAAAATGCAATATCGACATTGCCAAAATAGTGTGGGTTTGACAAATGAGCTAGCCCTCAGAGTGCAAGTGCAGTACCCCCTCACTGGTGAGAATCAATGCTACAGAGGTCCCTCTGTGTTGTACCAGTATGTGTGTGTGAGGGAGAGAGCTGTGTGTGTTTGTGTGTGCGTGTGTGTGTGTGCCAAGCTACACTGTATGCAAGTTGAATCTTTGAAAATGATTGTTTTAAGACATTCACTTTACCCTATCCATGATGTTGGTAGGTGGAGGTTGGAAATGTAATAACGATGATGTACAATCTTTTTGTGTGTATAAACGTGCACTGTGAAAAGGTAGAGAGAGCACCGCACTGTCAGAGTCCTCTGTCTTATTGCACTGAGTGTTCTCTTGTTTTGCGTAATAAAAAAAGAAAAGGAAAAAACATGTTTGAGGAAAAAAGTACTGTATTCTGATTGTCACTTGGGTTCTGTTGAGAGAAATAAATATGAACTTGAAACCCGCTATGGAGAACTGTGTCCTGTTGGAATTATTCATTTTCACCCATCTTGGGATTTTTGAATGTAGGTTGTTGTTTTTCCAAATGTGAAAGCTACTGAGCTCTGAATAACTTTTAAACATTTTAATTGTGGAGCACAATTTAGATGAAGAAGAGAGGGTCTTCAGAACATTTCTCCTACAGGACTTAGAACATGAAACTTCAGGTACAGCAGCAAGATGATCAATTCTCAAACATTTTCATTACCAGAAATAGCACCTTATTGAAAATAATGATATAAAAAGGATACAGTAATGGCAACATACTAAAAATTTGCTTACCACTCAGGGTTATAGATTCTGTTTGATGATATTTAGCAATAAAAAAATGCGGCTTTGAGATTTCTAGATGTTAAAAATGGAATTGCTTAAAAAATACCTTGTGGCAAATTTTGTTTATCATGGTTCCCACACATTTGACAATGAATTTTCAAAACTTTTGCATAAGTTTTCCATCACATTTAACCAGATTTTCATGACTTTATTGATGTTGTTTAAAATGTTTAGGCCTTCATAGCAATACAGACATACATTATAAAAAGTGCCATATGTAACTCTTGCAAAAACTGTTGAGTCTCATGCCAGGTCATCACGTACTGACAAACTTTGGTTGGTAGTCGGACCGAAACACCAACCCAAAGTGTCGGTACTTGACAACCTGGCATTGAGACTCAATAATCAACTATCTCCCTTTAGAATTACACACTAAACCTTTAAACATGCATGCATGCACATTAAAGCCGCCAACTACCTGCGTATGCTAACTGACCAGACCAGCACCTATGGATACTTTGCAAAACATCCAGGCCACACCCCTTTTGGGTGACAGACCAAAGGAGATTCTAGTGATAGATGTTAATACAGATATTTGGATTATAATTTGTTTGTTGTAATTACAAGTTTGTCTGCATTTATTTCTTGTTTAAAAAAATGTGATATCTTAATAAGTTAAAGTTGTTTGCCGTCATGTCCTATCAGGCTTCCCCCACTCAAATGGATCAATGACTCAACATCCAGACATCTAAACATGTTGGATTAAATCACCAGGTATCGTAATGTTAACTGTTGGCTGTGAATAACCAACTGTTTGAGATTTGGCTGGAGAAGACAGCCTGCTCCTGCTATACTGTATGACTGTACTGCAGTAGCCTCCCACTCAACTTGCTATCCATCAGTAGTAACTGTGACCAGCGTCATTTAGCCTTTTACCACACTGACAGTGGATATTCACGTATATTATGTGCCTCAAATCTCAGTGTGCAAGCCTTGGTTAACCTGCTACACATCAGCTTTCAGCATTTTCCAGTTTCTCTCCTCATGTAACAGCACATTTCTTACCCGGAAAAGGGGGGTACAGCCTTGGTGATGATGCAGTGTTGGACTGGCCTGTGTATCATGTGATACTAATGATGTTTTAACAGTCACGCAGCACGGCACTAATATGTTTTTTTGCGTAATGTTAAACATGTTTTGAGATTTTTATGAACATATTCTAAACCATAGCCAAACAATATATACTCAAAACTTTTCCAAAATATTCTGTTAATACAAAACAATTTCCAGGCCTGGAAAACCATTTTACTAATTTCTTAACCTTTCCAGGAATTTCATGACCATGAGAGCCCTACTCTACTGTTCTCTGAGGCAGACGTGACACTGACTGGCCTTGCGTCGCTGTTTGTCGGCTGTATTGATGGTGCCAGGGCTCGGGGTGATGAACTGCTCTGTCTGACTCACAGTAGTCAGCCAAAAACTGTAGAGGTTGGCAAAGTAGTGACAGGAGCCACGCGCACCCTGGCACTCTATGAAGGGCTGAGTCCGGAAATCCTTCAGACAGCTACCAGTAGAAGTCAGAGACTGGCCACCTCCCTCATCACCTGCCCCTGTGTGCTGAAGGGAAAAGTTGCAGCAGGTGGTACACATTAGGTAAGTTGAAAGCATTTTTGTCTCATAGACACACTTAAGCTTTTTATCACACTCACCAGAAGGAAAGAGTAGCCCGTCCACAGGCTCCTCCAGCCAGGTGGGCATGCAAGGACTGTGTGACCTTGGCTGTGAAAAGCCACTGCAGGCGCACTTGTCTCACACACCACACAGCGGCTGATGTGGGTCCTAATTGCCTGGCCAAAAAGTGGTATCATGGGTATGGGAGCGGTGGTGGAGAGCCAATAGGATTTGTCGTTGCGACTGGAGTAGTGACAGGCAGCTTTGTTGCAGTAGGAGAAAGGCATGGTGGAGAAAACAGGGAGGCAGGAGCCAGCCTGGCCTAGAGGAAGAGGAGATAAAAGAACAGAGAGAGTAAAAGAAGAATAAACCCTATAAACTCACAGACTGATGCATAAAATAATTTCCAATTAAAGTACCACTTTGTATAGATCCTTACCCAGATCTTGAGTGTGAGCCTTCTCTTGTCCCTCCAAGTAGACCAGACTGTAGCCCACCCAAAGCTGACTGCTGCCTTCAGGGCACTGTGGCACCTGAACTGACTGGCTGTGGAGAACCAAAAGGAAGCCTGACCTTGATGCTCCCCCATAGCCTGGTGCACCTGGATCACCGGGTGGACCTGCGACACCTGAAGAATGGAGGGGTTGAACAGTTAGCGACAGGGTGACATGGAGGGAGCACAAGAGTGAGGATGAGTTGAAATTGGGTACTGGATGCAGACGACAGTTTAATTTGTAGCCTTGAGTGAAAGACCAAAAGTTTCATCCAGACCCTTCTACATAAACTGAGTAACTCTAGGGCCCGCCTCCAACGTGCCAAACAGCATGCCACATGACTGTGTCAGATTATTGACCTTGAGGTCCAGTAAATCCTCGCTGACCAACTTCTCCTTGGTCTCCGACAGGACCGTCAAGACCAGCAGGACCTGTTCTGCCAGGGAGGCCCACGTACCCTATGGCACCCTTCTGGCCTGAAAACACAGACACAAATACACAGATAAGAACAATTATACACACAGACACATACAGATGACTGAGGATGAAGACATACAACACTGATTTATTCAGGCACGGACCAGAATGTGTACACACATACTCAGAGAGTATTTAATAGTCTCTTACCTTTACGTCCTGGAGTCCCGGGAGGACCTGCATCACCAGGGTATCCCGGAGGTCCTGGGTCACCTGCAGGTCCTCGGAGTCCTGGGGGAGCATTCCCTGGACATTCCCTAATTAAGTCACCAGGAGCACCTTTGGGACCTGTAAAAAACAATAATACAGTGACTACCAGATATACTGTTGTAACACAGCATGTCAGTAGTGTTGAATAAATGAGAATCAGTTCTTTACTAACAGAAACAGAAACAGACAAATGGAAAGTCATACTGTGTGTGTGTGTGTGTGTGTGTGTGTGTGTGTGTGTGTGTGTGTGTTGGCATAGAGCTATGGGCACATCTCTTAGCTACAGTTCCACTCACCTGCCTCTCCAGTTGAGCCAGTTACTCCCTTGTGGCCCCAAGGCCCAGGGACCCCAGTCTGACCTTTGGGTCCAGGAGGACCTATAGAACCATCAGGACCTCTCTCACCTGTCAAAGTGCAGCAACACTTAGACTGCATGCAAGTGGACGGCATCACTGTAAATACTGACAGCAGCAGTCTTGCACCGCAACGTACCTTTCTGTCCTGTAATTCCCGGGTAGCCCTGAGACCCTGCAGGCCCTGGGAGACCCCTATCTCCTTTACGGCCTGGTAACCCTGTGAGGCCATAAGGGCCTGGGTCTCCTTTGGAAAAAATGCTGCTGCCTGGAAGGCCCGGCTCCCCAGGAGGACCTAAAACCCAACACAAACTCCCAGTTGTTGACAGATAGATAAAAAGGCACACATACCCACAACTCAACATGAACACTGACACAGTGTTCATCCCTGAATGTGGCCACACCAAGATGGAGACAAACATAGGCAAATGGATAAACACAAATACAAACACACAAACCTGGGGGCCCTGGAGGTCCATCATATCCTAAATCTCCGTGGGGTCCTGGCAAAGGTGTGTAGCATTCTATGCCAGGGTTACCAGGTTCCCCTGGAATACCTGGAAGACCTGAGGTAAGAAATACAAGAAGATAAATACATTATACAAAAGCTGTATAGAAGAACAGAACAGCAACCCCACTGGGAGGAAAGAGAAAAATAGTAAATAAATGGCAATAAAATGACAACAAAAACACAATACAGTTTAAGTGACCATAACAGACTATTGCACGGTAAAAAAAATCCTCCATTTTTTTCTTATTGGACTTACACTGGGGTATTGTGAGGAAACAATAACTTAAAATGTTTGACTTCAACAGTTCATTTCTTCCCAACCTTTATAGACAGTATAGAAGGGCGGAGAGAACACACCCCTCCGCCCTTCCATGCGCAAGGAAAGCCTTAAGGCAGAGAGAGCAAACCTCCCTGCCCTTCCATGCGCCTACATTGAAAGCCTAAGGCAGGGAGAGCAGCAGCAAAGACCCCCCGGGAACAGAACAGAGCAGCATCAATGACAAACAGAAATGACAAGTCAGACGCAACATAAAAGGAGGAGCTGGGGTGGAGGCAGGTTGCAAAGCAGCTTACAGAGGAAGCAGCAACAGTAGGCAGGCCAGAGCAGTTTAAATAGGGCACCCTGAATGAGATTCGCCAATTGGTTGCATAGAAAGGAATCATGTGATCTATCAGCTGACTCCTTTCCATCAGTCAGCTGCTCCATCAGTTGATTGTGCTGTTTGAGGTCAGCTGATGTAGCTGGGATGTGAGCTGAGCTTGACATTGTGTCCTGCCTGAACTAAAGTTATGCTCAATATGCAGGACGTGCACTATTGGTAACAACAGATATGATACCTGTGTAGCCAGGTGGACCCCTCTGGCCTTTGGGCCCTGGTAAAAAGGCTCCTGGAGGCCCTTGCTGGCCCTTAATACCTTTGGCTCCAGGAAAACCATCTGGTCCTGATGGGCCAGGGTGATCCATGCCTTCAAGTGAAAAATGGGTACATTTAAGTGTCAATAGTAAAATATCATGACAAACAATTTACTAGCTCAAACTACACTTTAACATTTCTGTTTTACGCAATTTGTGCTATATACTACGACCAAAAGTTTTCTATCAACAGACACCATAAAAGGCAAACAAAGACATGACTGCTAAACCGTGTTGATAAATCTCCCTCTTACCCTTTGCTCCTTTTATCCCTTTTGGGCCTCTAAGTCCATCCAGTCCATCCAAACCTGGTGGTCCAGGGGGCCCTTACATGAAATCACAGCACAGCATGAGAATAATGTCAGGTTATTGGCAGACACATCATAGAACCCCTTTGACACAGAATTCAAGCCAAGTGATAACCAATAAAAAGCAAAACAGATAGAACAGCAGACACTTACAATGCAATACCTTGTACAATGCCTATCCAATGATGGGAGAAACAACTGATTTTATATAAGTACCTTGGGGCCCATCAGGGCCAGGTGGGCCTGGTGGTCCCTGACCTCCATGATCACCTGGAAGACCTGTAGGACCTGGACGACCTGATGGGCCACGAGGTCCTGGGTAGCCTGTGGAGATACACGTAAAAGAGCCCAATCATTTTAACATAAAGCACAAGATTTAAATGACTTATGGGAATAAACACAAGTGTAAAATATAAGGGAGTAGTAGTAGTTTAATTGGCTAAATTTCTAAATTTGAAGATCGTGGAAAATTGGAGCTGGTTTATCGCCACTGAATTACGCCTGGTAAGTATCATGTTATTACGGTATACAACGGTATTTAGAAATCCAGACAGTATGACTTTGTGAAAAATACAGATGCTCATCTTTCTATTAAACTCATATGGAGATGCTGTATTGAGGACGTATTGTATGTAGTGGACGTCACGTGCCACCAGAGGTCAGTGTCCACTAGTGGAACAGATAGCTAAGCTGAGAAACATGGCGACTGTGGTGGGGATAATGTTACAGGACTGTAAACAGCTGGCCAGGGACAGTTGAGAGAGACCACCAGCAATAAAAGCACATTGTTAAATCTAACACAGTGAATTACGGGATTATTTTCACCAAACCAGAGTTGGTGATTGATGGAATACTGGACAAACTCAGTAGAGGACGAACAAGACTAACTAAGACCATTTTGGTGAGTTTGAATGAAGTATGTTACACAATGAGTTAACAGGGCAAGATAGTGCAGCACACAAATACCATCATATACCATAGACCCCTACTGAAATGTAAGGAAGGTCTGAAAAAATAGACACCGCCCAAGCCTACAGTGAATGACACCTTATGTGCATTTGCATCTACATACAAGTAAGCTTTATATTGTGTGGAAAAATATCTTAGTAACTGGCTCACTGTTCTTACACTTACACCTTACACACACACAATAGCATTCCTTCATTTATCCACTTTAAATTATTGGTGCAGCACATTAGGTCTCTGATTCAAATCTTAAATAGAAATCACCTGGTCTTCCTAGTTGTCCTGGTTCCCCAACAATGCCTGGTCGTCCAGGCTGTCCTGCCCTTCCCCGGAATCCTGGGTCCCCTGGATCTCCTGGACTCCCTCTGGGTGCTCGAGGGAATTATTTTGTGGATATAAATTTATTTACAGTGATACATTCACTTGTCCTTCCTCACAAGTTTAACTAAAAAGAATATGAGTCCCTTATCATCTTTTGAAGTTATCTGTTAGTAGGTCTTCTGTCAACTCACCATGAGGACCATCCTCCCCTGGCAATCCTTTGGGTCCACGTGGACCAGGTTGTCCATAAGACAGTCCTGGCTCACCTGGAACAGATGTGGACAGCTTTCATTAGGTTCAGTCCAACTGAATGAAACAGATATGAAACACTGAGAGATTTTATTTGGCTTTATTGTTTTTTACTTAACTGCATTTGCATTTATTATAAAAATATATCACATTGTTTTTGATGAACCAGACAAAATTGTAAATGACCCAGTCTGCTGTGGATTCACATCCTGTTGTATAAATGTTTTGTCTTGCTTCTGACTCACCCTTGGCTCCTGGAAATCCTGGTAACCCTGGGATACCCGAATGTCCTTGAGGCCCTTGATCTCCCTTTAACCAACATGAACACATTTAGTCTATATAACATCACTCCTGGAGTTGACATACAATAAATAATGTACTGTAAAGCCACTAACGTATACATGTAGATAAAAACATAAGCAGTCTGGGACTAGCCTCAATCTTAATCCATGCCACAGCCCTCAAAAGTGTCTGAACACAAAATGGTTGTGCATTTTAAACTGGGATGATCAGAAATTACATGCTGCTGGCACAGTATGTAAATCAAGTAGCAGCCATTTTTCACTGTGTACAGTATGAGTATCTTCTGGACAGATATTAAAAAAACTGAGCACAGACACACAGCTGTCTCTAAATTTATGAAGACAATAAATTAGATTCATCGTGTACCGGATCTCCAGAATTTCCAGGATTTCCCCTTGTACCAGGGAAACCTTTGATTCCAGAGTACCCAGGAGGTCCTGGTATTCCTGCTCTGCCTGGAGCACCAGCGCTGCCTTTAAACCCTGGCGAACCCGGCCATCCATCAGGTCCTGAGTCACCTGGCACTCCCCTTGGGCCCTTTAAGCCTATAGGTGACAAAACAAAATAATAATGTAGTCATATACTATTTTGTATTGTTTGGAGTGAAATCATCTTGTTTAAAAACGATGTATAAGTTAAGTGACAGCTCCATTGCCTGCAGGTCCTGGTGGTCCTGATTCCCCCTTCCTTCCTGTAGGTCCCTGTGGGCCTTTTGTTATATTCACAAGCCCTGATGGTCCTGGTAATCCTGGTGGACCACGTACACCTGGATGAACCACAGAGTTGAGATGATATTCTTACCAGTCTGATTCATAAAGTACACCGAAAGTACAACTTATTAACTGAAATAAATCATGTTAGCTCATCTTTCCAGCTTCCTCATTTCCTTAATGTTGTAGCTATATACAGACTGTACGTTTCACTACATTGCTGTGCTAGTTACATATCTGAACCTGATTGATGATTACAGATACATGCCCTGAGACATCTTTAATGATTTGATAATATTCTGGTTGTTAATTATTAAAAAACATTAGGCCACTGCAACTGGCATGACTGAGTACAGCTATCAGACACATGGGACCCTATCTTACACCTCACGCAAAGCAACTCTCATTGCTAATTTCAGACCGATTCGGTTGTCGTTTTCACTGCCAGCCATACTGTGTAAGTAGCAAATGTACCCAAATTGCACCCTTCTGTGCACCCATGGGTGTGTAAGTCTTAGGATGAGGTGCATTGTTGACATATTGCTATTATGTGGCAGCAGAGATTAATTGTGCCATTGACCAACAAAAACCTGGTCCATAGTCAGAATGGCAGTGCTTTCCTGCTATTTAAAGGGCACATCATTCAGACAGTAAGATGTGCTTACATAGGCAGGTTCACAGTGCACGCACAGTCTGCGTGGTACATACACAGGGACACGCAGATGGGTTGCAGGTGAGGGTCAGGGTAAAATAATACATCATTAATGAGTAAAATATGAATCAAATTCTCTAAAATGTGAACATAGCAGAGAGCAGAACAGAGCTGCAGAGCTACTGTCCAACTCCCTATTAAGAGGGACACTGTGCACGTTTATGCAAGAAGAGCTCATAATTTCATTTATTATTTCAGAAGCTAAAATTTTAGTTCTGCATTACTGTCAGCATACAATCACTTGCTTCTCCAATTTGGCAAATTCACCATATCTAGCCGTGTGCCAGGTGCAGGGACACCTGGCTTTTAAAGGAAATGGGAGATGACACTCTCACTATAGACCATGTGGTATAGGTTGTCATATAGGGCTCATGTTATGTAAACAAAGGCTTACCTTTATTGCCAGGTTGTCCTGGGAGTCCGTGGTCACCTGGCCGACCATCAAAGCCCCTCTCTCCTTGTTTACCTCTTTTTCCTGGAGGTCCAGGAGGACCTGGTAAACCTGTGACCCCAGCCCTGCCTGGGTAACCCCTTTCACCTTGATGAATTGGATGGAAAATCTCATTTCAGACAGGGCAGGCTAGTTAACAGATATAAAGCATTGTTGATAAAACATAGACTAGATTTCAGTGTGGGCTTTTTTTGTGGGGATTTGGGGAGATGTTTATAAAAGCATGCTGACTGGCAACTAGCTCCTAGTGTGGCAATGCAGTGTAACTGACTGGAAGCACCTGTCAAATTTTATGCCAAGATTTTAAATGATGAGGTAAAGACATAATGCTTTTCACAAAAGTTTCTTATCCAGACAGGCCAGTGGTTCACCTTTCTGTCCTGGCCTGCCATCGATCCCAGGATCTCCTGGGGGGCCAGTGGTGCCCCTGGGTCCAGCTAGGCCTGGCAAAGCGGGAGGGCCAGGGTAACCTTGTGGGCCCTTTTGTCCATGACCAGGAGGACCTATATCTCCTTTATAACCCTTCTGGCCAAGGTAGCCTGTGCAACATTTTTAAAATTCAATGCAAGAAATATGTTCATGGATGGTTAGATGGTGGCTTCACAAAAAAATATTCACACTCTGGAATTAATCTCAACATTTTAAAAAGACATTCAGATGAACATTCAGAGTGACAGCAAGACATCCATAATTTTGCTTGCTGCTGCTGTGTGCTCACCTGGTACTCCCCTCTGGCCAGGGTTTCCTGGAGGTCCAGGAGGGCCTGGAGATCCAGTCAGATCACACACAGTGCAGGGTGGGCCTGGGGGACCTGTGGCCCCAGGGTCACCATTGTCTCCTGTCTGTCCTTTCCAACCTGGTCGTCCAGGTTGACCTTGTGCACCTGTTACGGCCAATCAATTCCAATATAAAATAAAGAATGGGAAGTACACTGTAAATCAAGTAAATCTGAGATATGGACCACATTAAATGAGTTCAGTGGTTTGTTCATGTTCACATAAATGTAAATCAAACTTACCTGGAGATCCTGGTATTCCAGGAATGCCATGGCGTCCCTTTGTCCCTACAGCCCCAGGGCGGCCAGGTGGACCAGTAGGGCCACGTTTGGGAAAGCGGACATCTCCGGGGTCACCCTTCCTGCCTTGTGGTCCTTGCAATCCAGGAGAGCCTGGAAAGCCATCCAGGCGAATTCCACTGGGACCAGGGTCACCAGGATCCCCATTTAAACCTAGAGGTCCTTTTACAAATAAGAGAGACCTATAGTATAAGCATTTAAACAGCCCTTCTTTCCTGCAGTGCTGATTCTTGATGATCAACAAGCTTGAATCTGCGTTCCCAAATGAAGAAATATCTTCTCATCTTGTGTGTAAATTTAATTTGACAATATTTCAGAAAGGTTACCTGGAGGTCCCATCCCTCCAGTTTCACTGTCATCTCCTTTCATGCCTTTCGGGCCTGGGTATCCTGGATTTCCCAGAGGACCATCTCTTCCTGGGTCACCTGGAACCCCTACAAGGAGCCAAAGAAAACTTAAAGTTAACTTGGTCATGGATCACGTTTCTTTCATCACACGTGGCTTTTGAGCAACTTCTCTCTGAACTTTAGAAAAGTCAGATCAGTATGCATGGATTGTCCAACAACAGCCCAGTCGCCAGAGGACAATTGCATTGTATGTTTCTGCAAACCACAAATATGTTACATTTGATCGTTTCATATGTATCATATCAACATTTCTAAAGTGATGTAGTTTATGAGATGGAGATGGAGGGGATTATGGATGGTGTGGCACCTATAGGCGAGACACTTCCTAAGAAGCAGACCACTGCAGACCAGTGTTTGAGACCAATAAACAACAACACCAGTTGTTTTTTGACAACCCTTTGTGGCGTTTCCACGAGTGTTTGAAGTCAAACCTGGGTGTTTTTACCAACAAATCACAGCATTTCCCAGCAAGGTTCAAGCTAACAAACCTGGGTATTTTCACCAACCCGTGTGCCACCACACGTGGGTGTTGAAGCCAAAACATGATCTTTTCCTATGTTTCCTGTGCCTCAGTATAATCACACCTTCACCACGGCATTGTTAAGAAATACAAACTTTCAACGTATCCACTACAAAATAATGTACAAATGTAACATATCCATTGTTTGCAGAAACGTACAAAGCTTACATTTTTTTCTGGCAGTTTTATCGCCAACAACCACCTTAGCAATCATCACTGACTAACAGATGTAATTTTTTTTTACAGTGCTTGGATGCAGTTCATTTAAGATATTATGTGAAACACCTGGAAGACTTACCTGGTGAACCTGGTTCACCCTTAGGACCAGGTAATCCAATCCCATCTTCGTGACAGCATGACTCACCTGGTGACCAAAATACAACATACTTTTTGAGCCCATGATACCTGGCTTAATGTGGTGTATGAACACTAACGGAGAATCTCAGAATTTAACCCAGACTCTGACCTGGAGGGCCTTGTCGTCCAGGAATTCCTGGTAGGCCAGGATGTCCCGGATGACCTTTAGGTCCAGGTAGCCCCTTAGGCCCTGGGAGACCAGGACCTGGGGAGCCAGCAGGCCCTGGATACCCTTTGGGTCCAGCAGCACCAGGGTAACCTTTGGGACCACGTAATCCTGCATATCCAGCACCCTGCAAACATGTTACCTGATACCATAACTGTAGAACCAAACAGAATGTAGCAAAGTGGAGCATTTTTTCTGTTTGATATATTACATTCACAGTACTGAAAATGGGAAATGTATGCTCTCACTGGTGTTCCACGGTCCCCTGGGGGACCAGGGGAGCCATCCAGTCCTGGCACACCTGTTGCTCCAGGAGGACCCTGATGTCCAGGGACTCCTCTGTTACCCTTGGCACCTTTCAATGACAAAAACAAACAGGCACATAATTTTTTATTTCAGACGACTGTTGTACTGAACAGACTGTTCAGAATACAATGCACTGTGATCACCTTTGTGAACACAAACCAATGAATACATCTTGACTCCTGACTCATAAGTCTCCCGTCCTCTGTAGATGTTTCCAAGCATTTAAAATACCCGTACACTTTGCTTGTGTAATAACGCTATGTATAGTGCAGTTTTGATGTGGTGCTCACCGTTAAAATCTACCACAAAAGCGTGACCTTTTTGTCCCTTTTGTCCTTTTATACCAGGAGCTCCCTGAAAGCCCTGCAAGAAAACACAAAGTCAGAATCAATACAACGCTATGTTTCTGTGGCTATGACAAAGAACACACTTGTATACATGTCAGAAAATGGCATTTAATTATAAGTAAGTCTGGGTCCAGTCATTCTTACTTGTGGTCCTCTTAAACCGTCATTGCCTCTCAGCCCTGGGTCTCCTTTAAGTCCTTGAGTTCCAGGTAACCCTGGAGGTCCTGGATAACCAGGTGGACCAGGTGGCCCTTCCCTCCCCCCACCAGACCTACAGTTACAATCCCCTGGACAACCTGTTGGAGACACCGATGACAAAAATTAGGGCTGGGTATTGGTACTCGATAAGGTATCAACCAGAATAACCCAGCACCAAGTAGTATCAAAACAGTCATAGATCACCTTTAATTCCTCTAAGCCCTTTGTTTCCAGGAGGTCCTTTAGGTCCTGGGTAACCAGGTTCCCCTGGGTCACCAGGCTCACAATAGTAATCTGTGGATCAACCAGCCACAACTATTCATCAACATAACTTTAAAACTTTAGTGAGGACTCTGAATGCATGAACTAGCGAACATTTTTTCCATCAGAAGTAACTGAGAACTCACCTCCACATCCTGATCCGATCACATCAAGTATACCACACACACACACACACACAAACACACAAACACACACACACACACACAAGCCAGAAGGTAAGTATACACTCAAATGAACATGCACAAAAATATGATTAGCTCACAATTATTTAAATAATAAAATCACATTTGTAAGATTAATTAAGACATAGAGGACACTCTTTTGTATTAAATATGAGGGAAGCACTAATATACCTGGAGGACCTGGGAGCCCTGTGACACCTTTAGGTCCCCGGAGTCCTTTGGTTCCCTTTGGTCCCAGAAATGGATTTTCAACAATGTCATTGCCTCGTGGTTCACCCTTGTATCCCTTGGGACCGGGGTGCCCTTGGGGACCAGGACGCCCTGGCACTTCTGGGAAGGTGTGAGAGACAGTATGAAATTTCAGATAAGGTCGGATCAAAACCGACTAACTGACTGAGTTCCTAACTGTAGGTCAAATCCTGATCAGAATGAGGGATAGACTCAGTCATATACAGTACATCAAATAACAAGTAACCTGAAAGTTAGAGACCAGAGACACAGTCTGACCTGGTATTGTTAACCCTGGTGGACCAGGAGGTCCATGCATGCCCATGTACCCAGGGTCACCGGGGGGTCCAGCTGGGCCAGGATACCCATGGTCACCTTTAACACCTGAACCACACAGACACAGAACCATGAAAAAGTCAGCTTAACTCTGATTATTTACTAAGTTAGAGTCAAAACAGTGAGACTAAGGTTGTAAACTATAAACTTTTAAATAAAGATATGATTTTGGGGCGTCGGTGGCTTAGTGGTAGAGCAGGCGCCCCATGTACAAGGCTGTTGCCGCAGCGGCCCGGGTTCGACTCCAGCCTGTGGCCCTTTGCTGCATGTCACTTCCTCTCTCTCTCTCCCCCTTTCACGCTTGTCTGTCCTATCCATTAAAGGCTAAAAAGCCCCAAAAAATATCTTAAAAAAATAAAAATAAAGATATGATTTCATTATCATATTATTAAAAAAAATTATACTAGGATAGTGCTGCTAGTGGTCACACTTAACTCAACCAGTGAGTAGAGTGTAGCTATTACTGAGGCCTCACCTCTGGCATCACTTCCATTGTAAAAGAGCAGGGGACCGGGGAGACCTGGATCTCCTTGGTAACCCTGTTTGAGGCAAAGACAGAGATGGAAACCATAGTCATAAACAGAAAATGCCACTGATGTACGTAATATTTCTAAATATGAAAGGAGTGATCAAAGATAACTGGTCTTATCCAGTTAATGTGAAAATCCCACTGAGCCACCACCAGAGGGCAGCAGACAACATAGTTTCTCTTTACCTTGTTGACATATTTGAAGTACACCTCTGATTGGAAATGGAACAAAGGTATCCCAAATATGCCAGCAAGCATCTACACTGCTGCAGGATATAGATTCATGTCATCAATAGCATGTCTCTCACAGCTAGAGTAGGCGGAACTCTGGAGAGGGCAAAAAGAAAACCATCTCTCCTTTCTCTGTCCTAAGCCCTTGCCGCCAGACAACCATGTGCATATGCACGTGCTTCATACATTAACCCGATGTTTCCCACACATTCATTTATTTTGTCTTATTTCATTGTAGAGTTGCACACAGCTCATTCATCCAGACACTCCTTGACCCACCCTCTCTGTTTATCTCACCACAAATAAGACAAGAATAAGCCTCACTCCCTGCCGCCGAGGACTGCTTCCCTAGGATAAGAGCTGGCAGCAGCTCGGGAGATGGACCTTGGGTCAGCGACTGTACCGGCTCCAAATCAGCCAGTGCAAACGGGATTTGTGTTGCCGTGGCCACTGTCTAGGGGTCCGTCTTTGGAGCTGCTGCCAGCTCTCCTCCCAGTGAGGTGGGCTGTAGTGTTGGGGAGTGAGGTGAAGGACACACTGTGATTTGAGGCTCTAGCTAAGATAAGCTTCATAAAGATGAACTTGAAGGCACAGCCATGGACATTTAGCTCTGGTCAGCAGAAGGCTAAGGCTTTTAGACTCGCATTTAGTTAAGTTCATCTTCCTTGTTTGGGTTGCTTTGCAGTGTAGGCAGTTGTTGCCAAATGCCTGAGATGCAACTTTCTCTGCAGGACTCTATGCTAATTGTACCAGGCTTTCACCAAAGGGACGTGCACATGAATCTGAACTCACAGTCTTTGAAATGACCTGTGATTGGACAAAGTCTCCCGTCACAGGTCAAATTCTCTAAAGCCTGAAAACAGATCCAAGAGAAGGTGAAGTCTAGTGTTCTCTCAGTCCACTTGAATTACAATAAGCTCAAAACAAAGCGTTTTTACAGAACACTGGCTTCTGTTTGCATCTGACACAAGCTTTATAATTCTGTGATGCACATTCTGTTTATGTAAAGCTCACCTTTGGTCCAATTCTTCCAATGAGACCTGGGAATCCTTTCTCTCCACGTGGACCCTGAAAATACATCCATGTATTTAATAATAAGAAGAAGAAATTTTATTTGTTGGCGCCTTTCTGAGCACCCAAAGACACCTCACAATAAAAACATACAAAAATACCAATAATACAACATTAAAAATAGATAAAATACATGACAGAAATTAAACCGGATAGGCAAGTCTGAACAGATGGGTTTTAAGCTGTGATTTAAATTGTTAACCTCAAAAACTGCATATGCATAATAACACAAGCTACAGCAAGGCTTAGACGTCGTGTTACAAGTGTACCTCAGATCCTGGCAATCCATCTCTACCAGGAAGTCCTGGAGGACCCTAGAGATGGAAACAATGGGGTGACTATTGTACGTCTGTATGCATACGTTTGTATACAAGCATGCTGCAGTCTGATTTAAGTCACCTACTCTCTGTCCAGGAGAACCAGGCATTCCTCTGTCTCCTTTAGCTGCTTGTATGAAGTAGTCTCCTCTACCACCCTGACAAGGAAGAAAATGCAAGTAAAACACCTTTCTCATTCTCTCAGACATACCTGTATGATAACATACTGTTTGACACTCACCCTTAAACCCTTTTGTCCACATCGACCAGAAGGACCCTGGTCTCCCTGAAAAGCAGGAAAGAAGATAAAGAAAAATGAATATTTGTCTTTATCCAGGTCAATGCCGTAGACAGCAATTAGTATTCTCGCATAAATACAAGTGAGAGCTTTGCCCTTACCTTGTAACCTTTGGGTGGAAGAAACTCTGGAGGAAACACGATGACTTCTTCTGGTCCTTGAGGGCCAGGTGGGCCTTGCTCACCCTGGAATATGGAATTAAAGGGGTGAGGACGTTCACTGAAATGCACAGACAGTACAAACCCTCAGTGCACAGCTGTTAAAGGCCAAAATGGTTTCTTACATCATCACCTTTAGCGCCTGCCAGTGATCCTCCAGGGTCGCCCTACACAACAACCAAAAGTTCAGTAAGTTTTAATGTGTGTGTGGGTGTCTATGTGCGTGTATGCATGGAAGTATTTTTGTTACAGCATGCTCTAGTAAAGTTTGTGACTCACTGGTGGTCCTCTCGCACCTTTAGGCCCTCCAAAGCCCTAAATGGAGTCACACACATAGATCTTCACCACAATGGTTCTTGTAATGTGCAGTAATATCATGGTTTTGATTACAAAGACATATATACAAATGTGAAGACTTTTTCACCTCGAGTCCGGGAGGGCCAGGAGGGCCAGCGTAGCCTTTAGGCCCAGGGTTTCCTTGTCCTCCCTAAGTTTAAAAAAAAAAAAAAAAAAAAAAATACAAGATGGTAAAGACTTAACTACATGCACAGTGTAAGACATAAAGCATTCAATTCCTGCTTCACCTATTAGCTGAATATTACTGAGGATTACTGCTTTACTGTCAAGAGAAAAAAAGAACACATACAGGTGGACCAGGCTGTCCATCTCTACCAGGGTCCCCCTGTAAGATAAAACAAAACATAGATGAGAATGATGAACACTGGACTTGAGAGTATCTACAGACAATATAAACTGCAAATAATTATGAAACTGATTATACAGAAATGAGTTCTGACACCGGTGGAGCCTGGTCCATCATTATCAGAGCCTCTCCAGACTAGAGGAACTTACTGGACGCCCTGGAAGGGCAACGCCATACAAAGGTTCTCCTTTTATTCCTTTAGGTCCAGGTAATCCCTGATTAAAGACAGTTAATGTTTATATTAGATGAGTCATAAATAATAAGTAGCAGAATACAAAAAGCAGATAAAGTTTTGTAGTTCTATATCATTTTAACAGAACACTGGTGCAAAGGAAAGTTAATACTGTACAATGTGGAAAAACACTGAATTATGTTGAGTGAGAATGTTTTGTGAACATCAGAACCAGTGTTTCTTTAGTTAATCATTCAGAAAACATCTGCAGTATTACGCAACTCCAGCTTTTTAAGGAAAGATTTTTAAAAAGTTAACTGCTGGTAGGAGACAGGACACACTCAGGCCTCTGGTCAACATGTCCAGCCACCACCTAGACCTCCACAACCCCACTTATCTCTGTGCTACATGAGGGTGCTTTCACACCTGTAGTTTGGTTCATTTGGGGGAAAAAAGAGAAACATAGCTGCATTTTAATTCAGGTCCAGTTCCTACAAACATACCCAGTGACATAAGTTATACTGCATCATCCGGACCCACATGACGAAATCAAATCCTAGTGACTGACAGACTAATTAACAATAATTAATGAACACTGAATAAACATTAACATTGAATAATGACAAACAGGTAGAGACAGGATGAAAAGGAAGTGTATGGTAAAATATGCAGCTTGTTACTGTGGGATTGCTGTCACATATTTTTTAATGGACTTAATGAACTAACAAAGTACTCAGAGTCAGCTACAAGCAGGGCAGGTATAAAAGCTTTTGCCTTATAGTCAGGAAAAACACCATGCTGACATGGTCACCAAGTTATATACAGTACAGCTGATCTTATACAGCTCAATTATAAGATTGCTTTCTGAAGAGAATTCACAATCAGCAGATGGATTTAATAGTAGTTTAGCTTTTGAAATCATGCTACTTAATCACATCTGCTGTCGTTTGCCTTAACACCACAGACCAACCTTGCCAGAGTCCGTTTGAAACACGCTTTTCAGGCATTCTCTGGTCTGGTTGTTTGGTCCACACACAGAATTCAACTGACAGCTTTCACACCAGCCCAAATGAACTCTACCAACCAGGCAAACGGACCTAGGTTTGTTCGGTTTTAACCAGTCCAAACAGGTTAGATATGAAAGCACTTGTGTTGTCACGGCACTGGGATTTCAAACCATTTTCTATACCACAGGTTTCACATGCTGTAAAAGCCTAGCAAATGAGATGAGTGTTAAGAGGACAGCACTGTGACTAAGTGAGAGGAGCAGCGTGTATTTTCACTCACTGTCGGAGAGAAGAGAGAGTGAGGAAGAAGTATCGACAGTATTGATACTGCGGAAAATGTCGATTGAAACCGTTTCAAATAGGCATCATTGTTATTCATCTATAAATCAATATTTTTGACAACACTAGAGAGTACCCTGAATGTCACACTATGCTACTTCCTTCTTTGCCACTGAATCTGAACACTGGAATTTGACATACATTGTGTGCTGCAATACATTTGAAACACAACATATATATATTCTACTGGTGATTTTTCACGTTTCAGCCTTTTGACTACAAATCCTGTTTGCTTGGTTTTACTGCATAAGTCTGTTAAAACCCCTAAGTTTTGAAAAAGGAAAGAGACAGACATCTGAAAGTCTCACTTCTGTTTGAATAATGACTAATGGAAACATCAGAGCAGGAGCTTTACTCACCGGCGGCCCATGCAGACCATCGATACCAGGGATACCAAAGACTCCTGGTCGACCCCTTGTCCCATTACAGCCATCCACTCCTGGCAAACCAGGCTCACCTCCTGCTCCAGGGTGGCCCTGAACAATATAGTACAGTTATGTTGGTTGGTATAATGGCAGGATATTAGAAGCCACAAATATGACCTAGTTGAGAATGATAAAGAAATTATGCTGTACAACATAGAGAAAAACCAGGCCCACATCTACAGTGTGCCAAGATGTGACCACTAGAGGGCATACCAGACACAAGCTTCAAATCACTGCACCATTTACTGTGTAGGCTCCAATATTGTATCATAAATGTATGAAGTGGGCACTTACTCAGTTGGGAATACTGCATGATACATTTATGATCGCAAAAGTGTCAGATATTACAATCAAGGATATATTCTAAATGCCTTAAGGGGAAAAATAAGTGAAAAGTTGAGCTCTACAACTTGGGAAGTTGGTGCAATCACCTCAGACGGTTACTCACCTATACAGGATGATTATTATCAGTGCGACCTGTATGTGAGTTGTAAGGATTTGGAAATGAAATTTACAACAACAGTGTATTACTCACCGCTGAGCCATCATTACCAGGAAAACCAGGAACACCAGTCTGGCCCTGAAATGTAAAACAATACGGGTACCAGTCATTCATTACAGACTTACACCCCTTCTTTTTTCTCTATCACTGGCAATAAATAATTACATGTTAACATTTTGTATATGTTTAATAATGTAGACTTATTTTCATTATAAGCTGTACTTGTATGCAGTATCTGCCTCTGCTTCTACCTTAAGGTGAGACACTACAGGTGAATAGGATAAAATTTTAAAATAATAGATATCATCATGAAACTTCCTCAGCTGATTACTTACAATAGTATGAAAAAAAATGTATTACAAGTTTTAAAAATTTGAATGTTTAATTATGAAAAATTAGACATTATCTCATTAAATGTCTAATTTTGTTTGTAATTTTGTTTTGTTGTTTTTTTTTGTTTACATATAAGATGAAAAAAAATTACAGAGGGATTTAAGGATATCTGCTTTTATTACCTAGAAAATATACTGTCCATAGCCTTAAAAAATCGATTTTCGCCATATTGTTGGGAATAAAATGTCACATAAATCAGGCTAGGAATGACGTATTAACAAATCCCTCTGGAAATATCTTCAGAATATAGCTAGGTGTATAACTGGAACGTAGGTGCTACAGAGGCTGAGATGTTCAACTTGGAGTATGACAAAAAACTCATTTTGAGAAAACAGCATTCAAAGATTTACATTGGGGAATTTAATACATTTCTATTGGAAACAATTGCTCACAAACAGAATAAATGTTAAGGCCCTTAGTAATAATAATATAGTATATTTCAAGCTCATGAAAATTGATCTTTATATTGAATTGATTCTTTATAGCAGTTTGAAAGAATACATAGCCCAGTATCTCAAAATTGACCACTGCATGAAAAATCAATGTTTTTGCCTGCCATGTCTCGCCTTAAAGACCACACACACACACACACACACACACACACACACACACACACACACACACACTGTGGACATGCATACTAACGCGGTCTCCTTTGGGCCCCTCTGGGCCACGTGAGCCCTCTGCTCCCCTCCTGCCTTTCTCTCCAGGTGGCCCTTCAAATCCCCATGGTCCCATTGGTCCCGGGGGGCCTCGCTGGCCGGGCTTCCCTGGAGCTCCCTGCAAAAAGACAACAAAGACAAAAGTCATACAACTTCTAACTTCTGTTGTTGTGAGTAACACTTTCAGGATTAAGATTTGTTTTGCTAATCTTACTAGGCATTTAAAGTTGAGACAGGGAACATGTAGGTAATTTTGGAGTATTTCCCACAACTTAATACCCGTATTGAGTCAAATGAACTACAATTTAAAATATCAACCTTACATTTGAAAGAGTAATAAAGGACAGCTTGCCAATATGTAACAACATGAGAAGAATCAGTTCATACCCTTGCACCTTTGGCAGGAAGACACTGACATATGGAGCAGTCTCTGCCTTGACATGGGCCATCAATTCCTCCCTGAAACCAAAATCAGAAACAAATCAGAGGACTTCAATGTAGAGGAACTGATCATTACTGCATTTAAGAGGATGATGGAGACTGACTGGGGCTGTGTGAATCTAAGCAGAGCAGAAGAAGAGGTCAAAGGGACATCAGTGGGCCCATCAGATAAGGCTGTGGCTTGGGCATATCTGACATTGCTGCATATTTTATAGCTTTGAGAATTAGCCTCCAAAATAAACACGTTTCCCTGTGGAGACTGGACAGTCTTGATTAGGAAGCTTTAAACAAATCAATGTTCTCACATAGACTTGGGTAAATAATGAGCACTCTGACCTTGATGAGAAAGCTCACAGCGTTTCACCACTTTCATACTGACATAAAAAACGAGTCCACACCTCCAGATGCTAAAGCATTCCCACGAGGTGTGTGTGTTTTTGTGTGAGTGTGTACGGGGAATTTTACTGTGCCTGTGTCCCAAACATTTGGTAGTGTTTTCTCAAGCTAACTAAATATTTGGATGAATTAATGCTGGTGAAACTGAGGTCTATCGCACATCTGCTGTCCCACTTTCGCTTCTGGTCCAAACATTCAAGGGTATCTCCTGCATCAGTCACGATGACATACTATAGTTGGCTGTGTCGTGGACAGGCCATTAGCATTAGACAAACTGTAAAAACATAAAGAGAAGTAAAACCACTGGCACGCCTCCATTGCTACACCAACATTCTGACATTACGTCCAGTCCAGCTTGAGCAGAGTTTGAAACTTGAGGACTTAATTAAATTAGGTAGCTATCATAGACAGCAGAGTTGCTGAACACTCTGTAGTTTGGGGAGGATTTTAGAGAACGGCACTTAGCAAAACTTCAAGGCTGCACCCCTTACCAAAACTGTAGTATCTAAATTGACTTTACTACCTGTCGAACTTGTTGTTACTGATGTTGGTTGGATCTGTTTCTCCTCTAAAAGAGAAAACAATAACTGTGCTATATGTGCTTTATTCTAAAAAGAAATAGTCATTGTTCCAGATGTTGTTTCCTACTGGAATAATTTCTCTTCAGACCTGGACTGGAAGAAAATCTGGTGCCTACTCTCTAAATATCTTTTATAAATGAAGTTAAGAAAGTGACTTTCAAGATGATTCATCATTTCTATCCCACCAAGGTATTTCTACCAAGATTTAAAAAGGACATTGTTGTGGACTTCTTATTTTGGCAAATGACTCTAGAAGAATTATGTCACCTGTTTTGGTCTTGTCCCCACTCTTGTATTTTTTGGCAAGATGTCTGATCTTTTATTTCTCAGAGTATTGATTTTGGACCTTTCTGATGAAAATGTATTGTTTGGCTTTTTTACTTAGCCTTTTATCAAAACAAATCAATACTGTATCATCAGTTTGATTCTATTCCTTACAAAATATCATATTCATAAATCTAAGTTTTGGTTAGCACTGTCACCTCACAGGAAGAGGAAAATGACAGAAAATGACAGTTCATGTTGACATAACATTGTTGGCTATTTCACATTTCCCACGCAGTTTAACACATGTAATAATCTGACAGGGTGCGTAGGTCTACCTGGTGGCAATATTTTACCTGGTGTCCCCAATTTGCTGCTCACTTCCGGGTTTGTAAGCTCTTTTAAAATGGCTAACTTTAGCTAATGTTACTGTATGTTTTCTCAGCCAAAATAGCACAGTTTAAAAGTTTGTATTCCTTTCAGAAAGATGTTTGGAAACCTGAAAGCCTGAGTTTGGCCAGGTAACATCACCATAACAAATGAATTACTGACACACTGAACTGTCTTCCTCGACAAGCTAGCAGTTAGCCATCTCTTACTGAAGAACCAAGAGCGACATATTGGCATACATTGAATATAATATTCATAGCTATATTTTCACAAGTTTATAACCGCCTGAAACTAAGAACTGTTGTGTACAATTACCTTAGAGTGGGCTGGTTATATATTTTCATACAGAAAGTTCTCCTCGTAATTCGCCATTTTGTTTCTACAGTAGCCCAAAACGGACAAAATAAATACTGCTTGCAAATAGGGCGATTGGGCTGCTCGGGTTTTCGCGTCGGCCACCGTAGTTCTCCCACACAGTTGGCACACGGGAGAAGTTTCAGTTCACCTTTGGATGATATTAAATACTTAACTTCTTATTAGATTTTTTTATACTGAGGTTTGGTTTATAACAATATGGGTTACCCTCAAACTTGTCTTCTAAAAACAGACAAGTTAAATCAATGCTGTAGAAATAGTCTGCAACAGGTAAGAAGCCACACTTAGCATCAAATTTGTGCTAGCCATCTTCATTGCCAAAGGTTTCAGCATGCGTATTATTGTTTTTCCATACTCAGGGCACTTGACTTTGTGAGCATGGGCTGCCCTCTCTGCAATTTTATAACAATTATATCAAGCCACTGACCTTAAATTGTAAAATAATGATAAATAACAGCAGCATTAATCCAGGATTATTTTAATTTTCAAGTAGGCCTACCAAATGTCTTAAAACCACACTTTGTTTCTTTGCCAGAAGGCTATACATGCATATTTTGTTAACACATTTGTACTGAAAACAAGACAAACTCCCACAGTTCAAATTTCAGCGTGTTGGCTGGAAACATGTATGTTGCCAGCTCATGCTTGTATCCAGATGTTATATTTAGTATCCAGCTAACAGTCTTTTGCACTTCTTTTTTTACATGATGCATAGCCTACCGTACTTGTTATCTACTTAGCGGGGAATTTTGCATGTATACAATTGCATGTATCAGTCCAGCTGTAATATACTAAAAACACCAGGCAGTCCTGTGCACTGTGCAGAAAAACTGCAGTTACTTTGGGGCCTCTATCACCAACACATAGGGAGCAACACATACAGTCTCCAGGTGCATCATGGACATCATGGATTTTTTTTCAGGCAACACTAGCTAACTAACACTAACACTAACACTAAAAGCCCAGATTTGTGCAAAACAGGAGCACACTGACATGTAGAAAGCTATTAACGCCCAGTGACATAAAATGCGTCAGAAGCGTCAATATCAGGACTATCTTGGCCAAGCATTGATGGTTTGTTGTTTGTTACAGGCCCAAACTACATTCCTGGCTACTGTAGCTGCAGCAATGTTTATGACAGTCAGTTTGTAATTAAACTTCACGTGACAGATTTCAGTGCATGCAGTCCAATGCAACATCCTCATCCTCACAAAGTGGTCTCACCAAAAGCTGATGATTAAAAAAAAAAAAAAGTTTATGTAAGAGCTGTTTAACAGCTTTGCAAGTGCATGTGTTTCACCCAGTGTGCTTTAAAAGCATCTTTAATCTATTGAGGCGCGAGTCCACTAAATAATTTAAACATAGTCTTGAAATCGGTCCCAGCAAAAGGTCTGATCTGTGTGCTCCTCGTCATACCTAGTCTTGTTTAGCGTGTATGTTGCTGCATTTACATTGTCTGCAGTTTATTTACAACAAAATCCAGATAAAAAAGCATTGATTGCTTTTGATTATGGTCACTTGCTGCTGTGTCTTACAGTGTGTCAGATGTTTGAGTTTGGGAGAAAGGCATATGGGCAATGGTTATTCTCAGCAATATGGTCATATACTACAGTATGTTTACATATCTGATTTTGTTTGGAGAGTATTGTTGAAATATTCAAAGTATTGATTACAAGGTTTTTAGATTTTAAACTTGTCATAACACTGGGGCGGCTGTGGCTCAGGAGGTAGAGTGGGTTGTTGTTGCAAGATTAGTGGTTTGATCCCTGGCGCCTCCAGTCCATGTGCCAAAGTATCCCTGGGCAAGATACGGAACCCCACATTGCTCCGGATGGCTGTTAATGTCTAAAAACTGAGTAGCAGGTGGGGCACCCTGTATCGTCACCTTGGCCACCACTGTGTGAATATTTGTGTGAATGGGTGAATGTGACTCGTAGTGTAAAATTGCTTTGAGTAGTTGGAAGGCTAGGTTGGTGCTAAACAAGTGCATGTCCATAGTGGTGATATGTTTTAATCTAAATGTGCGTGTGATGAAGACTTAAAAAGGAAAGTCTTACTGCATTGAGCTGCTGCACAAAGACGACCAGGATGAAGATCCACCTGTGAATGTAACAGATGTAATAGATTAACTGTAGTCTCATTTAGCCCCAGCAACTGGATGCCATTACACAATAATAAATGATAAGAAGAGGCACAATTAGTGAACACTGAAAAAGAAAATGCTTGCCTTAATTTAATCTGAAAAAACTCCACTTGCTAAATTGTTGCACATTATCTTCAACCTTATAGCCAGAAAAAATATTGGCATTTTACGTCTCTGCAAACCACAGATATGCAACATTTATGTATCAAAAGTGTTGAAACTTACATTTTACATTTCAACAATGCTCTTGTAAATATAAGGTTAGGTTTAGGTACAAAAAACACTTGGTTATGGTTAAGAAAAGATCATATTTTGGCTTAGAATACCCAGTTTTGGTGCCTCAGTTGGCACCTGAAATGGTGCCTTTGTCTCACTAAAACACACGTCATTTTGGTGCCACTATCACCACTAGAAATTGCACTGATGATGATCTGCTTTTACGTCTGGAACCTCCCGTCTACAACAGGCTTGAGACGCGCCCACGTTGATTCTGGAGTTACTCTCTTATCTTGAAGCCTCCTTAAGGAGTCTGATCTTGATTTGGTGATGGGAATCTCTTGTGACCACATGCCTTTGCTGATGTAGACCCCAGCAGAATTTGAACCCTGACCCTTCTACATAGAGGACCAGTGCTTTAACCACTACACTAGGGAGGCCCCTAGAAATGGTTCTGATGCTGTGCTAAAAAAAAGTTTTTACCTCAGTCACTCGCAGAAATAGTGCACTCAGTCTCACTAAAAAACGCACAGTTTTGGTGGCACTGTTGCCACAAGAAATGTTGCCAATGTCTCTCCAAAAAACAACCAGTTTTGGTGTCACAATCGCTCACATAAATGGTGCCAGTGTTTCTACAAAAAACACAGTTTTTGCGGCACCGGAAATGGTGACGATATCTTGCTAAAAACACCCAGTTTAGGCGGCACATTCATCACTGGAAATGCTGTGATGTGTTGCCAAAAAAAAAACCAAAACTGGATTTGTTATTTGTTAGTCTCAAACAGTGGTCTACAGCTTGGCAGCCATCTCGCTGAGGTCTCACACCATCACCCACTATCTCCTCCACTTCCCAATGACAACTATGTCACTAGAAACATTGATGATACATATAAAATATACAAATGCAACATATTTGTCTCCAGGGACATACATATGTTGCTCTTGTGTGCAGGAGAACTAAAACTCCACCCAGAGAGAAGGAAAGCAAAAAGCATGTTGTCTATCCAAACTCCCATCACACTGCAGGTGACACCATCTCAGTATGGTGGAGGTCAGTTCTTATACAGAGTCTTCACGTTGGAATGCAAGTATGCAGATGTGTTGAATGTCTGAGTAAACAAGCAAGACGTGTGTTTGTATTCAGGTAAATAGGTTTACATAGTAGGGGAAGTGATTTCCGTCAAATTTAATAAGAGATACATCCTTATGTTTACTGTGTCAGGGCTCAGTGACGTGTGTTGTCAAGTTTTGCAGGTTAAGATATTTGTTAAAGAGAAAACTTATAATTTTTCAGAGAAAATATTTCCAAATAAAAAAAATAATAAAATGAAAATAGCACAAAATCAGATTTTAAATTGGAAAAAGATGCATGTGGGAAAAAGCATTACTGTTCTGTCACAAAAAGTTACTATTATAAATCATCACCAGATATGGGTGCTGCTACAAATACCACAGTGATAAAATGCATATCATATTGTTCTTATTGCTAATAATAATTCATTACTATTATGGTTGCAGTGGGACTAACCTGAGGGGGCACAGAGACACAACTGTAACTGGGGATCCCATCTTCTGTCTCCTCAATCTGCTTAACAGGTGAGTGTAGGTCTCACTGCTGCCCCCTGTGGCGGATACAAGCATGAAACACAAAAAACACCTGTGAACCACGATCCAGTTGATAATATGTGACAGTGCAGATTGTCTATGAGGTCAAATGTACATGCAGTGAAGATGTAAAAAATCTAAGCACGCTACTGATGAAGACATTGTTGGTGCTGCCCTCCCACCCAGGTAATCTCCTCAAGCATCTATAGGTAGCAGTCCATCATGCACATAAAACAACTTTCAAAACTCACCCAAATTCAGAAGTTCACATTAGTCTTCATGAGCGCTTCAGTGCATCCTAAGCGGGATAATCTCCGACAAGATTCAAACTAATCTCCTGCCTCCGTATCAGTGGAAACCAAACAGAGTAGCTGCCACTGTTTGTAAGTATCGGGGATGAGACCAAGAGACGGATGATGATTGGGGTGGACCGCATCACTGAGCTCAGACCGCCTCCCTCTTCAGGATCAAGTTAAACAACTTTCCTGGGTTGTCTTGTCTATCAAGGCACCATTGCCCAGACAGAGAACTTTAATTCAGCTGTAGCCATGACCTAACATCACCCAGTGGATGGGTGTAATGTGAGGGGTAGTTGCTGAGGAGGACGCTGAAAAAGACATCCATTACCTCTGGGGTGTGTGTGTGGTAAGCTGCTGAGCTTTTGATGTAACTGGAGCAAGAAAAGAGCCATGGGGAGGCCAGTGTTTGAAGTTCCTCTGATCCTGTTGGCTGTGATGTTGATGGGCACTGGGGCCAACAATGTAAGATGTTTAATTTTTCCTAAAACTTACTATAACGCTGTAGAAAGAGCTGATTTAATTTAGCCAGCAGCACAGTCTGAAATGCAAACACTATTTTTTATTTGTGCTTTTCTTCCATACTGTAACTGCAGAGATTAGGGGTGGCTGCTTGTTAATTTTTAAAATAATTCTTAATTCTGTTTTGTATAACTTCACCTTTCTCTTGCTGAGAGTCTCCCTGGTAACATAACAGTCCACTAAATCTGTGTTTACGGGAGAACAGCATCACTCTGTTACAGCGTGCTCCTTGCGTGTGTGCTGTTGTGTACAATGTGAGCACCATTCATTCTCCACAGCTTTAGCTCTGATATACAAGTGCTGTGGTCTATTTGTAACTGCAGTGTCGGTGCTTAACTTGAAACATGGTGTATCCTGAAGAGATGCAGGTTGCTTGCAGTCTAGTTTACTTCATTGTGTACAGTATGCACTTCACTGGGCTATGTTGGTGGGCTCTTTTATGGAAGGCCGTGGAAAGGGGACAGGATATGGTAGATGGAAAATAAGCAAAAGAGGCACCCGGCACTAGGCGGAGACATAAGCAGACATTTGTATAGTTTCTCTGATAAAAAAAAAAAACACGTTGTACATCACTAGACTGAAAAAGAAAGTAAAAATAAGCAGAGGAAGCTTGTGAATGATGAGGAAATCTACATTTTTATGCTGTTAAAGCCATGGCAAAACACATCTCCAACCTTATAACGTCCAATTTATTCCACCTTTAATTATCCATTCATGTGCACAAGGAAATTGAATGTTACAGTAAAAAGGCAACTATTAAATGAATCAAAGAGAAATTGTATCAGACCCAGTATTCCCTCTTTTTGTCTGGGAGCAATGTACTCTGGTTTATGGCTCAATCTCCACAAGGCTAAGGTGAATTGGAAATTTAATGCATCTGAATTATTCACATTAACCAATAATGGTTCATTATGTCAGTGGCTTATTATAACCTATAGCTGACCTGTTATTTAGCCCGCAGTCAGACAATCCACAGCACTTTTTTTACGCTGTTTTACTACTGTGGCTTCACTTTTCTAGTCTTTCAATAAAGCTTTTGCTTTTGCTGATAAGCAGTAATGTTTACAGCTCTTAAATTAAAGGCCACTGTGTTGGACGGAGACACAGGAGGTGTTAGCTCTTAACAGTGGAGAGTTATGGATGTTGTTTTGGCAAATTGCATCCACAAATCCTACCGAATTAATCCCCCCTTCACTGGGCAAATAACAAATTCTTCATCAACTTAATGCTTGTAGAAGTTGTAATTTATGTGTAATGATTTGGATCACTCAAATCAGCAGACTGCCATCAGTAGCTGTGTAGGGTGAAGCCTGCTCGGGGGCATAGAGCCATTAGGGGGGCGTACACATGACAGTAGGGGGTGTTAAAGGGTAAAGAGAACTAAAGCTGAAAGAATCAACCAGACAGAAATCAAGAGTGCTTTCACACTGGGGAGGCTTTTAAGATTCAGGATCACTCACGTAGTTCACCTTCAAATGTCTGGTAGCAGTTTCCACATTACGGTGAGTGGTTGATAGAAATGAAATAGGGTCACAGTGGTATGGAAGGAGGGGGGGCTTAGAGGGCTCGACAACATACATCACTCTGTCCTTGGACCCTCACAGCAGATAAGGGAAAAATCCACAAAATACTCTTTAATGGGCTAAGTGTAAGTCATCTCCGGAAGAGTAACTGAGGAGACATCCCTCTTCCAGAACAGATGAACGTGCAATTGTTGTCTAACCTAATAAATTACAGTATAGACCAGGGGTGAACTCCCCCGCCACAGGGTCCAATGCGGCCCAAGATGACTATACTAAGACCAACCTCTGACCTGGGAGGGCAGAGACAAAGGATGGCAGGCATGGCTGTTCCCTGTGGAAACATAATGCTGAGGCTTTCCTGCTGAATCAGCATGGCGGCTGCTGTCGGTTCTGGGCCTGGACGAGAAGAGCAACAAGCAAGCTGCTCGTAGGATGGGGGCAGAGGCTGAACGAGCCTCCTGCTGGTTATGGAGCAAGAGAGAGGAGGATAGCTGGAAGCCAGGAACAGATGGGCAGCTGTCGACCCACCAACTGGAGAGTGTTGCGCTTAAAGGTCGAACACTCGGTGAAGGTTGGGTACCACCTGAGGATATCTGGTCCTGGTTGAAAGCTACAGTAACCCAATGTGGTAACCGAGGAAATCACCCAACAGGTGTATTTTGCAGCTTAAGAGGTGCAAGGTTTCAGGCTGTTCATCTGTTTTGTAACAGGATGAAGGTCGACAGAATTTACTTGAAATTCTTTACACAGTAAAGAAAAAGTATTGGAGCTGATGGTACTTCTAGGTTTTTGTGCAATAGTGTAGTAAAAAAATTAAAACAAGTTTAACATGCCTGGTATAGACAAACCATATGCCGAAATGATACAGATTATTTGGGCACTGTTTCCCATTTACACAAGACATATTGAAGAATGTTACAATTTCTTTTCAGTGTGTGTGCAATGGGAGATCAAGGTGCCGCTGTGAAGGAGTGAAAGGCAGCAGGGTGAGTGGATCATCTATTGTCTGCCTCATGCAGTTTTGAAACAACTGTATTTCATATATAACTCCCTCCTAAAGAGTTACATTTCAAGTCACAATTATAGTGTGTTTCCACCCGTAATTCAAGTACAATACACCACAGCTCATGTACATGAACTTTGATGCAAATACATTATATAATCAGACTGACACACTTTTATTTATTAATGTTTACACCTGTGCTTTTCTTACTGTGGCATATGAAAATGTATTATGTGTAAAAGACTGTATTTGTTAGTATTACCACATGAATACTGTTGTTCTTCTAACATCTCTACAAATTTTAAAAAGCTTTCAGAACAGACCTAGCACCAGGGGCCACAGTGCTATTGTCTCACAACTGCATTAAAAACAGCACACTGTTCAGCAGTTTCCACAATCAAGACGCTTCAGGTGCAGTTGTACAGCGCTTATGAAGTGTGTCTCTACATTCTTAATAATTATTTTACCACTGTCGAGATAGACCAGCTGTTTCATCGTAAATCAACTTACAGTGAGCTCCGAGCAGAGACAGCAGAACACATGAAACCTTGTTAGTCTACTACAGTTCAGCTTCAGCGGTGCTCTGCAAAAAAAATCCTGTGACTGTACAGACTGTATGTTCATGACAAAAAAATGCAAATGTAGTTTTCATTTTCACTTTGCTAACATCAGTCTTACTGTCAAAAGCACTCCCCCCCCCAGTCTCTGACAACAATATAACTATATAATTAATCAGTTTGCTGCTGTTGTTACAGGTTTGTTTCCAGTGGTAATAGTTGGAAATGTTTGAGTGAACAAGCTTCTATTTTCAACCACAATGCACAGATATGATTTTACATCTATAAATCAAAGTTATGCAAGTGAAAATAGGCACTGGCTTTCATTGCTGACATAAAATAATAAATTATCCAGCAGCAGAAATGTTGTGTACTAAAGGAGCTGTACGACTTTCAGAGCTGGGCCCAGATTGCCTTTTCACCTCTGACCTCACAAGCAATCGTCGGGGTGGCTGAGCGGAAATACTGGCGGCTCACATGAAAGGCCTTCAACACTGAGTCCGTTTTTTTTGTCACATGTCTAAAAATAAATCCAACTTCACGTTGTGTCAATTACGTTTCCTGCATTAAAATTTTCAGAACAGGTTCGATTTTCTGCGTTTTCGCATCCGTCAGATCCTTCAGCGACGTTTGACCAAGAATGAGTGAAGAAAATGTGGCGGCTGGACACAGCCAAAGGAAGAGACAGAGGAACAAGTATCACAGAGTCATTTCATAACTCAGATAGCTACTTTCACCAAGTCAGATAGTGATATTCAGGTGGATGATGTTGAGGAGGAGGAGGATGTGGACTGCACACAGCATGTGGAGGATAGCTCCGCCCCTTCATGCAGCTGTGGTGCCAATTGAAAGACACGGGGAGGGAGTGGTGACAGCCAGATAGGTAACTCCAGTGGAAAGATGCAAAAGAGGAGACACATCTTTTAATTTTGTCACGTGTCGTGAATTTTCACAACAGATAGAACAATGAAATGCATCAGTATCAGTGTGTAAGGTTTCTGTGCATGGCGATTTCTTTTGGATAACGGCTTAAAAAAAAATACATCCAAAAAAACAGACTCAGTGTGTGAAGGCCTTAACAGTGTTAACTATGGTAATAGTGCTAACAATGGTGACAGTGCTGAAAGAGCTAAGAGCATTAACCTCAGGGGGAACCATGTGGTGGGCATTATGCTTCCATGACTATGCTGTCCTGGACCCACAGTGGCAGGTGATGACTGCCGTATGAGCGTGGTGCAGAGCAGTGGCAATTAGCTAGCAAAAGGGACATAAAAGAAGAGACTCACATGCACTAACATGAAAGCGTGTCCGACTTAGCTACCAACACAAAGAACAGACAAGGGAGCTTGACTTCATTTCCAGCTCAGGATGCCATTACTCCAGTGTATCTTTATATAGCAAACAGGTATTCGATGCTATGTTTATTCTAAAAGTGGTATTTTGCATCTTTAAGCATCAGCCTCCCAGTAATATTTCAGCAAAAATCCTCCAGTCATTTATCTCTTTCTCTCACTTTCTTTCTTTCTCTCACACACATAAAATCACACTTACAGGGAGACAAAGGTTTTCTAGGACTTCCAGGTCCCCCAGGGCCGGGGGGCCATCCAGGACCAGATGGTCATGCTGGACCTTTGGGACCAAAGGTAGAATTTCAGCCTGGCTCTTGTGGCTGCTTCGCTCTTATATTCCATATATCTCTAAATCCAACACTGTTGTCAGAGGGCAACATTGACTCAAACTGTGTATAGACCATGATGAATTACAGTTTCTCTTTGTGTTTCCAAATATCACTTTCAGTTGTGCTTATGCTGCATCTTACCAAATCACTAAGATTAATTATAGGTTTCTGTCTTTGACAGGGCAACACTGGGCCCAATGGACCTGCGGGGCCAAAAGGCGATCCGGTAAAATAACTGTGTTATTCAAGCCTGTGTCTGTTGAGTGTTGATTTGATGTCTCAGTGCGTGAAAATTGAGTTGAGAAAATAGACATGTGTGGAGTAATGTCTCATGTACTGGGTTGGATCCCCTTTTGCCTTCAGAACTGCCTTAATTCTTCGTGGCATTTGTGTTAGTGAGCAGTTGAACAGGTGTACCTAATAAAGTGACTGATATATGTATGTGTATAGACAAAGTGCAAATATTGTGGTAGACTAGGTATCCACTCATTGGCTTTTAAAAAGTAAACTGGTTTTGTTACTGTCTTTACAGGGACCTGAAGGCAAAGAAGGATTTGCTGGCTCTCATGGTTTGCCGGTGAGGTATCTTACTCTCTATATATCCATGTCACGCTGTTCATCATCTGACTTATGCACTGTGTAAGTGCATGTTCCTGCATATGTTTATAGATACCTGTTACTTTTTGAACTTCTACTGATGTTCTCTTACAGGGTATTCCAGGTTTACAAGGACCTCCGGGACCTCCAGGAGCTCCAGGCTGCAATGGAACAGATGTAAGAAAATATTACATATGAACAGTGGTATGGTGGCATTGCTTCCATGTAATAGTTTTAGCTAATTTGTCAGATGCTTGCATGATAGAGCCTTGAGTCGAGAGCTTATTCCCTCACAACTTTTGAAACTTCATTTTGAGCACTTTAAACACATTGCATACTTTTAGGGAGAGGATGGACCTCCTGGTGTTCCCGGGGCCCACGGGATTGATGGACATGCAGTAGGTTATTTCTGTTGTATATATGTTGTAATCAAATACAATTTTCTGATTTCTTATCACCTTCATTCTTTTGTTGTTTAGTGCCGTCCTTAAATGAACCATCAAGGTAAATGTTTACTGTTTGAAATTTTTGCTGCAGCTCTGTCTTTCCTTCACAGGGTCCACCTGGTGCGCCTGGGCCTAAGGTAATAAAGTGTGTGCTGTGCCACCCACGGTCAGTCGTTTAGTACTTTTTAAATTTAGGACGGGTGAAGCTGCAGAATTGCTCAGCAATTACTGCCTTTCAGGAAGTTTATTAGCAGGATCCTGATGCACCAAGAAAAACATGACGCTGCACTAGCAGGTGGCCTCTCTGCCTCCCCGAGCTCCCAGAGCTCATTTTCTACTTAGTCCGTGTGAGACCAGTAACTTGTTTAAAGATTTTTCTTTGTTTTGTTCCTCCTATCAAGTCCATCCTTCCACTTTTATTTGCAGCAAGAAATGTGTTCATTCTCAAATCTAATTTTCAGGACAGAAGCTCTTTATGTTATTTGTATTGACAAGAATGCTAGCACTGAGTGTTGCCAGAGTAAACATTATAGACCTTCGACATCAGAAAGTAAGATTTCTTGTGAGCATTATAATGATTTTCTGTAGCAGGCTTTGTATTTGGGTGTGGATCTGCAGACTCTGTAGTCATCTTTGTGTATCTGTGTGGACTGACAATTTGCATGCACCTGCTCAGACAATCTGCTCATGGACAATGCATGTGAGGGTGCCAAAAGCATGTTTAGCTAAAGTTGTCAGAACTCTGCAGTCTTCCAGTTTCCTAGCTTTGAATATGAGCTCCATTGGGAGACATGTTCAGCTGAGACCAAATACACAGAGGGTCTCCCCCGCCCTGGGTTCGAACCAGAAACCACTGTTCCACCGTGCCGCCCACTCACATAATATGCAAGTACATGTTCTCCCTGTAAATCAAGTCTTGTCGAATTATCTTCCACATTTGTGGCTCCCAGGCAGAGGAAGTTCTTTAGTTTTGCTTGCTATGGTTTAGCATACAAGTACAGCAGATTCCTATTCGGCTACTCCCTAATCCCCACACCTTCTCTCTGTTTAAACAAATCTTTCAAACTGCTGCAGCCATTTTATCACTTTGTTCACTTGACAAGGTGTCAAACACAATCAGGGTTCACTATGCACGGGAGCAAAAGCACTATAATTTGACCTATGACATCACACACAGTACTGTACGTTACCATTGGAGTACAAATCCTGACAGAATAAATATTTCTGGAGAGAATGTGTTCATAGACACCTCCATTCGAGTATGTATGATGAGGCCAGCAGCAGTGTGGACTCCAAACGAGAGTCAGGGCTCAGATGTGCACTGGCAACATGCTCGGGCCTCTCGTCAGCCTCTTTTTAGCACTTATGAGTGGGAGAGATTACTGTGTGAGAGCCCTCGTGTCACCATTTACACCTCTAACGCTGTGTTGTCAGGTCTGTGTCATGGCAGTGGATGCTTACTTACCCAGCTTGGGCAACCTTAAGCCTGTTGAAACTCTTTAGAGGGCAAAGCCTGTGTGAAATAGGCTGTCATTTGTAACCCTTTTCCTGCAAGCACTAGTTGCTGAATTGGTGAATGAGAAGTAGGGTTTATGCGGTCGTTTCATAGAGGAAACCCCTCATTCTGATTCTGAGCACACGCATGCATGACAGGTGCACAGATACATAAAGATGAGTGATGAAGGCCGCAGAGCCAAACTGTGAACTGGAGTTAGAATATGCAGCTGTGAAATATTATAACATCCTCCACACAGTATCACTATATACCTGTAATTATCAGGTATGCTAACACTACATTTAATAGTTTAAACAACAAAATGTTAAATAAATTGCTGCCTGGATTTCACAGGGTGAATCTCGGGTATCAGTGGGTGCAATACCAGGGCCACCTGGGCCACCTGGGAGGGATGGAGTGCAGGTAACTTTTTGGATTGCACTGATAATAACGATAGAGTTCTGTTAATAATGTTAATGTTAATGTTTTATGTATTTATATTAAGAGGAAGCCTCCTTTGTATTTCAGGGGGCTCCAGGTCCCCCTGGACAGCATGGACCACCAGGGGACCGTGGACCATGGGGCCCTGTTGTGAGTGAGGTTTATCTGTTGTCTTGCATAGAGTATTGCACTCTGGAAAAGTTATTATGTGATGTTTGATATAACTGTCTGCATTCTTTATGAACAGGGGCTTAGTGGCCGTCCTGGGGCACCAGGACCTAAGGTAACGCTAATAAATATGGATGAACACTTTGGGTATGTGTGTGCGTGTTTGACAGCTTTTACCGCTGATAATAAGAGTCTGAGTATATACTGGGTGTCTAAGTGGCACAGAGAAAAACCACAGCTGCAGGCTTTTTGTTTTGGCCTGGTTCTCCAGTTATCATAGTTAGCAGTGTTCACACTACCTGGGAATGTGGAAACATTTCCTAGCTGTTGCTTTAGCGAGTGCCACTGTTTGACCACAGTGCTTGTTTTTTTTTCGCATGGCAGTATTTTGGAATGTGTTGAGAACATCTACATGTGATACGGTTTCCTGTGAAACTCCTTTCAGTCAGTGAAAATGGTGGTGATAGGATGTAATGTATTAGAGGAGGGCAGGCTAAACCCATCGGTGGGAATTGGCAGTGACAAGGATGTTAAATGTGGGAACCAAACTAGGATTTTTTTAGGAATACTGGGAGACTAGATTATTTACATAAACAAGTTACAACTGCTTTCCCATCCCTCAGGGACAAGAGGGTATAGGTGGTATCCCAGGACCTCGCGGACCAAAGGTAATTCCTTTTTTTTTTAAATACACAGTTACAGTATATTAATAAGGTTACACTCAATTAAAGAGGAAAGGATGCTGCATCGATCGCACAACCTATAGCACTGACCATCTCTGTGACATAATCATGACATTACTTGTGTGCATTCTTTACATTTTTATGTTTGAGGATAATGTCAATTTGTTTGATGTAGGGGAGAACAGGACCGCGAGGACCACCGGGGCCACCAGGTCGGATCAAGGAGTTTTTAACCGAGAGTCTTGTGTTAAAGGTATAGTAACAGACTCAGATCAAATCACTGTAGCACTTACATATTTCACAACATGCAGTTTCCTGCGTGTTTTTTTTTAATTGCCCTGAATGATAGCACCTATAAAGTCCATTTGAGACTTACCTAGTGCACGAAACCCAATGGTGTCACGCTCACACAAGCTGGAATGCTTTCCAAAGTTTGCAGGTGCTGTTTGAATACCAGCTTTTAAAACTCAACCTCCATTTAGTTAAAGGTTCAAAAAAGGCCAGGCAAAAGTGCAAATTTCTCCTACATGTAAATGGAAAAAGTAAAAGGAAGAAAGGGAAGAGATCAGTTGATAGATGGGCTGTTAACATAGTGACCTTAAAGTGGCGTTAGAGAAAACGCTTATGAAGTGTCCAAAATGGAAAGACTAATCCTCATCTTCACTAAATTTCATTCTCACCTTTTCGTTATAGTTAGATATTCCTCTGTAGATGGAGTGACGGTGGCAGTAAAGGAAAACTAGCTGGAATATTAAGAATCTACCTCGAGGGACTATGTATGTCCACAGCAGATTGGCTAGATTCAAATATCTTGGTCTATTTGGGACCAAAATGTTGGACAGAAAGACTTACAGGCAACATTATCCTGGAAACTAATGAACTCTAACCTGAGGTCTATGTCCTACTCAGGGTGAAAAAGGAGACAGAGGAGATGTAGGCAGAAAAGGCTGCAAGGGTGAACCAGTAAGTATATACTTTACACTTGCCCTTTTTGATTTTAATATGTGCAACTATCCTGCCTGATGTTTGTGATCTCTGTCCATATTTCAATCTGTTCCCAGGGAGACCCTGGCTATTATGAAAAAGGAGCAAAGGGGGACAAAGGAGAGCATGGTCCAGATGTGAGACACTACATCCCATTTATTCCATTCACCCCTTTACCTTCAAGCCTCCCCTTCTGACTGTGTATACATGTGAAATGTAGTGGTCTCTCAGAACAGAAATTTGCAGTGTTGTCTTTCTCTCTGCAAACACACACGTTTCACCATTTGAATATAGGGCCACCACTAACACTTTGAGAATAGCCAAAAAAAAGGGATGATCAGCAGAGGGCAGTAATGCAGCATTAAACTCAATGTGATTTGCCACAGTGCCACACAGGAAAAAGAAAGGAGAGAACAGAAAGAGAGGAGACAGCCCTTATTCAGTGTCCCTGTGTCTGTTAAACATATTAATGTGTAACACTTGGAGGATAGACAGAAGGCACTCAGGCACTCAGATAAATGCAGGTTTTCATCAATTGTGCATTAGTCTGAAAGCATGTAAAGTAAAGGTGTGTTTGTTTACTTGTAATTAATGCAGCAGAGTGAATGGGACTAACATGCTTGCTTATCTTGAATGTATTTCATGTGGTTTGGTTTCGACACAGCTTTTCCCTTAATCAACAGTTTCATCCTATTGTAGGCAGCTAAAGTAACTTTAAACTTAAAATCAATCTATGTACACCATTTCATCATAATTCTGTTGCTAGAAATTCTGTCCACGTTACAGTGCACAGTAGTACCGCTACCCCTTGTACTGTAGCTCCCTTTGTGAAGGCCCACCATCTGAAGAGCATCAATAACAGCTGCTCTGACGTGAGAGAAAGGGTTAAGCTCAAATATCGGGACAAAATTTTTCACATTGAGGTGGGTACAGCTTTGCTATGCCTTGCAATGTTTATTACAACATTGAGAGCGCCCCTAAAAACATAGTCCATAGCTGTGGTCGATCTGACCTCAATGGATCTGAATGTATCTGATTTTTGGGGGGAATCAATGCAACCCAACATGACTGAGAATTTCAAATCTGAGCATGACCTAAAATTCTGTGTGCCATGCATTTTAGCACTGTCATCTCACAGTCAGACAGCCTTTCCCAGACCACCTCCTACACCCCTCTCTGTCCACTTTCACTCGGTTTCTGCGTTCACATGCAGGGTCCACCACAATGAGTGCTGTCCCAACCCAATCAGTGAAGAGCGGAAGTGACTTATGAAACCCTCCGATGCCAACTTATGGACCACGTGCAACGGTGTATTGTTTGTCATGAAGACGCTCAGAACAAATTAGGTTCCATGTGACTAACTTTGCAAACCAAAACTGCTCAAACTACAATACACACTGAATAATGTCAGACGTTAACATCTTCAAGGTTACATTGAATTTAGAACAAGGTGTGCCCCTCTCTAGTCAGTGGAAAACAGATGCGTTCATTTGATTGTAAAGTGTTGTACATTGTAGTGTTAAAGGAACGGTTGCAAAAAAACAAGCAGCTTAAGGTATAAATACAGCAGCAAGCTTTGGGACAAACATCCCTCTCTGTGGCATGAAAAAGCAACTGTCGTAACTTTTCATATTCATGAAGAAAAACAAAACTTAATCAATACATTGATAAATTAATAAATACAAATTAGGTACATAAATAGATATACAACTTACTACTAAGCTTGTTTGGTGGAATTTCTTGCCTTTTTTCTGTAAACATCTCCTTGTTTTTCACTCTGATCTTTAATAAAGGGTGCTTCAGTCAGCTGTGAAGGTGACCACAAATGGAGTCACACTCCGTGGAGTGGGTAGGGTATGGTTTGGGAAGGGCCCAGAGGGTTGTGTTTGTGTGTATGTGTGTGTGTGTGTGTGTGTGTGTGTGTCATTTGTTTTTGAAAATAACGTTAGATCAGTATTAAATTTAAAAAAAATGCAGGGTTGAATGTCCAAAATATGGTTCAGAGACAAAGGAATTATAACAAAAACAGTTAAAGGGCCACTTTTCAAATGATAAAAATAATGACTGATCTATCATTAAATTTTTGTGTGTTCCCTTTAGTGTCCACTGAGTTTGACTGGAATAAAAAATATGTTTGTTGTTCTTATTTCTGTCATGGTCACAAAAGCTAAAAAAGCTGAAGAATCACCCAGATAAAGCCAGATTTTTTCATTTGTCACACAACATGAAGACAATGGGGACATCTCAGCTGCAGACTTAAAACTACTGTCATTTTGTTTTTGTTAATATTTTATTTTGAAGGCATGTGACATTCACCTGAATTGAGGAAGTACTTTTAAAGAAGGGGCGGGCCTCTGCTAATCACATCCATCCATGTGAAATGAAAGAGGGGTTTTCATGATTAGTGGCATGTAATGTCAACCACAAATACATTCTGAATAATAAAATAAATTGAAGGTTGCCTTTTGTCCTTACAGGGTAAGCCAGGGAAGGATGGTGGCCCTGGACGAGACTTTAGGGTATTGTTCTCTGTACTGTTCTCCTATGAGTGTGTATGTATGCAGAGTCATTATGGTATCATGTTTGTGTGGCATTTGAATACAGTACTGTTTTCTTTAGGGGATTCCTGGTCCCAGAGGTGATCCAGGATATCCAGGGACACAAGGAGAGACGGTCTGTAATCTTAGTGCCAAAAACAGTCCCCAGGTATGCTTTGTGTTATCATCCTTTGATTGTATGCTCTAATATTTAGGGTGAAAAGGGAGATCGGGGTCCCCCTGGTCCTACAGATGTGAGTCTATGCTTTTTTCAATGTTACGAGTAAATCCAGCTGCTCTTGATGAACCACCATGATTTCACTACATGCTTCCTGCGGTTCGGTTTACAGATATATGTGACTGAGCCACTCAAAGGATACCCTGGAGATCCTGGTTTCCAAGGCCCACCTGGGCCCCCTGGGCGTCAAGGTAGATGAACATAATGCTGTGTAATAAGCCGATTTAGACAAAGTGAGATGAACGACAAATAGATCCAGCAAAGGCTAAAGTTGGTGTGATGATTGAGTTGTGACATATTCTATTGTTGTAGTGTGGTAGTTATAACTCTGTAAACTAATGTTTGCTCTCACTTCACATGGATATACAGAAATAACATGAGTTATCATTACTTTCTTAGGTGTTGAGGGATTTCCTGGACCTGACGGACCTCCAGGTGTGTAGTGAAGCTATCTATCTATCTATCTATCTATCTATCTATCTATCTACCTATCTATCTATCTATCTATCTATCTGTGCTGTATTTAAAACACACAGTATAAATAGGTTTGACTTTTGGTTTCCTGAAATATATTGCCAACATTCTCTTCCTTTACATTACACAGGCCATTCATCTGGGGATTATGTGCCTGGCCCACGTGGTCCCAATGGCTTTCCGGGCAGCAAAGGAGACCCTGGGGAGCCTGGTGATATTTTTCCTGGACTCCCAGGTCTCAATGGGGATGATGGGGATCAAGGGCCTCCTGGGGATCCGGGCCCGCCTGGACCTCCTGAAGACAGAAGTATGTGGAAATGTCCTCTTAAAGGTTATTTAATTGGAACTGCTACAGCTACTATTACCACTGCGAATATTGCTTCCACGTTCAGTAATACTGACAGTTATGTCAAATATCTTGATCAATTCAACAAACTTCTTGCATGGGTGATAGTGCTGTATGTTTTTAGTTATGTCAACCTCTCCTTTTTGAATTTTTTTTTCATTGTCTTCTACAGTGTCACAGTAAGCTTATGGGAGAGTTATTAGACAAGCGTGTCTACTTGGGATTTCTACCAATATTGTCATTCTTTGAGTATCATTGGTCCTCTTTTCAAAGCTCACTTGCTTTCTTCTCTTTTCTATTATGTAAAGATAAAATGTCAGCAGTGTTTTTACAGTATTGTGCAAAAACATGAGCTTTATGTGACGGACAAAGCACCAGGCTTTGTGTTTCACAAATGAACCAACATTTATCAAAGACTACACGGAGAAACATGGTCAAGGTTCATATTCAAACTGTTGCAGTTTCAGTGTGTGAGGTACATTGATCAGTCAGTCATATCGGCTTTGCTGTTGGTTCTACTTGTAGCTAACAGGATTACCAAGGGTCTCCCAGGAGCGAAGGGAATGAGGGGTGCACCTGGACATATGGGACATGATGGGGTGTATGGAAGGAAAGGTGGGAAACCAAGTGTCATTCATAAATTAATTGCTGCTATTCAGTTTTTGTTCAAATTGGTTTGACATCTATTCTGACCTGCTAATTCCCCTCATTTGTCATTAAAGTATGCTGATAGACTATTACGTGCAGTTGTTGCTAAACAGCAGTTCATGCAGCTCTTTAATGGACTGAAGAGAGTAAAAGGAGATAATGTCAGGATGAGGAAAACATAATATTGTGTTATATAAACGAGACTCAGTAAAGACATTCCCATGGCTTTTCTTTGTTTAGGAGAGAAGGGGGAGCCCTGTTATGAGTGTATCGGATCAGGATCCCCAGGACCACCGGGTCCACGCGGTCCACCAGGCATCCCTGGTAAAACCATTCACTGCATTAAAACACACAGATTCTACAATACCCATCCTTCTATATTTAAATGCATATTTAAGTTTCACTGGCAATGCTGAAGAGAATGAATCATTTAAAACTGAAAAAGACATTTTATATCTTTCTGTTGCTTAGGATATAATCAAGGACCAGGTGCTAAAGGTGATCCAGGCATTCCAGGACCTCCTGGCCTACCTGGAAGCCCAGTAAGAAAACATAGATCACAAAAAGTAGTTTGGTGTTGTTTTTGTTTGTTTGTTTGTTTAAAAAATGTTTGTAAACAATAGTTCTTCTCTGAAGGGTCCTATTGGTCAAAATGGATTTCCAGGCCCTCCAGGACAAAAGGGAGACTCATATTCCCACAGCACTCCTGGGATAAAGGGAGAGCAAGGTGACCCAGGACAGCCTGGCAGGCCTGGTACAGATGGCCTCCCTGGGTTTCCTGGGCTGCCAGGTCGCAAAGGCGATCAAGGGCCTCCGGGGGATTCGGTAAGGTTTCTGTTGCCATTTGGTGTCTCATGTTTATGTTTCAAAAGTCTTAAATTCTCAGCTGTGTGCAAGAGCCCATCCAACAGAATATGTAATTCTAGTGATTGTTGGAACAACTTTTTCATCTACTCTCTAGTATCCCTCCTTTGGTGCACTGGGGGACCGGGGTTCCCCAGGTCTACCAGGGCCTTTAGGCAGTCCTGGACCTGTTGGCTACCCTGGGCCAGTGGGATATGGGCCTACTGGAGTTCCAGGAAGTAAGGGAGATGTTGGGGTACCTGGCCTGCCAGGACAGGCTGGATTTCCAGGTACAGAAACACACTGTACATTATACAATTTGACAGATATTTGTAAATATAAATGCACAAGTAGATAGACTGATCTACTCCCTTCTTGTTTTACTCCTACACTGGTAGGCCAGAAAGGTGAACCTAGCTACGTCCACACGAAAGGACTTCCTGGACCACGTGGATTTACAGGCCTGCCTGGTCCACCCGGAAGCCCAGGTAAGCATGGATGTACAACTGAGAGATGGATGGATGTACGGACGCAAGTACGGATAGACGGATGGACGGATGGATGGATGGACTTTATGTTACCATACAATAGATGATGGAAGCATCTCTCAAATGTACCAACAAACTTCCAGGCATTAATGGAGCACCAGGTATCCCAGGAACACCAGGTTTTCGAGGACAGAAAGGAGAAAGTGGGGAGGTGTCATTTCCTGGAAGGCCAGGGTTGCCGGGACAAAAAGGTAATTCATGTGGGATTGAGCTCAAGAAAAAAGACTCATAGAGCCTGTTTACACCTGGCATTAAAATGCATCTCCACATGCTCCTCGAGTGACCACTTGTGATCGCTCTATATGCAAGTAAATGTATTCATCATTTCCATTCAACCGATGTAGTTTTTAAATTGGTGGGAGGTTTGTTGTGCTAGGCTATATAAAATGAGTAAAATCTTAATTCACTGTAGAGCTGTGCACAGACAAGAGCAACCTGTGGTCCCTGCGCCTCCCCGCTACTAGGAGACTGCTGCTGTTGGGGTATGAGCTCCATGCCAGGGACACACACTGACAGGGCCAACTGGTAAATGGTCATTAGTGGGTTTAATGACAGAGTTGTGCCAGGCTGCTGTTAACTACTGCTAGTGCCAGCCTGGGAGGAGAGCGCTGAGTCTAACCTGTGTAATGGCAGCAACAGAAAGTTTTTTTTTTTTTTTTAATGAGGATTCAGATAAGGTACACAGCTGAGTGGGTGGTTCTTCAATGTGGCCCAGGAAACATTAGCGTACACTCTGCTAAAAAAAAGAATGTGGCGATATGTAGCCACAATGTGCTTGAGATCCGATCACCCAGAACATGGTGATCGGATCTCAAGCACATTGAGGACGGATTGGGTGCATTCCCACCTGTATTTAGAGCTGTCCACTTGGGTAATCCAGTCACCCCAAATACATGTTAATACTAGGTGTTAAGAGGGTCATAATTAACATTCAAAATTCTTAGAGCACAAGCTTTATTATCAGTACTACAGTTTAAGTTGTTAACTGATAACTCCTTAAGAGAAGGAGGAACAGCCAAAAATACATTTAATACATCATTCATGGTGTGTTTGTGTGTGTGTGTGTGTGTGTGTTGTTCAGGTGACAAGGGGCAGCCAGGTCTTCCAGGCCATTCACGTAGGGGCTTGCCTGGTCTGCCAGGTCCACCAGGCCTTCCTGGACCCGCAGGACTGAAGGTTAGAGACACAAACATCTGCCATATACAGTATTTATATATAGAGGTTACTCTATAGCACTTTGAATCTACATGTGGTATACATAGTACTTTACTGGCCATTTTGTGAAAGCAAAGTAAAAGGTAAAAAGGTGTCTAGATTCCAGGCTTTACACTATGTAATAGAAATACAGATGAGAAACAGGAAATGTTAAATGATTAAAGGGTCCCTGAAATGGTCTCTGTCTAATGTGATGTACTTTCCATTGGGGTTGGAGAATAGAAAGCAAGCGGGATCAATCAGCATTTGGGAAATATGTTTTTTTGGCTTTCTTAATGAATTAGATAAGAATATCAATACCACTCTCTACTCATATTTTTCATCGACATGAGTGTGACCCAATGGGACGTCTGTTATGGAGAGAAAATCAGTTTGGTTTCAGTGCTCCACAAATGTCGTTACGACCTTAACATAAAGTTACATAACCTAAAGTTACAGAGGTTAGGTTTAGGCAAGTTAAGTTACTGTGTTTAGGTTTAGGGAAAAGAAAAATGGTGAAGATGTACTTTAAAATGACCCAAAGTTCACTCTGAAATCACACGGTTCCAAACACTAGTCTCCTGGGGGAAAGTCCTGTGTTTCACAACTCATTCACAACCCTAACCTGCCTCCTTACTAGACTGTCAAGACCGCTTCTTTCCTTACTCCCGTCAACTCATTGGTCATGTGATCAAAGCCTTCCTAAATACATGGGTTATGCACAAATGACTGGCTCATAATTACATAGGATATGTGCGAAATTTGGCGCATTACTTTTCCATAGGAAAATGTACAAATAGTGCATGAGATCGGCCTGCTTTATTGGTTGTACATTAATTTAGCAGTGCAGAAGAAAGTCTTTGCTGAGAGCGTACTGTTTATAAAGGAGCTGCATGTTACATTCTCAACCACTTTTTACTATGTAAAGAAATAGTGAAGATATAGTGTCCTGAGCAGCAGATGAAGTCACGCTACCTCTCTGTGTGTTTTAATCTGTGCTAGCTGGTACGGCCTATAAGTGTGTCCCAATGGCTGCATCCATACAGCAGTTACTACTGATATCCCGATAGCATCATCACAAAAGCATAGTGCCCACCCTCTGGTTTCCCCCTATGTTAACGTCCTTAGCTTTGTCAGCACTATTGCCGTTGTTAGCACTCTTTGCACTATTAGCAGCGTTAGCTCAGCACCTTCATGTTGAGAACCATGTGCAGACAATCCCCCCTCAGGCTCTAAATACGCTCTGAATGTTGCATATAGCCCGGTTAAGGAGGTAACAGTTTTCCAGGAACATCGAGTGTTCATTTCACTGGTTCTTTAAAAAAGATTTTGTATCTTGAAACAGTTTTTACTGCCATAACCTCTGTATAGAATATAACAAAAGTTCACCTATGAAAGGAACTGAATTGAGTGTAGAATGTTAAGAGCTCTTCAGCAGGAACATTCAGCTGTTTCAGTACTACAGACAGCTCCCGCTGACCTCTGTGCAGATATTAGGGTGCGTCCCAAGTCTCTTAAAATTACTGCTAACCACCTAACCTAGCCACCTAACCTAACTGTTTAGTCCCTCCCACTTAGGAAAACATTTAAGGAGTCAGGAGTTAGGAGTGAGGAGTGAGGATTGCTGATAAGAGACATGAGACGGCCTTAAAGATGGCAGACCTTGAACGACTTCCGGTTCAAGTAAGGAGTTAGGAGTTAGCAGCATAAAATAAGAGACTTCGGATGCACCCTTAGAGTGAGTTTTGCTGTGAAAAGTCATGATGGACAACATCATTGCCAAACTACAAGCACCAATTAAATGTGTGAATTTGAATATATAAATAACATACTGTTTATTTGTGATCATCAGGGTGATGGCGGCCCTGGATACCCTGGACCCCCAGGACCCCCAGGGCCTCCAGGAGCAGACGGAGATCAGGGGCCTGTTGGAGATCCTGGGATCCCTGGCCCTCCTGGGATCACAGGACCAAACGGCAGTCCTGGTTTTCAAGGAGAAAAGGGTGCCTTACTCAAATTAACACACACAGACACATGTGCATTCATGCCTACATAATCATACAAACACATGTTCATCTATTTACTAGTTTTTTCTATGTTACATGCAGGAATGAAAGGTTCCGTAGGGCCCCAAGGACTACCTGGTAGTAAAGATTTATGTAAAGGTGATCTACCTGGACCAAGGGGACCACAAGGACCAGATGGTTATCCAGGACTTCCAGGTCAGTGTGTATTGAAGTACTTAACTGTCAACCCTAGAGGGGACAATGAATGCAGAAGGTGAAAGATAAAAGAGGATAAAATGTCGACCATCTTCCCCATAATTCAATACTGTCCAACACATTTAAAGTCCCCCTCTCCCCAAAAGAGCTTTTCCTGTATTTATTCCCCTGAAATGTCTGGCTTTGACTATTCTGACTGTACTTGTGCAAAGTTTGTCACTAGAAGTGTTTTCACATTCCTCTACTGAAGGGATCTGTGCACCTCCCCAAAATTTGAGATGCAAACGTACCACAGGCAAGCCAGATTAGTTATATCACTAATACGAAAGCTAGTTGCTGTCTCATACAGGAAACGCATATAGACGGAGGAACAAATTTCAACACAACAAAGGAACCTGAAATCTTCAGCACAGAGCTGACTTGTCAGTACAGAGAGCAGAATTTTCATTAGTTTTGACAGCAAACGGGATAGAGTTTGCAACGGCACCCTGGAGCTTCCCTCCACTATCTACCAAAGCCAGTTGTAGCAGATATGATTGTATGTTTGACAGACACTAACACTGTGTCATCCACCACCAGTTAGCGTACAAGCTAACAAGCTAACAAACAACATAAATAAAAGATGCTAACTACACTTGCCATTCTGGTACATGTGCTAGTCACTGATTTTGGCGCACAAGTGTAAGTCTGGGTCTTACTGGGGCACATGTATGGCTTAATCACTCTGATGTTTCCTGTAGTGCTACCCATGTTTATGGGTACTTGTCTTTCACCGGTCAACCAAGTGTGAGCAGTACTGGAGAAAGGGTAAAGCACTTACTGCAAGCAGATATTTCAATGAGAGGGGAAGAGCAGATCTGCTTAAAGCACCTTTTTCAGATTTTTTTCAATCTGATGTGGAGAAACCTTGTTAAATAAAATATTAGTATAAGTATTTATGTGTCTGGAGAGGGACTTTAAACAGCTTCTCCCAGCGGAGAACAAAGACATTCCCACCATTCCCTGATCTTCAAATGATTTTCTCTCCCCACCTGCATTTTGCTCTGTCTCTCTGTCTCCTCTTCTCCCAGGACCTAATGGCTCCCGCGGTGAGAAGGGGAACCCAGGTTTGCCACAGTTTGGTCGTCCTGGTGTACCTGGTGAACCTGGTTCTCCTGGGCAGTCAGTGCCAGGCCCACCTGGGCTCACTGGACAAAAAGGGATCAAAGGACAGAGCGGCCCGCCTGGTCAACCAGGTATGGCAATGCCAAGTCAAACACTCAATTAATGATTAATTCTTCAATACATGACAGATGTGAAGTAAAGGTTTCAACTTTTTAACTGTCTTTGAATACTTTTTAGTATTCACTGCCTTAACTATGTACTGTATATTGTCCATTATATTGTAGAATATTGAATCTAATTTGTTTGTTTTTCCTCAGGACTGAGAGGAGACCCTGGACCAGATGGGTCACCAGGATATGGACCAAAAGGGGAAACTGGAGTTGTAGGACCACCAGGCCAAATAGGTAACACACAAACACAAACACACACACCTTCACAAACCAGTAAATCCCTACATACCAACAACACATCTTTAACAAATAAGGTAAATTAAGAAGTTTCAAAGTCTTGAGTTGGATCTTGGAACACTGGTTGGTGATTCATCATAGTTGTGTGTGTGGTTCACAGTGACGATGATGGAGTCAATGCCCCCATGACTGTTTACAGGTGACCCGGGCCCAGACGGCGCCAGAGGTCCCCGGGGTCCACCAGGCATGGATGGTGACCCAGGTCCCATGGGTCCTCCAGGCATATCAGCACAACCACTGCATATTTTTGGGCCCCCAGGGGACCCTGGTGATTTGGGTAAGCTTTACAATAGATTGAGGAAGTTTTTTGTTTCACAAAAAAAGACGAGTACATGTGAAGTCAGAAATGGAGGCTTTGCCAATTGTACTGTTTAGTATAGCCTGTGAGATGGTGATAATATTCCATCTCTACCTTTACTTTTTCAGGTTACGCTGGCCTGCCTGGTGCCCATGGAGATAATGGAGGTATTGGACCAAAAGGGCTGAGAGGGGTAATTGGAGCGCCAGGGAGTCCTGGACTAAGAGGTTTGAAATCAACTTCACATTTGTAACAAAACGGTTGTCCACAGTTTTTGAAACTGCATTGGTGACGTGTGATAATGGATTTTCTGACTTTGGTACAATACCATGAAAAATATCAATATTTGACACCTTTTTTGATACCAAAAATTTTAAATTGACATTAAAGGCAGAGAACAACAGAAGACTGTAATGAACATAAACAACAAGGAAAAGCAACAAAGGGCACTTGTGAACCAATACTATGGAAAGTGAGAATTGAAACTGTTTCAAATATTCAGGATTGATGTGTATCAATAAATAAATATTTTTACTTTGTCCAGGTCCCCCAGGTAATCCAGGTGTTGATGGAATAGTGCTCTCAAAAGGAGGTCGAGGACCTCCTGGAGCTCCAGGGGACCCGGGAGTCCGAGGGCCTCCAGGTAAGACCTAAACTTTAATTTAAGGCCATACACACTCATTGCTTTCCATCAAACTGACACTTTAATACCCATTAAAGGGTCACAATATAGGTAGAAAATAAGCATATAATATTTTTTGAATGATTTAACTGTATCCTGTACTATACTGCAGCTGTAGACAACAAAGCGTTTTTCAACGTATCTAATCTAAAGTAATTGTTTGTTTAACCCATATAGGCCAAAAGGGAATAAAAGGGCATCAAGGAATCCCTGGAGGGCCAGGTCTAGATGGTGTACCAGGTCCAACAGGTAACAAAGGAGTTAATGGAGAGCCAAATTACAATGGATATGGACCGCCTGGACCAGTAGGACAAAAGGTACTAATGACTGATCTGAAAAGTCTTTGTAGGGGAGCTCACCTGGTAGAGCAGGTGCCCCATGTACAAAGGCTGTGGCAGCAAGCTCGATTCCAAGCCACACACCCCTGCAACATGTCATCCCCTCTCTCTCTCACGCTGCATCTATCCTGTCAAATAAAGGGAAAAAGCCCCTAAAAATATCTTTAAAAAGTCTTTGTAATTGACTAAAACAATCTAGTAAAATACTAAAACATATTCTTCTCCCCCTCCTCAGGGTGAACCAGGATTAACCAATACTTATGTGATGAAGGGTCAGAAAGGTGAACCTGGTTCTTTTGGACCTTCAGGTTTACCAGGAAACCATGGAGCCAAAGGAAACCCTGGGTGTTTAGGACAAAATGGTTACTATCACCGATCAGAAAAATAAGGCAGTTTATGATTGACGTATGTTTTGCTCACACTCAGTTAACCTCTCACTCCTCTCCTGTCACCACCCATCTATTCCAGGTTCCCCAGGCTATCAAGGGCTTAAAGGTTCAGATGGGCCTCCTGGAGGCAAAGGACAGCGAGGACCCAATAGACCAGGTAAAGTCCTTTGAAGTACATGTTTTTTAAATTTATACTAAAGAAGGCGCCCTTTCATTGTACTAAATCAATGCACAACACTTTGTAAAGTTGCTGCCTACAGTGTAAGCTTTACTTTACTTTCTTTAAAGTTTGACCACAGCCTTTCTTTTGCCTTAATCTGTTTGCCTCAGGTGACCCAGGCCTGCCAGGTGGCGGCGGTTATCCAGGTCCTAAAGGCAACCAGGGCCAGGATGGGATCCCTGGACCACCAGGGCAGAAAGGAGAGACTAGTAATTTGAATCCTGCATTAAAAGTTTTGTATGGCTCCATGAGCTCCTGCACATATAACAAACCCACAGGCATCATAGTTTGTATTTTCTTTATGTCCGAACCACTGGCCTGTAGAAAAACGGTCTCTTCTGTTGTTGCATTTAATCTCACCATCCTTCCATCTCTCCTCTGTAGTCATAATAGGAGGGAAACCAGGCAGACGTGGTAACCCAGGTCAACAAGGTGAGTCTCAGGGAAATGACATCGTCCTTTTCAAGCCTTGTACTAACATTTTCTGAACACCTTCTTGAAAACTTTCTAATATTTTAGGGGAAATGCCACCTACCCATGTGTAACCCATACTTGTCACATCATTGTAGTTGATGAAACAAACAATGACAAAATTCTGATCTAATGTCTTCAATGTTTACAAAAATGGTTTGAATATAGATAGAGATGAAGTATTTTTTATCTTGACCAACTAAAAAACCAACATTCTTCACTGTTGATTAGGACTGTTGTTGACATTAGTGCATGTCTGTGTGTTTCTGTACTATAGGCCCCCCCGGAGACCCCGGTCCCCCCGGCTTTCCTGCTACAGGAAGTCCTGGGCCAATAGGAGACGTAGGATATCCAGGTGCACCTGGGGTAACTGGTGTGAAAGGACTACCAGGAAGAGAAGGGGCTTGTGTTGCTGGTCCCAAAGGAGAGCGCGGCCGTCCTGGTCCGTTTGGCCGCCCAGGTAAGGATGCATTATTCGAGGACTCTTACATATCCTAGTAATATTCAGGGTTCCTTTTCACAAAGCAGGTTTAGTGAAAACTCAGTCTGTTAACCCTGAAATGAGGGAAACTCTGAGTTTTCCGTTTCAAAAAGGGAGGTAACTCAAACCAGAGAAAGAGGGGTAACTCTAGCCTGTTTCAGAGAGAGAGGTAACTTAAGCTCTCGGTCAGTTACCGTAGTAATAGACTCTATGAACCTAACCTAAACGGGACCAGGTTTTTCTCAATGAACCTCGAGTTTCTCTCTGTCTCCGGCCTCTTTCAGAGCCACACACTCCATCTGATTTCCTCATTCATTCAGTCAGCAGGCGAGTTTTGGTGTAGCCTAGTTCTGCCGTCTGTCATTTTAAAAAATCATTAAAAAAAATCAGTCAGTATATTAGAAGTCCATTAGGCACAGTAGGTGGTAACTTTTTTCACTGCGCAGAGAATTAAATATTCATCGGGAGATGGTTATCAGACCGCGCATAGATGTTTTAGCATTTCCAGACAATTATTTTTGACCTGTACCGTTTCACGTCACAGTCCATCATCTACATACACAACCTAATCCGTCCCTACATTTGCAACATTACCAATCGTAGTCATGCTCTCACACCCCAGCAGATATTGTGTGTTACACTGCGTTTCTTTGCAAATGGAAGTTTTGTTGTACAATGTCGGAGATGCTGAGCACTTGAGGTAGACAGCTGTATGCAGGGCGATCAGAAAAGTGTGCTCGTTTTACAGGCATCTGCCTTCTTTCTGTTGGCTGAGTAGAAGTCTGTGTTAGTTTAAATAGGCTTAATTATTTAACAGAACACGATATAGAAGAGAAGACATTTATGTGTGTGAAAACAGCATTATGTTGGGGATAAAACAACTGCACAGTCAAACAGCCACTTAATATTTACTTTACAATGTAAAACATGATCAAAATGAGGTACCCCCATGAGATTATGCCGAGGTCTTACCTGTTTGAACAATGTTTTTATATTTCATCCTAAGCTGCTGCCAAATGCGCTTCTCCCCCGCGGGATTGCACCTAAATGAAATAAATTAATAGGCTACCATTCAAGCAGTTTTCCCCTGTAATATTATTGTGATTGCAAAGGACTACATTTAAACTTATGCACTGACCCGAGCAGCAATGTTCTCCCATGCCATCTCCCTCTCTTTTGCAACTGCAGCGGTGTTACACTTCTTTTTGAAAACGTGTGCAAACTCGCCGTATGAGCGCATTAAGATTTCTAATTCTAGTGGGGTGAAAAACGCAGCCCTACTCTTCCCCGTTGCCATGGTGACTCGTCGAATCGGGGCTCCATTGATGCTGGCTTTTTGTAGTCGTGGTGCACATGCTTAACTCCAGATGAAACTACTCCAAGTTTATTAACCTGATTCAAATCAGCTGTTCTGGAACCGGAAACTCAGAGTTTCCTATCTCAGAGTAGATCAACTCAGAGTTCAGGATTAGACTCAGAGTTTGTTGAACCTGCTTTGTGAAACGGACCCCTGGTGTGCCTGTTTTCTACACTGTGTACAAACATGAGACAAAAGGCTACTTTGACATATCAGTTCTTCACTTTCTTTACTTGGGTCTCAGTTGCACTGAAATATCCCTCTCCTCTCAAATGTATATGTATATAGGCTGTCGTGGTGTACCTGGCCCTCCTGGTCCCACAGTGCCTGGGTTAAAAGGAGACAAAGGGGACCCAGGTCCTACAGGAGGTCCAGGCTATAGCGGACTCAGAGGAGATCGAGGCCCTGAGGGTCTACCAGTAAGTGAGCCCGACATTTAATTTTTGAGGAATACCTGATAAATTCCTGACAAAAAAGTCTTTACAAAGGAGAATAAGGATTCAAATCCACTACTTCTATCCATATTTTTATTTAAAGCTTTGCTATAAAGGATTTAAAAAAAAGAAATGTATAGACTCAATAGTAATCCCTCTTAATCATCTCTTGTGACCCACTAAAAGGTGTATGGCGGTGTATTTATCTGCAAAGAACCTGCCCTCTGCCTGTGTGTTTTTTGTGTACTTCTTATTTTGCTGTGTTCAGGACGTTCCTGGGCACAGTGCACAGGTGAGGTTGGGACACTATAAAAAGGTAGCGACCAGGTGCCAGACTGTTAGCAGCAGAGGTCCAAGGGGAAGCTACAAAAATCACAAACACAGCACCAAAAAACCGCCACAAGTAAAGGGAGGCGAAATGCGACAAAGCTGGGGTTGGCTTTCACTTTCACTTTCGCCTGCGATACTGTTCACCAACAGTAGTGGACATTTCTTGCATAGTGTACCTGTAACAAAGGAGAGGTGATTTTCCTTAGCAAAGGTTTTTCAAAACGCAATAATTATTAAAAGAGTCTTTAAACAGTGAACCTTTTCTTTCAGCACAATAGCCAAAATGAGATTACTCTCAAGCACCAACTGCAGTTACACAACTGAAGCAAAGTCTTCCAACTCTCCCTGAACTACTAAAAGTCTAATCTTTGAACTTTCATTGTTTCATTTGTCTCCCAAGGGTCCGAGGGGCAGACCTGGAGACCCAGGACCAAGAGGTGATCCCGGTCCTCCTGGAAACTATGGGCCCCCTGGTAATCTATCATTTTAACTTCAGCCTGTAGATTAGGTATTCTCCTTCAATTCTTCCCCAGACAACGGCAGATCTGTCATCACACAAGAGTAATAGTCCACAATTGATTTATGTCCCCACACCTGTGATGAAATACAAATGGGACAGAGAATAAAGTGGACAGAGAAGAATAAGATTTATGAAGATTCATTTCACTTTTCTTCTGTGATATCCGATGAGATTGAATTCATGCATAGGGTGTGATGACAAGCTTATTCCCTTGATATATATTTATGACCTGTGTTTTTTAGGTGGCAAGGGAGACCCTGGATACATCCCAGGCCCTCCTGGTCCACCTGGGGTGAAAGGATTTCCTGGACGACCTGGTACGGCCAAAGTTTGTCTTATCACTCTTTAGAATAACCAGGAATTACACTGAGCCCAGTTAATATCTTCCAGACAGTTATGACTCACAGCATAGATATGCAATACTCCATCCATCGCTGTCAGATAACCTGTCTAGCACTTGAATACTGTCACTGTTAGCACACCACTGACATTTACTAATTCTAGACAGTCAGTCATGGCCTACAGGTGTTATAACTTCCTAAATGCTCCTGCTCTATCACTATAGGCTTAAAAGGCAAACCAGCATTTGTCAGGGTGATATTTGAACCAGGACCTCCCGGCTCACCTGGTCCCCATGGCAATCAAGGATCCCCAGGGAGCACTGGACCAGCAGGACCAGCAGGTCCACCAGGTCCAAGATTTTTTTTTTATCTCAGCTTTGTCTATGCATTGATTTTAAGATGTGCTACTTTTTTGCCAAGGATACAGCATCTAATTATGTCAAATTTCTCTTTGGTCTGCTCCATGGACTATTTGCTTCTTATAACTATATAATGGTTTCTTTGCACCATGTGACACGACATTTTTCTGTTCCAGGTCGGACAGGCATCAAAGGAGAGCGTGGTTTCACGCCAGACGGCCCGCCCGGATTTACTGGCCACAAAGGAAACAAAGGCAGTGCAGGGCTGCCAGGTGTGTGCATGTGTGTGGGCTGATGGGAGTGTTTATTGATGCAGACTAGACGATATGTTGTGATGACATCAATAGGAGCTTGTTCTAATATCTGTCTACAGTATGTTACCACATAATGGTGCATAACAGTGCTGCAGTGGCAAAACACTAATGAGAACCAGATTCATACTTATGGCTGGGTTATGCACTTCTGTATGTGGGTGGGAAGCCAGTGAGGGATTTAGTGGAAAATCTGAACTCTGTGTTGCACCCTCCCAGTAAAGTTTCTTGCCACCATATGAAATACATATTGAAACCAAGCTCCTCAGTCCAACAGAGAGATTTAGCAATGACAAAGACTGTAGGATACCCATAAAATCCTCAAACAAAATCCTCCACGACATCACTTGCTACCATTGTTCAGTTTTTGAATTAATAATGTGTTTCCTCTGCAGGTCCACCAGGCGCTCTTGGAAAACCAGGCAAAAAGGGTCCCCCAGGGTTGCCAGGCAGAGGTGGACCAGGTTATGTCGACAGTTTCCTCATAGCCAGACACAGTCAGAGCACCAGTGTGCCCGACTGCCCTCATGGCACCAGCCGCATCTACTCTGGTTACTCCTTCCTCTTCATCAACGGAAATGAGAGAGCTCATGGTCAGGACCTTGGTAAGAGCATGAACAGGAATAGTCTGCATCTTAAAAACCTGCATCTTTGCTTGAGTCATTTTATGACGTTTTTCTAACACTGTTTCTCAGGCACCACGGGAAGCTGTCTCCCTCGTTTCTCCACCATGCCCTACCTGTTCTGTGACACAGAGAGTAACTGCCGCTATGCTTCACGTAACGACTACTCCTACTGGTTGTCCACTGACACTCCTATGCCTGCCAATTTGGTTTCCATCACAGGGGATAAACTGGCCTCCTACATCAGCAGGTGGGACAGGAGCATGCACGCATACACACAGACGTGTTTCCTTAGCAAATACAAAATACTGTACATTTTCTGATAATTCCTCTTTAGTTTTAGTTTTATTTGTTTGTATTTTTCAACGTGGACCCTATTTTCCCATGTTTTTGTGTCTAAGTGACTAATGGGACCAACAGTTTTTTAAATTGGTCCAGTACTGAGTGAGAGGGTTGCAATATAACCACGTTTGCTATCATCAAACCCACCAGACTCCATTTACATAAACAGTAATTTTATCATGTTAAAACTCACCTCATTCACAGTTCTATTAAGGATATTAAAGATGACTTGGAACAACATTAATATGAGTGTGCTTATGTGTTGGCTGGTTTATAGGTGCTCAGTGTGTGAAACCACCTCCAATGTCATAGCCATCCACAGCCAGACAACGCTGATACCTGTATGTCCACAAGGCTGGGAGTCACTATGGACTGGATACTCATTTGTCATGGTAAAGACGTCAGTGTTTTGTTTTCTCCTGAAACCCTGGATCCTCTCATCAACTATTTTCCATGTAATTTTCTTCCTTTGACCTTTATCTGTTCTAGCAAACGGGCGCTGGAGCAGAGGGCTCCTCCCAGCCCCTGGTATCTCCTGGCTCATGCCTTGAAAGTTTCCGCCAAGTGCCCTTCATCGAGTGTCACGGCAGGGGAACGTGTAACTACTACCCTGATTCTTATAGCTACTGGCTGGCTTCCCTAGACCCTAACAGCATGTTCAGGTAAACTGTTCCCTTCTGTGTTCAGAGTCGTGGATGCATGCCTCTTTCGCAGTTTAATATAGATTCACACGGTTGGGTGTTTCATGATGACCTGAACAGCTGCTAGTTTGTCTTGGTTTTGCATGTCCTATGATAATTAGGCTATAGTGTTCTTAAGAATCAAAATCTTATCCTATCTTAGAAAGGACAGTTTTTTTGTGATTTGGTAGCTTACTAGTAATGAACTATTTTACAATGTTGCTTTAAATTGAAAGAGCAGTGTGTAGGGTTTAATTGGCATGTAGTGATTGCAACCAGCTGAAGCTTCTTCAATGTGCTAAGTATAAACTTTCAGTTAGGATTACACAAGTGTTCATTGTTCAGGAGGTTTTTATTGGCAGCTGAATTATCCTCAGAGGTCTCTTCTTCTCCAAAACAAGCAGACCAGGTAATTGAAACCTACAAAAACACTGAATAAAGTAGTTTCACATTACAAATCAGTGTTCCCCCATGCTCTTTGGCTCGACAGGGACTGACTACTAAGTCAACACCTGCTAATGTGTACTCACCTTTTTCATCTGATATCTTAAAATCCAGATGTTCAGGAGGATTTTACCAGGAGCCGAATACTCACATATGTCTCTTCCTCTTCAAAACAAACAGAGCTGATGATTTTAACATGTAGAAACAATTAAAAAAAAAGCATTTTCATGTTAAAAATCAGTCTTTTTCTGATACTGTTTGGCTCATTGCAGAGGGGCTGCTAATTACGGTAGCTGACAAGTAGGGCTGTCCCAAATGATTATTTTTTTGATTATCGATTAAATTGCCTCATTAATCAAATAATGAAAAAATAAACAATATGAATACTAAAACATTTCTTATTAACATTAACATTTATTGAACCGTCAGTGTTTCCCCTACCATTATATTAGATATGTAGATTGAAACAGCTCATTCTAAGGTTAGAAAACACAACGATTTCTTATTTTCAGGTGAAGATAATCCAATAAAAACCTGCCAACAGATGCCCCTAAATCCTACACACTGAGCCTTTAAGTTAAGCTATTATGCAGCTGCAATCCAAAACTCTATTTAGGATTTATAATTACATTTCTAACTTTGCGTTTGTCTGTGTGTTTTGTTCTCTCCTACAGTAAACCTGTGCCTCAGACAGTGAAGGGACCTTCTCTACAAAGCGTCATCAGCCGTTGTCGAGTCTGCAGCAAACATCAGCCAGGTGGTAGAGGAGACGAAAGACGTGGGGACAATTTTTAACATTCAGTATTATCTTTTCCAACATCATTTGAAGAATGAAAATGTGAAGATTGTCAGATTGGTAGTTTGTAGTGTCGACGTGTTTGTTCAACTGATGCCTTCGAGTTACAAATCTGTGTTTGAGTCTGAGGAAAACACACTTTGACACATTTCAAGCAAACTGCCAATCATCTGTAATTGCAGGTGTGTTATAGGCGCTGATAATAGTGTATATTAACATAAACAAAACGTTCAGTAACTCATTATGTTATAGAGGCTGTAGTGTGCCACCTGTGTGTAATTATTCTGGCTTCAAGAACAGCCAGTAATAACAGTGATAAAAGTACTACTAGTTGCAGCAATAGGAGAGATATTCTGTTTTACTTTAAAATCTTGCAAATACTTGACTTGTGAGTGACATATGGAAAACAAGCACAACACCCACGCTGCCTATGTTGCCATATCCGTGTGACCAAAGGTGTCTTGATGCACTAAATGTCCTGATATGTGCAGCTGAGAAATGATTAACCTATCCACACAGAGCTGATGTCAGTGGGTGACGTTAAGACGCATGAGGTCACAACAGATAACACACACATGTTCCTATGACATCCGGAGAGGTAGTATGTCGTAAATGTGACACAGTCTCGCTTTGGAACCGTTACGTTGTGTGTTCACACGCAAATATTGAGTCATTCCTCCCCTCGCTCTAAAAGCATTTCTTTGATTTTCAGCATGTTAAATGGTGCATGGAAAAGACTTTATGACTCATACTGCCTACAACTTTCTCCAATCCATTTTAAATGAACTGTCGGGAGGCTGTCTCTGTGGCTTCGGGTCTAAAAATGCACATTAAGATCTTGCGAGGAGATACTGTGAAATCATTTCTTTACATTCCATCTCTCTTGTTTTGATTTGTCAATTGGAGGAGAAGATATTAAAATTAACTACAAATGAAGAATGAGTAATGGTTATTTTTACAGTGTGTTAATCTCCCTGTTGATTCCACATGTGACCAGTGGTTTGAAAAGCTGTTATCAGAAATAATCCAGCTAATTTTCCCCTCAGAATAGCCTCATCCCTCTTGTGATTCTTATTTCTCTGCGCTCCTCTCTCAGCAGAGTAATACATCCCTGAGGACCAGTCATTCAGGCTCGCTCATCCATATCTGTCACCGTGATCAATAGATGCAAACTCCCCATATACCTAGATGCAAAAAGGTACAACAATGTCCTCAAACAGCACCGTGTTCAAAATGCTGTTGCTTTTTGGCACGCAGATATTCCAACATCGATTGCTCAGAGTCAGAAATAACAAGCAGCCTCATATGCTTATGTAAGGCAGGCAGCTAACACAAGTAACAACTGAAGAGGAGCTGAACCCTCTTATGGGAATTAAAAACCCGTGATGAAGTATCGCACTGATTATCTAATTAATTTTTCTGACGTTTTTGGAGCAAAACCTCAACTCATTAAAACTCCAGTTCCAACACATCTGAAAAAAGTCCTGATGTAACATGCAGCCACTCCTTGAATGCCACCTTAAATTAAATGAGTGTTACATGGCCTGGTGCAGACAGTTGTCAGCATGGATAGAAACACTCTTTGCTGTAAAGTGCTCTTGGTAGCCTTCTTAACAGGATTATTCTGCTCCCGACAGTGCACTTACTAATTGTTTAGGCAGCTATATTAGGCTTCTACACCTCTATAATTGGGTTAGAATGGCGTTTTGTTGAAAGGTTGATGCGCTTCAAGGTTGTCTCCTACGTGAGAAGGACGTGTCCTTTCAGTTTCCTTCATACATGTGCCTTAGAAACACATCTGTTCATACATTTACATCTTCATGTGTTGGAGGGGAAATAATTACTACATGCTGAATTTTGAAAAATTGAAACTTTATGAAACACATTTAGATTCCATTATAAGATTTTTTTATTCCCAAATTCATGTCAGATCTTAATCATGGGTGGATTATTATGAGACAATGGGCCCCTGGGCACAGATATGCAAAAGACTCCACCATCTTTCCTACAGGGGCAAGACACACAGACTTCGTGGTGGTTTTGCCTCTCTTTTGTTGTTGTTTTGCATCTCTTTGTGGTTAGTGTGTCTCTTTTGGGTAATTATGTGTCTTTATCGGTCGTTTCATGTCTCTTTGTAGTTATTTTGTGTCCCTTTGCATCTCTTTGTGGTCTTTTTGTGTCTCTTTGGGCTGATTTTGTTTCGCCATGAGGTTGTTTTTTGTTTCTCTGTGGTTGTTTTGTGACTTTTTTGGTCCTTTTGTGTATCTTTGTAGTTACAGTGCCTTTGCATCTCTTTGTGGTGTTTTTGTGTGTTTTCTGGGTAATTTTGTGTCTTTATTAGGTGTTTTACATCTCTTTGTAGTTATTGTGTGCCTTTGCATCTCTGTGTGGTCTTTTTGTGTCTCTGTGGGCTGATTTTGTGTCGCCTTGTGGTTGTTTTTGGTTTCTTTGTGGTTGTTTTGTGTCTCTTTTTGAGGTCATTTTGTGTTTTTTTTTCTGGTCCTTTTATGTATCTTTGTAGTTATTTTGTGTCCCTTTGCAATGCCTTTGCATCTCTTTGTGGTCTTTTTTTGTGTCTCTTTGGGCTGATTTTGTGTCACCTTGTGGTTGTTTTTGGTTTCTTTGTGGTTGTTTTGTGTCTCTTTTGAGGTCATTTTGTGTCTTTTTTGGTCCTTTTGTGTATCTTTGTAGTTATTTTGTGTCCCTTTGCAGTGCCTTTGTGTCTCTTTGTGTCTATTTTGGGCCCTTGGGCCTGTGCCTGGCTGGCCAATTCAGTTATCTATCCATGGTGTTAATCCAGAATAACTACAGGTGAAGTCGATAGCTGTGACCTCTTGAAACTTCATATTATGAACATTTTTTTGCAGAGTAATTCCCATACAAACTACAGAGACGTTGCCTGTCACACTCACTCTGGTTATTAGCTATTTATTAATTTGTATACCTGTGGGGTGAACTGTCTCTTCAAGTAACAACTGTTAAAACCTTTCAAGTCACTTGCAGTTGTCACAAGATAGGGTGGGACTGGATTGTCCTCTGTCCACATTTAGGCCTAATTCTATGGGAAATGAAACTACACCTTCATAGCGAGACTTCACCCACAGTAATGCTGATTATGAGGGATAACCCAGATGTAACTGTATACCTGCAAAGATTAAAATAATACTATCCAACAAGTGATCCTCTCGTAGTTATTGTTCGCAGATGTATCTACTTGAAAATAATTTATTTAACTTACCTCGACTGAATTATAAAGTCTTCTGCTGTTGTTATTGTTGTTGTTACAACATTCCTGCCATTCAGTTAATACCTGTTGTGGCTTGTGCTGATCCTTTGAGATAAACCTGGCTCATTAACTCTTGCTGGTGGTAATGGAGATGGAGCATATGTTAGTTTGTTTTCCCATTTTGCTCCAAACAGAATTCACTATTTACAATTGTAGAAAGTCTTCAGACCCACTTTGCCTTTACATTCATCTAAATAAAACACACTAACTTAATAACCCTTGCATTTCCTAATAAACATGATGATTTTAAAAGGGTTACTAAATCTTCCGTCCATGTAATGCAGTTGCATATTTATGTGCCATTACAAAATCATTAAAGCCTGTGACAAATGAAACAGAGCAGAAACCTCATTATAGAGATGAACAGAACAAACTCACGCGGGTGTAACAAATGATAAGTTGACCTTTATGGCCTCTGAATATCCTGGTGTCTCTGCTGCTGCCCGTTGATTCAACTTTTACGGCACAGCGGGGTTAATGAAATCATTGTTTCCCCCATGTCAGCATCATTAATGTTTTATTTTACATGAGTGCACATTGCACTTCTCTTACAGGGATTTGCTTTTAAACAAGGAGGCGGAAGGGATCTTTCACATTTGCAAGTAACGCCGATGACAGCATCAGGATGACCTTCATTTCTACAACCAGATTACAGTGTGTTTATGTAAATGATGACACTGGGAAAGACCTGGGTGACAAAAATGTCCTTATTTAGAGCTTTTGTCTCACTCCTAATGGCTGTTGTAAATTACAGACTACACGCTTCAGTGCAGTGATGGAGGCAAACACCAAATTGAGGATGGTCTATTACGCAAACAACAGACTCACTCCTCCTCCCTTTTTGGGCCCAGGTACCACTTTAAAAACAGACGTCTCGCTGTGGCGTGACATCAGCAGTGGATGCCGTGGTGTCTTACCAAACAGTTCTCACAGCAAGAAGCAAACAAGCAAGATAGCTCGAAAAAGGATGGCCCACATCTTGTGCATTTTGGCACTTTTGTGTTTCGCATCAAGTGTTGCAGAAAATACAGAGACTGAGCAGGGATTTAAAGACCTCCAGCTTCAGCAAGACTCATTGCCGGGGCTTGAAAAACTACAAGACAACCAGGTAAGATGCTTTTATATTTCCTTAACGCCTTTCTTCATGTGTTCTTATGTTTAGTACAACACAGAATATCATCCTTCCCGGTGGTTGAAACCAGGCCGCAGGTCACAGCTATGATTACACTGTAGGCATCAGGACGTCCTGCCCACCGCCCACCGCTCCTCAATAGATAAAGTTTGTCCATACTTGTGCACAAACATTTTATTTACTGTGATCTGTTAAAAGTGTAATTTCATCCCCACTGAGTCATTCTGGTTGCTGTCGGAGCTACCTGCCCGATTACTGTCATTTGATTATCCTCATTTCATGGAGCTGCACCTCCATGAAATTGCAGATTAGAGATTACAGTACAAGTTTGCATTCCCGTCTCTGGCTATGAGCAACAAATGCAAAAGTTTTGTTGCAGAAACAGATTTACAGTTTGGTAGAAATTCCCATCTCCCTTAAGCACAAACCTGGTAAAGTGAAGTTTCATATTTAGCCTGTAAATGTTTACAATGCTTTAACATTTGCATGATGTCACTATTTTCCTCTGTAGGAATCAACAAAGAAACAGAGCTTCATGGACTTGCTTTATAAACTTTTCAAATTTGAAAAATTTGGAAATGCCTTCAAAGAATCCACAGACATGGAGAAACAGAAGAAGAATCGACGTGGACTGTTTGGTGGCATGACGACTCGCAAGACTGGCTGCAGAGTCTTCTACTGGAAAACCTGGACTGCCTGCTAACTCTCTTTAATTTATTGCTGCTCTACAATCATTGTCAGCTGCATTGGGTTTACACAAAGTACTTTCTGCTGTTCATGCTTGCATAAATGTTCTTTGTTGAAGGGTATTCTGAGAGGACATTATGGCAGCTTTAATTTGCCTGCACCTCAAATCAAACTGCCTGTGAATATGTATAATGGTGGAATCCTGCTGCAAACTGTACATGAATGTATATGGTGAGATGCTCAGCTTTCATTTCATTCAATAAACCAAGCCACTAAAGCTTACATTCTTTGAGGTATGACTTTGCCAAAATAATTAGAGAGCATGGAAGGATTAATGAAAGGGCCTGCACGACCCAGGCCAAGGGGCCCAAGGTGTAAGGGAGGTCCCCTGGCCCTCACCTGCAAAATGACACTCAAATTAAAACACACTGACCAGGAAGAGATTGAAAATGACCACAGAGAGGCAAAGGAACTGAATAGAGACACAAAATCACTACAAAAAGGAGCAAAACAACTACAAAGAGACACACAACTACAAAGGTCTGGTACCTGGTTGCTACCTTTTTATAAAGCCCCAACCTCACCTGAGCACTGTGTGGGTTCACACTCATAAAAATCCTGGACACAGAAAATAAGAAAAAAATATATAAATACAGGCAGAGGGCAGAGACTCTGCACCACCACACACCTCTTGTGGGTTATAAGTGATGAATGAGTGGGATCACATCTGTATGAGTCCACATTTTTCAGGAAAAACCTGCATAGTATCTTTTAATGAAAGTTAACGTGGTGAATCACTTCAGGTGCTTCTAACTCCCGCAGTTAGTTGAACAATACTTGACCCTCTTGATCCTGCACACCTGCATTATTTACAGTACACCTGACGGTCTGTAGGAGGTGTACACAATGAAGTGGCCACTAAATATTTAATGATCAGTAAATGAGCAGTTCCTGTGGAAAAGCTGCGCAAGTTACAAGAGCCCTGCAGAGAGCTGAGAAACTCTGCAGGCTTCCTTGACGACCAGCGGTGCTCCGCCGGCATGTAGAAATGAGCATTTGTTATACTTCAAATCAACCAAGATCACTTACATTCATTCACTCAGTCATTCATCACACATCAAAGTACTTGTGTCCTCACGGGTCCTCTTTTGTTGGCAGGTTTCTCTCTGCCACAGTATTTTCACTCCAGCAGAGGAGGCTGTTCTTCTCTTTGTTAAACGCAGATAGACTTTAAATGTCATAAATGTCTGCAGTGTGTTTGATGTTTCCCACTGATCTTCATGGTAGACCAGCAAAGCTATAAACCAGCAGCTTCACAGGCATCCATTCATCTTCTATATCTCTGATGTTCCTTCAATTGTTATGCCAGTGACTGAAGCTAATCTTGCCCTATTAAAGCATACTGTAGCTTTTGCATGCAATCTACGCAGAGACAAAAGATGTGTGTGTGTGGCATTCATGCATGCATCTGTGTGAGTGTGCAGCACTTACACTGTATTTGCATATTCACTGATACATGCCTGTGTGTGCATAATATGTCTTGTAATATCACATGTTAACGCACTGATGAGCACGCATTTAAGTAGCTCAGCCACAATGAATGCCCAACAGGCGTTTTTGTTAAAAAATGCATCAATCTCCACCATGTGTGTGTTATGCATGTAGAACCGTGAGGTGAATTTGGTGAGAATTACACGAACTCGTTAAAGAAAAGAAGAGTAGGTGCAAAGAAAAGGAGATAGAGTAGATGTAGGGTGCAGAAAAAGAAGGCTAGATTGGGGAGAAATGTATCAGATTGGATACAGAGGTGGAGAGGGAATAGAGATTAGGAAAGTGAGAACGTAGAGGAAGGGAGGGAAAGAGGAGTGCAAAGAGGATGAGCAAGGGGGGATGAGAGGGAAAATTATTAAAGTAGCAGTGTTGGAGCATAACTGCAGTCAAAGCTTGGCTTAGTATCCTTTCTGTCCCTGGGCTATTGGGATTCAACAGAACAGCTCTCCCCCCCCGTAACAGGAACCACTGCCAGCACATTAACATGCTCATACTGCAGAGCTTCTTCAATAAAGTGATAGAGTGTGTGTGAGAGTAACAAATACAGAGCGTGTGAGTGGGTGTGTGGGCGGGCGGCTGGGTGAGTGGGCTTACAGTGTGTGTAGGTGCATGTGTGCACCGTGCATGAACTTCTATGTGTCTTATGTCTCTTAAGTGTGAGTGAGCGTGTTTGCTCGCAGTATTCCTCGCTGTGTTCATCTGCAAACAGGAGAGGCCAAATCACAGAGACGGTGAGGCAGAGGGAAGGGAAAGTGATCTGTTTTTGTCGTCTCGGGACAGCTGTCTGTCTCAGGTGCCGCAGCAGAGGCTTGAATTCACTCTCTGTACCCATCAGAACTCATTTCTTTCAAACATAATCACTCCCAAGCAGCTCCGCTTTCCCCCCTCCCATCTTTCGGAAGTAAACACATTAGAACCAATTATAAAATACTTTTGCCAACTCTGTGCAGTTGATTTGGATGTAAAAGACGCAGATAAGAAACACCAAGCCAGCTAGATCAAAGGAGCATCGCTGAGCCTTAATTGAACAGAGACCAATTATTTTTAATGAGTAGAACCGAACGCCCCACTTCTGAGTGGGAGTTCCCTCATTCTCTCCCTGGGAGGACGAGAAAAGAGAAACAAGCGGAGTCCCAGTGGCACAGGCCCATATCAAAACAACAGGACAAAAAGAGGTAGATAGAGAGAAGAAAGATGCCTGGGATACAAGATCGAGAATATCTTTACTCTGTGTGCTCATGAGTGTGCAAAAGACAAACAAAGTCATGTACAGTTCTGTATAAATAACTGCACGGGCCATAAATAGATGTCTGTGTTGTTGACCCAGCTGAAATCTACATGTTCTCTATTAGCCATGGATGGATTACTGAATGGGCCTACTGGGCACAGGCCCAAGGGCCTAAAGTGTGGTCTGTACTTGCAAAATGCCACTCAGAATACTATTTAAAATAAACACAAAGAGAAGCAAAGGAACCGCAAAAACTGGCAAAACAACCACAAGGAAACACAAAAGGACTACATAACACAAAACAACCAACAAAGACATAAAATTACCTCAATTAGACACAAATTTATCTCACAGAGGCCCAAACGACAACAAAACGACACCAAACAACCACAGGAAGATGCAAAATGACTACAAAGAGGCACGAAACAACTAACAAAAGCACAAAATTACTGCAAAAAGACACCAAACAACCACAAGGAGACACCAAATGACTACATAACAACACAAAACAACCAAAAAAGACATAGAATTACCTCAGAGACACAAAATTACCCCAAAGAGAGAAAATTACATCAGAGACCCAAACAACAAAATGACACAAAGCAACCACAAGATGCAAAATGACTACAAAGACACACAAAACAAAAAAAGACACAAAATTACCCCAAAAAGACAACCACATGGAGACACAAAATCACTGCATAGCGACACAAAACAACCAAAAAGACATAAAATAACCTCAGAGAAACAAACAACAACACGACACAAGAAAAACACAAGAAGATGCAAAATGACTATAAAGAGGCACAAAACAACTAAAAAAAGACACAAAATTACCTAAAAAAGACACCAAACAACCACAAGGAGACATGAAATAACTTCAGAGACACAAAATTACCTCAAAAAGACACAAAACATCCACAAAAAGATGCAAAATGACTACAAAGAGACACCAAATAACCACAAGGAGACACAAAAAGACCACATGATGACACAAAAAAAGAACTTCAAAAGTACTACCTTAAAGAGACCCAAAGGATAACAACAAAACACAAATCGACCACAAGATGCAAAATGACTACAAAGACACACAAAACAACTACAAAAAAAGACACAGAATTACCTCAAAAAGACACAAAACAACCACAAGGAGACACAAAATGACTACACAGAGACAAAAAAGACATAAAATAACCCCAAACAGACACAAAATTAACTAATTAAGACACAAAACTACCTTAAAGAAACCCAAAGGATGACAAAACAACACAAAAACAACAACAAAAAGATGCAAAATGACAACAAAGAGACACAAAACAACCAAAAAAAAGACAACTACCTGAAAGAAACACAAAATTATCTCAAGACACAAAATGACATGAAACAACCACAAGAAGATGCAAAATGACTTCAAAGACACTCAAAACAACTAAAAAAAGACACAAAATGACCTCAAAAAGACACCAAACAACCACGAGGAGACACAAAATGACTGCATAGCGACACAAAACAACCAAAAAAAAAGACACAAACTAACCTCCAAGAGACCCAACGACAACACGACCCAAATAACCACAAGGAGACAGAAAATGACTACAAAGACTCACGAAACAACAAAGAAAAAGACACAAAATTACCTCAAAATACACCGAACAACTACAAGGACACACAAAATGACTACATAGCGACATAAGACATTAATTTACCTCAAACAGACACAAAATTATCTCAATAAGACAGAAAATTACCTCAAAGAGACCCAAGCAACAACAAAATGACATAAAACAACCACTAAAAGATGTAAAATGACTATAAAGAGGTACAAAACAACTAAAAAAAGACACAAAATTACCTCAAAAAGACACTGAACACCCACAAAGGATGCATAATGACTGCAAAGAGAAACAAAACCCTCACAAAGTCTGTGCATCTTGCTCCAGTGTAGGAGAGGTGGTGGGGCCCTCTGCATATCTGGACCCATTGTCTCATAATACACCAGCGCTAATGTGGCATTATGATGTTGTACACAGCTGCAAAAACATTTCCGATTTGACAGCAGATACTGCTAACAGGGAAAAAGTAATTTATGACACTTACGACACAGAGATGCATTTAACATAATCCTGGCAGAGGGATCTTTGTGTTCCAGAGATGTTGTAAACGGTGCCAGCTGTGACCTTTAAAATGCAATAAAAGCCACTCAGTCTTCTGCAGCATGTTAACACAGATGGTTTGAGAGAAAAGAGGAGAGAATGAAATTATGTGGTACCACGGGATGAGGATTTTTGGAAAAGTACACTGGTTGGTATTTAACCAGTCAAAACTAATTCATTGAAGTTTTAACACCACCACCTGGTTCGTCTGTTAAATGAACAATTTAAGAGATTAAAGCATCAAATTGATTCATTTCAGGTGCGCAGTGTGCTCACAATATTCACAGACAGCCTGCTGGGGTAATCAAATTTCACAGCTACTGTATCTGCCACTGAGATGTGAGATAGCTTGTATAGAAACATAATATTCTGACATGAGGGTCGCACTGGAGGAAGAAGCAGTAGGAATCACTTATTCTCTGGGGTCTGGGGAGGTCTGAAGGTGCTCAATAAATTTCATGCTAATCTTAGATCCTCACATTTCTTGGGTGCAATGTATGCCTGTCAGTTGGTCTGCCACTTTAGTCCAGACCAGTGGATCTCAGCCTTTTTTTTGTGTCTTAGTCATAGTCACACACAGAACCACTACTTTAGACTGAAACATCTCATATGTGGTTTTGAGTGAAATACTTCGACCACTACTGGATGGAGTGCCTTGAAATTCGGTACATAAAATTCACGACCCCCTCAGGAAGGCTTGTAATAACTTTGGTGATCCCTTAACATTTCCTCCAGCACCATCATGTCAAAACTTTAATTTGTCCAGCACTTTGGTTTATGACCAAAGACTGGCAAAACTAATGAAACGGGACAGAGTTCCAAGCCCACAGAGGTGACACTCTGCACTCAGCTGATGTTCTGTGAAAGATAAATGTTGAATGTGTATTTTCAGTGGTCAGGTGTCAGGGATGCAAAAACTTCAATATGAATTATGGTGAAGAGGAGGAGCACTATTGTATCTTGACACAAAGTAGGTTAAAAAAGCCACTTCTACATTAATCGCTGATTTAAAAATGAAAACAAAATGTTTGCATGCGTCTGTGCACTCGTAAATAGCTTGAGAGCAATGCAAAAAATTGGAGTTTGATTCTTTTTATGTATGCACATACTTGACCAAAAAGTTGTTGTGCTTTCCAATACCCATACTACCATACTATATAGTATGCCACAAAAAGATTTAGTCTAATACATAGTATGTCAAATGCAGTATGACAAAAATACCAGGATGTTCTACTACATCCGTCTGATTTTGCAGTATGCAAGCCACCATGCTTTTCTGGCTATTCTGACCCACAATCCTCTGCAGTGGACAATACCTCACACCCACTGAGCCTGATAGACAGCTGTTTGACAGCTGTCAGAAGTCCCAGTGATAGATGACAGCACAATCAAGTAACTGATGACTAGGAATATTAATTGTTTAGGTAAACAAAATACTCCTAAATATGACAAAGAACAACAGAACATAACTATAAAAATAACAATGACAGAGCTGCAGAAGTAATTTCACTGCTGCAAATATGATATTATAATCTACAATCTGTGCAGTTAATTGTTCAGTTAAACTACATACATTGCAAAGTAACAACAGTTGATCTGTCTGGGTTGATCTATAAAAGCAAGAGGATCAAAACTGAGGCTGTAATGTTATGAGAAAGTAGCATGTCCTATGTAAAAAGAAAAGGTATGCCATTCTGATTCTGCTGCACCACCCAGCAAGCATGCCCAGTGATGCAAATCAAACACACCCACACAGGTGCATGCCGGGTCTAACTAAACTCCTAAATACTAGTACGGAGAATCCTCCAGCTTTTTTCTATCTTCAGTGAAGTGTGTGAGGCCTCTCTGCTGTTTGTGTCAATAATCCCTGGTGTGCATGCTGAGCCTTATTCAGCTCAAAACTTTCTGGAGTTTAAGAAGCGCATATTTTTGCTTTGAGCATGAACCTGGAGCAGACTGAGGAGGCCTTGACAGACTGACGTTCAGTCAGGCGAGTACAACAACAGACTTGTTTAAAGAAAAGGTAGAAAGTGTGTAAAAACTGTAAAGGCTGTCTTTGAGCTTTGATGTGTGGTTCTGTGAGCTGCAGCTGCTGCTGAGTTTGTACCGTCTTACATCTCTGTGTTGGTGGTGCTGTACTGCTGGTGGCTTTGCTGCACCCACTGTGATGGTGGTAACTGAAGTTAACAGCAAGTTGTGTACACAGGCTGCAAATGTCTTTTTGAATCTTTATAGTATATAATGAGTCTATAATGATAGATTTATTTATTTGGACACAACCGGGGACAGTGTGGTGTTGTTCCCCTTGTGTACACCTTGACATGATAATGCACCTTATTTTGTAGCCTTTTGTTTTTAATGCAATAGCTCTGTTGACAGTAAATACCTTTTTGAGTTGTGTACAGTAATTTAGTTTAATAACTTCATTTATATATTTGATGTATGTTACATGCCTTAATGTATTTTCAATTATTAGTTGTAAATGCAAGCCTGCATGTACAAGTAGCAAGAGGAGAAAGGGATGTGGACTAATAGGAAACATGGACCTATGAGGTTTGAAGATGGGAAGCTTTTACATAATAATATAATAATAAACTTTATTTATATATCACTTTCCTTAACAATGCTACAAAGTGCTTAACAAGAAGACACAAAAACAAATAAGGTAAAAACAGACATGGCAAGTGGCCAAAAAACTGTTAAAATGAATAAATACAAAACAACAAATTAAAACAGTATAAAACAAAAGCAGTCAAACATTCCCAGAAGCTTTTACAAAGAGAACAGTTTTAAGACGAGATTTAAAGGAGGCAAGGAAGGGACTTTAGTGTGCCTTAGTTCAATAGGCAGGGCATTCCAGAGTGTGGGGGCTCTGACAGCAAAAGCACGATCTCCCTTTGTCACAAACTGCGACCTGAGAGTAACCAGCAAGGCTCCACCCGCAGATCTCAGTGGACGAGAGGGCACATACTGAGAGTGAGGTGATGTGCTCATGCCTCTTTGTCCCAGTAATAAGTCGGGCAACAGCATTTTGGACCAACTGGAGACGATGGAGGGAGCACAGAGCTGGCATCTCGCTCTGTGTGTTTATTTGAAGAGGTGATTGCACTAAAGAGATTGCCCCCCTCAAAAATGAGTTTACAACTGTGTAAAGGGCTGATGCAGCTTCATCTGTTAAAATTTACTGCTAATAATCAAATATTATCCTGCTAATATGCTAAACTAAGATGTGTGAGCAAGTGCTGGCTACAGACTCCTTGTAATGTGGTTGGGATGTCACATGATGGATTAAAACATGGACAACTTTAGACCTGAGGGGCAGAATTTGCCACGCTAGCTGACATTTCATTTATCCATGACATCTGTGTAAAAACATAAAACAGCACAAATGTTAACATGACCATAAGCCAACATATTAATGCTGGATCATTTGAATTATTAGAGGAGATGATGTCATACACTAAATCCAACCACACATACTGTTGCGTAACTTATACATTTATTATTGCAATTATTAATTGCGATTAATTTAATTAGTTGGGCACCAGACAAGCAATTAAGCCTGCCAATTAGGGTTCAGGGGAGCAGCCTAGGCCTTACCTGCCCCACGCTCCACCAAATAATTAGGTCAAATAACACTTTCTTTTCATTAGTGTCAGGACACCAGGAACCCATTAAACACAACATTTTAAACAAACTTAAGCCATTTCATGTTGAAGAAAACATATCTTTTTCTCCATGTCCATCATAAAAATGTGGGTGTCTGTGTGAGGGTGTGTGTAGGCAGGGTTTCAGTCAGTCTCAGAGGGGTTGAGGGGGGAAAATCCAGTTTGAGCAATGGGTGGAGAGGGGAATGGGGATGGTGTACCAGAGTTTATTGTTTGAGTGAATGAGTAAAGACAGGTTTGAGGAGAGCTTTTGATCAGCATGGATGTACCAAAGAGTCACCACATTATTCAGCATTTCCAACAAAAATCCAGGGTCAGACATCAGATGAGCAAAAAGGTAAATAAATTAATCAAACCTGCTCTTGATGATCTCCAGCACTGGAGTAAAACCCAGCTCCTGAATCCTCCGCTCCACTACAACAACAATCACAATGAATTACCTTCACGATCACACTTTCATTCTCCAAGATCCTCCGAAGCAGGAAGAACTCACCTCAAGGAGCTTGCGACAGTCAATCAAAAAGAGAATGAATTGTGGGGCGTCGGTGGATTAGTGGATAGAGCAGGCGCCCCATATACTGTACAAGGCTGTTGCCACAGCAGCCAGGGTTCGACTCCTGCCTGTGGCTCTTTGCTGCATGTCATTCCCTCATGGGTGCAGATCCCGGGGGGGACGGGGGGGGGGCATGTCCCCCCCAAATTCTGAAAAACACAAATTGTTCCCCCCAATTCTAAATAGCTTAAATGATTGAAATTGAACAAATGTATACAGTAGTCCTATATACTGGGAGAAAGGGAAGATGATGAGGAGAAATGGGAATCCATGAGAGGCGAGAGATGAGAACATGAGTGGACATAACATGCCTGAGACCCTGAAACTAGAAGTAGCATTAACTAACAGCGAAGCAGTGAAAAGGAGGGTGATGGCTGGTTCCATGTACTACTGGCTGTTTAAGAGAAATAAACAGTAAAGGTAAGCATATGATTCTCTTTGTAGTGCTTTTTGAATGACTTGGTGATGGTGATGAGCCTCTATGAAATCGTGAAATATGCTGGCAATCTCAAGTGCTCTGTGGGCATGATTTGCACGTGTGCAATTAAAAAAAAATCACAACTGATTGTGTCCCCCCCAAACTTGTCATCAGATCTGCACCCATGCATTCCCTCTCTCTCTCCCCCCTTCATGCTTAACTTTCTTATCAATTCAAGGCAAGAATGCCAAAAAAAAATATCTTAAAGAATGAACTGTATGCAGAAAAATGCTCTGTGTGGCTCAAAACTCTTCTGCTCATGCAACTCTCCTCCACAGTGGCTTTGTCTTCCTCTCACACCACACAGGTGTATGCAGTCAGCAATCATTCTCTGCCCCTCTGTTTTGACCACACCCCCCCTGTATTGCCACACCCACTCCTCTGCTGCCACACCCACTCACCAAATCCTCCTCTGCTCAGAAAAAAAGGAGCAGCCTGCTGTGTTCAGGCTGTCTGCTACAATACACTTTGACTGGTTGCACTCAAATATCACATATAATGAGCTATTATATTCCAGCTGGATACACCTTGATTAAAGTCGAACCAACCAATATGTCATACCTCATGGTGTACATTTTGTGTGAAGAAATGTTTCCAACCTGAGGCAATGTCATTTAGTTTCCTGAGTTTTCCTGTGTGTCCAGTTTGCCCGTAGAGCTTTGGGTCATGGCCAGTTTGTTGGCTAAAATGGTTCCTGGCTCTCTTTGAAATCAAGGTTATTTTAATTTAGGCGTACTGTACTGTATTCCATGCAAAATTTGCATTGTCAAGCTAAATGCTATGGAAAGTATTTGAAGGTTGCTCGGGCCAAAATAAAATGGTTGAACATTATTTTAACAAAGACAAGAGCTGAAAAAGTTACACTTATGAAAGTCGTAGTTTCGCTTTCTATGACGTTGATTCTAATTAGGTGGCAGCGTGTGATTAGCATGTTCAAAAATTACATAATACATGTTTTTAAAGTTAAAATTCAAAGAAATTATATTATTATGTTACATTATGTGACTGTGGACATTTAAAGGGACAGTTCACCCCAAAACTTTTCAGAGAGGCACTGGTGTCGTCACCACCGGCGCTTTTTCCCAGGCAACCAATCATATCGGGGAACTCGTCACCCTGGTAACCAGAAAAAATGGAGGAGAAGCTGGTGCTGGCTGTGTCCGTCTATCCGGAGTTGTATGACATGTCACATCGACATTACCACAACAGAGACAATAGCTATATATATATATATATATATATATATATACATATATATATATATATATATATATGTATATATGGCTGGAACTAGTTCCAGTCTAGTCAGACTAGCATGAACTGATGAAGCCTCTTGGATAAGAGGTGAAACGTCTTCTAAGACAAAACCAAGTCCAGTTGCGTTCGATTCAATTGCCTTGAGATACCTCTGGAGTTGTTCATCAAACATATTCATCAAGCAACATATTTTGCCAGGAGGCCCAGATTATTAAATGATAGCACATTTATTTTATCCTTACATTCAAATTTAGTTGCTGTCATGTTCATTAATGCTGCACAGACATGTACAATTTGGTCAGTCATGGCCTCTTCTCTCTTCTGTCTCTCATCCCTCAATCTCTTCTCCAGGCGCAGAGGAATAGGACCATCCAAAATATGGAACCGGCTCTTCAGAGCACCAATCACTCTCTCTTCAAGAAACAGATCACATATTTATTGTCAAAGTTCTTCTGTTACTTGTCTTACAATAAAACTATTACAACTGACATATCTGATTCCTCACACATTCATATACTGGAGAGCTAGCTGCTGACACAATATTTACCTATGTGAATTCTAATGTTTGAGGTCACATGAAAATTTGCCACATCCTCTGCTGACAGCTGTTTTCTTCCCCGTGTGAATGATGGTGTAATCAGCTGTACACCCAGAACAGCAAAGTCCTCTCTCAAGGTGAAGCCTCGGTCAGCAAGTATCTGAAATGAACAGCATAAATATACTGTGTTTTCATTGACAAATTAACATGGGGACTACAGGGAAACAATAAACACACTGATAAGAATCTGTTTAGGAAAAACAAAACAAGACGAGTATAAAAGGCATGGTTAAAATCTTACCTGATCTCCAGCGTGTAGGTATCTCTGAGACAGGAAATCAGAGCTCCTCACAATGTGAACATCTGATGCTCTCCCACCCCAGCCTTTGGAGACATATGTGATGGCACCAGATGGATGACATGCAATGAAGTACTTGACTGTGGTCCAGTTTTTGTACTTAGAGTAGGTCATTGCTCTGTGAGAAAAGACAAATATTTTTGTAATATTAATATGGGAATAGTTTACATGTATCTTTTCTCGTATACAGAGAAATAACTAGGTCAGTAATGTTATTCTGACATCTGATGAAAAGCAAAAATGTCTGACCTAGTTTTCAGCTTCTTTGAATGTTAGATTCTGATCTCAAAGCAGTCGATGATAGACGTCAGTCTGGGGTATTGCCAAAGAACTTCGGCTGGTACTGTGTTCTCTGTCAGGCCAAGCAATCAGAAATTAAATTTTTGCATACAGCAGATTGAGCCACCAGGAGAACACATCAAGAAAAGTGCTGTGTGCCAAGTCAAGTATTGAAGAGTTCTGCCGCAGTTTCACCAATGTTATGAAGAGCTCATCTTGTGTCGAATGTTTGGATGTCTCTCGTGGCTTTACAAACTGCACCAGGTACTGGTGCAAGGTGTCAAACAGTGTCCATGTCAGCCCAGTCATCTGCTTGCATTTGATGTTATTTTCTCTCACACTGTTTGCAGAAAAGTTTATTTTTTCCAGTTGTTGCACAGCTTCATCTCGCTCCTTCCTGGTCTCATCCCTCTCTCTCCTTAAGTTGAAAATCTCATTCTCCACACTCTGAGGAAGGCATGGAGCCTCTGGTGCTGTGGTTGCTGGTACTGGGGCGTCTGGTGGTGTCGTTTCTGGTACTGGGGCTGTGGGAACGTCACTGAGGACAGCCTGGTGACATTCACGCTCCCTTCTGCGCTCCAGCCTTTGCAGTTTTGCAGCTGCAGACTGTGTCTTTCTGGCAGGGAAGAGTGAGGGTATGTAATCTGGGTGGTCCATTTCTTCATTTTTCAAGCCTAGGGAAAACAGTGAAAAACATGGGAATAAGTAAGAGAGCTAAAGCAGTTAATTTAAACTTGAGGAGACCTGGAGGCTACTGACACTATTAGTTTGCCACTATTCTGAGGGGAATTAAAGACTGTTTTTATTTTGCATCATTGCACACCCTCCCAATAATATTCACATTTGAGAATCTGTAATCAGAGAATCTGGACTTTTTTCTTCTTAAAAATGACTCAAAATGATAAATTATACATAAAATAAACATCAAAACAGTTGGTGACTGATTCAAAAGTTGGCAATAAATCGATCAATCGTAATTGTTTGGAAATGGTTAACATTACATTAAATTTACCTGAAATGAAATGCTGACTGCAGACATACACGTTTTGTTGTTGGGTCCCATAATCTGCCAGACTTGTCCTCTCTTCTGATAGCTTGAAGCCATTTTGTCCTACGTTGTGGTTCCGTTTTATTATTTGGTAAAATGTAAAACTTTAACTGGCGATTTTTTTGTTTATTTGCGGTGCAAAAGGGCACACAGCAACTCTTCAGCACTGTGGCTAATGGCAGAGACCCATTTGTTTTCCCCCTCGGCTCTAACCGGATGTGACGTTTGAGGGCGTTCTCGTCATTGCCAACTGTATCTATGTGTGCCAAAATAGGTAAAAAAAAAAATAAAAAAAAAAAAATCATAATTTCTTCGTCTTTTGTGTAATAAAATATTTGTTAACAAAAATGTATGTTTTGGTGTACTTTTACAGAGTTTTGCAATATGTATACCTGTATGTATCAAAATGTATAATTTTCAGCCACTGCCGCGGTTGGAGGTAGCCTATAAATGCTCAGATGTATTGTCTCTGTGTGTTTTACATACCCTGATTGCTTCAATGACGTCATCAAAGCGAAAAAGCAAGTCTGTTGATTTCTGCCACATTGATGAGCGATTGCAACTGAGTGATGAAGCGATATCTAAGGGGCGAACCGAGCGACAGCGAAAAAAATAAAAAGTCCAGTGTGAACACACCTTTAGTTAAATTAATTATTTTTCCAGCAATATATAAATTGAGAGATTTTACAGCAACACACGTGTAATCAATTCTAACCCATACAGTGGTGGCAAAGTTACTAAGTACATTAACACAAATCCTACTAATAAAACATGATGATGACTTCACCAGCTGTAGCATTAAAAGATTAACACAGTATATGTATCACTATAAACCTGCAAAACTGCGCGGCTACAGGAATTGTCAAGATATTGGTGTCATAGAAACGAAAACCCTCGTGAGCGTTTTTTTTGGGGTTTTTTTGGGCGCACAGACGCTTCATCCCAGCGCTCCACAGCGCCCTTCCAGCGCCTTTCTGCCAGAAAAAGGCGCTATGTGGACACAGGGCCTAGTGCTGCTAATTAAGCAGGATTGTTTCGGTGTAAGTTGCAGAGTTTTGGAGATATTGACTGTAGAGATGTCTGCCTTCTATTGAATATAATAGAACTAGATGGCACCCAACTTGTGGTGTTCAAAGAAGCCAAAAAAATACATTTGAAATTCTCAGCAGCAATGTCTCTTTCCAGAAATCATGAACTGGTTACTAAGTAGGAACCATTTTCCTCTTGCCAAACTACACCTGCCAACTGTATCATTGCCAGTGTTGGGTAAGGGTTACTTTAAAAGTAATCAAAGTACATTACTGCGTTACTTTCTAAAAAAAAGTAACCAGTTACTTTACTGCGTTACTCCCTGAGTAAAGTAACTCAATTACTTTAAAAGTACTTCCAAAGTTACTCCCTGAGAAAAGTGACTCAAGCACTTTTAAAGTACTTTTGAGTATTCTACATTTCCTACTGGGCAATGGACCACTTGCCCTTCACTAAGATCCAGTTCTCCCATCACAGCCATCACTTTGACCAGTAGAAACACAGAACGATCTGCTGCCGTAGACAACTGTATGACAACAACACCCCAGCATTTGTAATATTTCCTCTAGGGATGTTACCACACAGAGTAAAAGGGGGAAATGATGATGTGAAACAGCAGAGGCACTTTGTCAACACGCTGAGTTAACGTTACTGTCATTAGCATCAAGCTAGCAAACAATGGTACATCCTCACGGTCAGACATAAAGTAATAACATTAACAAATAGCGGCGGGGCTTTTACTCACCACAGCTGCAGAGGCTCCCAGCTTCATTTGAAACAAACTACATTATAGATGGTCCGTTATTTATTAATCCCTCTGTGTGTTTATATATTTACTTTTTATCCGCTCTGTTGTCTTTATAAAGTTAACATATTGCACCATCATTTCAAACTCAACACTTGGTTCAAATTAAAAGCCCCTTATAACCTCGGCTATCCATTTTCTAAATAGGCTTTTATTCTGAAACATTTGTCAGAACTTCCTGTGGAAGATACAGTTGCTTGACAGTTTACGTGTGGCGCTTCAAATGTAGCTCCTGCCATCTGCTGACGCTTTTAGGTGACTACAACAACATGTCGGCTGGCACGTGAACAGACAGAGTGACTCAAATAATAGTAAAATAAAAATAGGACAAGAATAACCCGATGACATCACACACGCCGTGAAAGACTACCGGGGATAATTGGTGAGTACCAGCGTGTAGCATGTACCAGGCATAATGCAAGTCCTGAGTCTGAAATATGTCTGTCAGCGAGTCCTCCTCCACCTATTCAGACTCCACCGTAGACAACGGCAGCATTTCTCCGACCACTTAGCGAGCCACAAGCTCCGTGGCTTCTTTCAGACTGATAGGTTTAACGTTATCTCCGTTATTAGAACCAAACGACAGCTGTTGGTGTTTCGGTGCTGAAGGACCAGCGTCCTAAAAGTAACGAAAGTAACTGATGTCTTGTTTGAAAATGTACTTAAGTATTTGATTACTCAAACAGCAAACTAAAGCGTGAGGTTACTCATTACTGCAAAAAGTAATCAAAGTACTCTAACGCGTTACTTTGTAATGCGTTATACCCAACTCTAATCATTGCACAGAGGGAAGTGTGCATCTACTGCTAGCTCACCTAGCACCACTGAGCTAGCTAACCTTAAAGCACAGCTGAGGAGGACGCCATTAATGTTTTTATCTTGCACTGTCACAAGCATGAGCCTCTCATCCATGCACGCTTCCTTCTGCGCGGTGATATGTTTGGTGTTTGTAGTCTCATGGAAAGAAAATAGTTCCTACATGAAATTGCCCACAACAAGGTCTGTGGATTATCCTAGTTTTGGAGAGAGACATTGCTGTTAAGTTTTTTAAATCCATTGTTTTGGCACTTTGAGCACCACAAGCCGAGTGCCATCTAGTTCCATTATATTGGAGAGAAGACAGACATCTCTACGGCTGATGTCGCCAACATTCGACAACTCGCACCAAAACAATCTAGACTGATAAATAGCACTACAGGTGAGAGTGAAAATATGTATTTTTGATTTTGGGGTGAACTGTCTCTTTAAGTGTCCAAGGTTGCCTCTTTCATACAGGAGCAAAGGAGGGAAAGTGGGGGAGGACAGGTGGATGTGAGAGGAGTAGCAGAGGCCACAGTTAGAGCTGTAGTTGGGAGGAGAGCAGAGGAGACTGGAGCGGCCTGCAAGCTGTTTGCAGCCCTTGCCCTCCCTGTGTGTATCTAAAGAGATGACCCTATTTGGACTTCCTACTCCCATGGATGTCTAAATAGCTGACCTTGACTTGTTTCTGCCCTCAGTGAAAGTTAATCACAGAGGTGGATGCAGTGAACAAGACAACATTGTGATTAAACGTGACGTGTTTTAACTCAGCGTTCGTAGGGTTACTCACTGTTGGATGGCAATAAACTGATGGCAATTTGGTTCAGACTTTTGTGTCTCCTTCAGGGATACTTTTGGTCATTCCTTAACTTTTCATCCAGCACAAATTTCTATGCTCCCAACACTTTGGTTTATGACCAAATCTTGGCATTAACACTGGTCTTAGTTAGTGCTTAGCATGTGTACACACTGGTGGATCTGGTAAATGTTAAATCTGCTAACATCATCTTGTTGATACTGACATTGTGAGCAGGTTGCCCAGCCCTTGTAGAGCCACTGGCATGGCTGTAGACTAGTATCCAATAATGTCTTATTGAAGTGAAGAGTACTGTGATGTAAAGATGAATCAACAATACAGGAAATAAACTGTAATCAAGACTGAAATGGCAAGACGTGTGCACATGAGAAAATGTGTTTTGTGTCAGCACTCACTCCCAGATCGTCAAAGACTAATGCTTTGTCACACCCCTTGACGTCTCATAGTGACACACAGGGCAACGTTAAGTGTATCTATGTGATGCATAGCTGAAACACATTGTGACATAGTAAAGTGTAGGCAACAAAACTACTTCAATCAGGAGAGACTCCATTTAGAGCGACCAATAATTCATCACACAGTGCAGGATAAAGATAAATAGTGGAAGGTTCTTAAGTGATTAGACCCCATCGTGATGTGTATATTAAGTGGGTAGGGATGCCAAGATTAGTTTAGGAATATCCCCCCTGCTGGAGTCTAGACACTGGTGGTGGAAGTGAGGAGAGCTGGCTGAGAATGAGGATGACGGTATGTGGAGCAGGACTGGGCACTGGAAGCTGGAAGTCTAGAGGTGAATTGGTTTGAAGGGTTGCATCTGTTCGTCCTGAAATGAAAACTGACAGCAGCAGAGAGGAGAACGGTTTTGGAATATGACAGGAATGATATGATTGGTTTAGGGAGGTCGTGGCAGAATCTGGTTGAATTAATTTAGAGTGACGCCCATAGTCAGTTGATCAAGCACAGGCCAGAGAGTGAGGCAGAGAGATTTGTGAATGAAATGAGAGCTTAAAGACAGTCTTCCTGACTGAACTTTTGCTAAGCCTCATCTGGTTAGGTTCAGAAAAAATGTACAAACATATTTATAAGCAGCCATACAATATTTATCATCCACTGGTAACCTGTCTTTGTCATTATATATAGATTTTGCATCTGACTCTAAGCTAGTTTCTATATCCTCCTGAGACCTGAACTTTTGTTTGGTTTGCATTTTTAATCTCTCCTAGCTATTTGGGATCAGTAGGACTTGATAAGTATAAAAAAACTAAACATAGTCAACGATGATGCCTAATGACCTCAAACAAATAATAAAGTCCCAATGGCTTCAAATGAGTACTTCCTAATTAACAGCGTCTTAGCTTGTTTCTGTTGCTAAAATTGATCAAATTTGTTGCCATATCAAACCACAAACTTTATTAATCAAAACTAAGCAAATTTCAACCATAAAATGAGATCAGGTTTTGTACCTTGTCCGTTTTTGTGTCGGGGTCGGTTGCAGACTGACTTGGCAGAGATGGCTGCTATCTTGTTTTTACATGGATTAGTGTAATATGCTCTTACTACCACTAGATTGCACAAAAAAGTGTCCACAAACGAGGACAACAGGTCTAAGTTGAGCAGAATGAAGTATAAGGTCAAGTAAACCCAAAACGTGAGGGTCTCAGGAGGATATTTGCTATGTGTTGCATTTTATATTTGCTACACAGTTCCTTTTTCCGCTGTTAATGTAGTTGTAGTTGCATTCTTTGTAAGCTGCACTTCTCTAAAATTGTATTGCAACTACTGCATAGCTGAATAAATAAAATTCTTAATTAAAAAAAAAGTTTGTCATGTAACAACATTGACTTTTGGTTTCAGTGAAAACAAACTGCAGTCTTGTGGATGAAAGTCCGGTTTTGTTTGACCGATCCACCTCCAGTCCCTCCCGCCCTACACAGACTTTCTCTTTCTTTATACCAGTGGTTCCCAACTGGTCCAGCCACGAGGTCCAGATTTCTCCTTAGTCATTAGTTAAAGGTCCACACAGTTAAATATATTCAACGTCACACTTGCTTTTGGCCATGTCGTTGAGCAATTTTGCTGTCTCTGTCATGTAGCTGTCCATTAGTCACTCACTCTACAGCAGGAAACAGCACTTCAAAATAAAAGCTCTGCACTGGAAATTCACTGTAACTCAAAATAAAAAGTGTTTCTTATAAACTCGACACATTCGCGAGTCACTTGCGGTCCATTCAGAATGGACGTGCAACCCATTTGTGGACCGTGACCCACCAGTTTGGAACCACTGCTTTATACTGTATCAGTTGCTCTCAGCGTCAAGTGTTGCCACAGATGGGTTCACAACTTGTGTCTCATAAAGTCGCCAAAGGGTGCCTTTGGCGTCAATATCACATGCCGAGGGGAGAGACAAAGTGGCAGTATTTGACACCCTGGGAATGAGGACAGGCTGGTGTTAGTGAACATGTTAAGTGTGTTTATGAAGAGAAAGAGAGAAAGAACAATTTTAGTGAAATGCAGTGGATGAAGAACTTTCCTTTTGCTTCTTTTCACATACTGATTCACCTTTAACTTTCTTTCTCTTCTCCTCTCCTCTCTTTCACCCCCAATTTATCTTACTGTGAGCAACTACAAATGTTGCACTCTTCTCGGCTGCTTACTGTAACTGGAAGAAGCACAGAAATAGAAACATAGTGCTACCCCCACCCAACCCCCCTCCTGTCCTCCAACTCTGCTGTTCTCTGTGCTGCAGCCATCACGCAGGAGAGAAGACAAGCCACGTCCTGAAAGTCAGGGGAGCCTTTATCCTCCTCCTCCTCTTCCTCCTCCTCATTCTCCTTGCAGACGGCACAGAAGGTCTGTTTCCATGACAACGGGAGAATTAAGGGCGAAGGAGCGCCATCCCAAAATGACACATCGGATTTAGGGGCTAGTGAGAAGATAAATCACCCCCGGTGAATTGATAGAGGAAGCGGATTGGATTTTCTTGAATTTGAGACACATAAAATCCCCAAGTTGATGGATTTAGTTTGTCTGCTTATCCCGCCGCTTCTCTTGTTGTTGCAAAGAGTGACATCAATAAAAGAAAAAAAAAAAAAAGATACACATAACAGCTGTCAGTCAGGATTAACAACACATTAAATCAATCACTGCATGTAGGTGAAAGTTTTTGATAACATAGTCTTTATTCTTAAACAATCACTAACTTCATTCTGATTTTTTTTATTATCAATGCATATTTTTTTATTTCATCTCACAATTCATAATGCATATATGAGCGTGTTCCAATGCAGTGAAATCATCTGCAAACATAAAAATAATAAATTATACTTAATATCACATACAACCGAAGCCTTTACTCACCCTTTCATACATCAGTAAACCCCCCCGAAAAGTGCTCTCCTTTACCGTGTTCACATCAGCTATTTTTATCTCCTTGCTGTATTCATCCCTTCCTCAAATCCTCTCTTTCTGCTGTCAACAGTTGACATCGAGTACATCCAATTTCATGCATTGCTTTAAGTCCACATGTATCTCATTTGCACCAATATAAACCTCTATAAAAAGATACTTCTATATGCTGGTCTTGCCTGTTGACTTTCAGTGTCACGTCTAATATACTGTATGTATCAGTGTTATGCTGTAGGTGCTGTGGAAGTTGAACTAATCTACCGTTAGCTCTCGCAGGTAACTTGCACCAGCTGTGGACCCGGGCCCCAGGTAGAACGCCGGATCCACGATAATATATATCACTGCAGGTTTGCTCTGTGCAACTGAATGTGTGCTATTTACTGTACATACCACCAACGTAGCATATCAGATGTAGGAGATAAACTCTCGCTAAAATACTGATCAAAACGTTGCATAAAAAAGTTTTGGACCTATTCTCCCCAAAACAATCTTTTATTTGCTCTCGACTCAAAGTCGAACCAAGCTTACATCAACGTTTACAGTCATGCGATAGTCATGCTTTGTCCCGGCTCTTGTAATCCCTTGTTCTACCTTCCTAGGCTTAGCTGTACACCACCTTTTAATGAAAGAAATACCATCGACCCCGTCCCGACCTCCTTTAACACCACACGGGTGGCCAGGCTTTGTGCAACAGGTGCTGGGCAACAAGCAGCCAGCCTTTTTATGTCTCGCCCCATTCACGGAACAATTGTAGGACTTCCTGAGTTAGACAAACTAATTGGGGATTAGGAATGAGCTATGCAGCGCACACGGGGTACGCGGTGTACCAGTCAATTCACCTTGTTTATACAGCCCTGTCAGTATGTTGATTTATGAAAGAGAAGCTTTCCTCCACAATGCAGCAAATGGCTCATTTCATGGGTCACAAAACCAGGAGGGGTGGAGGCTGTATGGGTTACCATGAAAACACACCAGGAGATGCTCTCACCGGGATGATGAGACATCCTCCCCCGAACCTGGCTATATCCAGACGAACTGGTTCCTCCATGAGACATTCTGCTTCCATTGTGACGGGGAAGTTTTAATGATTGTGACCTCATATTGAAAACACTAACAATATAGGTCAGTGGATTATTAAACAGTCAGGCACCCTGTCCACCAGTGTTGAGAAATCTCTAATGCTTTCACAATAAAAGTAACAGAAATAGTCTTGAAAACTCGTCAACACGTGTCCTTGCTGCCGGGCCTGTCAAAACAATTTTTATTATTCGTCTTGCTTAGAAAAAACAGCCTTTTGTCCATATAGTTCAAAGGCATGAATACTGTTACATGGTTATATTTTTAGCCTAGCGAACAGCAGAGAGAGGGGTCTGTGTTTCTTGAGGTGCAAAATGTGAAGTGACCGTTTTTTGGCCATGGCTCATAGTGCTGATGCTGGTCATTATCGTCCCCTTGGCTTTTGGAGAGAGTTTTATTCGTTGCCATTTTTGACAAGTTTGGACATCTCTTTACTTAAAACCTAATAATCCTCGCGAATGTTAAAGAGTATATTGAAGCGATATCAAAACAGTTTTCCTTTGACTCAGACTTTTCACATACTCGCGCAACTTTCTTTGTCAGTCTTCTCTACCGACAGACACACCGACCACAGGGATGTGCTGCCAGTTTGTTATTACTATTATTTAGAGACATACTAGACTGCTCTCTATTATATTGCTTGAATCAGTCTTGTCCCGTCATTGCAGTTAGTCACACTTACAGTACACACCTGAGTAAAATACATCCCACCCTAAGCACTCTGTTTCTATTGGAGTCCAACACAGAGAACTATCAGATACATTCAGTCTTACCCTCACACCGGAGCAGGTAGTGTGACAGTGCATTCAAGATCAAACTATGAGAGAGAAAAAAACAGAAGTAATTAAAAAAACCCAACTTCCTTTAGTCTCAAAAACCAAAAGCCAGAATAACTTCATGATAGTAACTGGGATGATAAGATACAACAGATTAGTAATGATGATGATGTTATAGTTATTACTGACAACAATAACACAACAAAGCATATGAGGATGCAGTAGCATTTAGAAAAGAAACCAACGTATGAAAATCGAACATGTATTAAAGCTTGTTTTTCACAGCATAAATTGGAAATGATAGATATTTGTATTTGTGTGAAGAGAGACCACCATTCCTTTGTTTGTTTATCACAGCTTTTTCTCTTTTTTTTTGCATAAAATGTTGGTCAAGTCCTGATTGAAAATGTTTTTTTTTTTTCTTCATATATATATATCCTCTGTTTTCATATTAATTCATCTAAAAGGTTTTCACAGGCAAGAGTTCAGTTTTGTTTTTGTTGTCTTGGGTGTACAGTAATAGCTCCTCGTCGTCGCAAGGCCCTCGTTTTTTTCAGAGGGGATGGTGGTGCGTATTTTGAGGGGTGGGGGAGAGGTGAGTTTTCCTATGGCCCCTCCCCCTGAGTCAGGTTGAGGCCACTCCCCCTTGCTGGAAACCCCTCCCCCGCTGCTATGTGGAGTCCTGATTAACAGCTTTCCCTCCGTTCATGGTGGGAGTCCCTGAGCTCTTCCTGGAGCGGTGCTTGTCCTCTATCTCATGCATTGACGGCTCCCTGTACATACAAACTGTGGCAGAGATGTAAAGAAAGGAAAGGAGGAAGGAGGGAGAGGAGAGGAGAGGAGAGGAGAGGAGACGACAGGACAAAGAGAGGAGGAGCTCAGAAAGGGGACAATGGAGAGCAGATTGAAGAGATGGATGTGCAGACAGAGACAAGGTCAGGTGTGAGGCTGGAGGGACAGTTATACCAGGCAGGGAATTAGGGCCAAGTAAGCACATTTGCTTTATCACATTGCTCGACAAGTTTACATGATATCTATCAAACGCTGCTCTGACTAAAAACATTGTTAGAGGTGATATTTTAAAAATAAACGTATACTAACCAAAGCTAAATACATGCAAAAATGAATTTTCATAAGTCTGACTGTCAAAACAACAGACTTTAAAGGATTTGTATACAACATTCAGTGCATAGTATGATTCAGAGTCTGAGCTGGGATTGCCTGCACATGGCTCTCAACATGGCGGTGGCTGAGCCAGCAGCTAGGCATTGTGCTAATAGCCTGAACAGTGCTAAAGATGGCAACAGTGCTGACAGAATTAATGTGGGAGAGAACCGCAGGGTGGGTGTTTCACTTTCATGGCAAAAGTTTTTTTCTGTTTTTGCTTTGAGTTAGATGAGAAGATAGATACCACTCTCATATTTAAGCTAAATATGATTAAGGTTAGCAGCCAACTGGCATAACTCAACATAAACATCGGAAATGGGGAAGCTTGCCTGGCTCTTTGAAAAACTGAGTCCACCTACCAGCATCTGAATCTCACTCATAAACCCGTTATATTTCTATAATTTGATTCATTCAAAAATAGTTTTTTTTTTTCAAAGTTATTTTTTGACTTTGGTTTTGGCATGGACTGAACAAACAAGATATAACCTCTTCGTGAGATTTAGAGGAGCTGGTACGCGTATTATTCCCTACCTCTACATGTTTTCTATGGGTATGCCAATGCTAAGCTAACTAGCTGCTGTTTGTGACTTTATATTTGGCAAACAGATATGACAGTGGTATCAACATTTATCTTACTGTGCTCAAGAAAATGAAGAAGCAGAATTTCTTAACAATTCCTCTAATAAGTAATCAGATCCTATTATTCCCATTCATGTCATTCCAGTTTTGTTTCTGTAGATATTAAACATACAAATGTACAAAACTATATGAAAATGCAAAAGACTATACTAGAGGATTCTAAGCCTATTAACTGAGTACTTAAAATTAGTGCCAGCACTAAGATATAAATTGTTTATTCAATGAAATCGTCAAGGCAATCACTGTTCCACTAATTATAATAATGGGACTTTCAGATATATTAAAACTTGCTGGGGATATGTAATCCATCACAGTAAATGCACAGCAGTGTCACTGCAAGATCATTTGTTTCCTTATTAGAGTTTAATAATATCTGAAACTAAAAGTCCTCGGCTTAATTGAGATGCTTTAAATGCAAGAGTTAAGCCCCCCCCCCCCTTTTTTTTTCTTGATTGTTTTTCAGGTTTGGTTTGATGAGAACAAGATTTAAGAATCTAAAGCTTTACATTTGACAAATTTAAAGTATTATGTGCCTTAGGATGCACAGTAGTTTAATCACCACAGGCACTACAAAAATTTTAACAGTGCTTGATTAAAGACCATAAGTAAATAATTAGTTTTCATACCACATTGTCATGTAAGTGGTAGGAAATCTGAACTTTTTTTTTAGAATGCTTTCTAAAGTAATTACCAGCACAGTATAGCCAATTTATAATAATTAGGAAGTATATGCATCACCACACAAAAGAATCAATTAAAAGTTGTTCCATGAAACAAGCTTTCTCATACCTTCAATGGGCCTGGGCACAAAGTGCGACGAGGGCTTAGTCTTCTTGACCCGGTTGCCCTTCATGACTTGTCCCTCCTTGGTGAGTCCGAGGAACCAGGCCCGACCCGACTCCTGTTGCCGGTACACAGTGGACGAGTAGATCACATAGTAGTTCTCAAAAACAGACTCCTTGAACTTGCATTCTGGCGTGAACATCTCCTGAAAGCAAAAAAAAAAAAGACAGAGACTTGAGGACATAGATACACACGTGTGTTTTGAACTCCGCTGGTGCATTTAATTGAAATTCCGCCCCCCCATTTATTGTCCAGACAGCGTTAAGAATATGTGAGAGACAGCAGAACTCCTGGCCAATGAACAAGCTGAGAGGCGGCATTTCAAGTGAATGCACGAGCAGAGTTTAAATACATATGCTTGCCCAGGTGTGTTACTCATCTGTGTGTGAGACTGTTTATGCACAGGTGTTTCAAATACAAAGGATTTCACGATAATGTATGTCTAGGAATTACTGAGCATACGACAAGATAAGTAAAAAAACAGAGTTACAGGGGGTAGTGGTAATAATCTCACCCTATGAAATGAGACAACTTTTCAAAACCCTGATTTGTCATCAGCAGTCGTTGATTGCATTTACATAAACAGACGCAACCATGGAAATAATGGTGTTATTATGATAACATTTATCATTAATATGATGGAGATAGAAAAGCATGGGCGCTCGTGATTTGTTCACAACTTCTGTTTCACGCTATCAGTAAACTAAAAAGTCATCAAATAAAAAAGAACTTGGAATGTGACATAGAGATAGATTAAAAGTGTAGGATATCTTGGCCATGATTTCTCATAACACTTTGTTCGGAGTCTTACAAACATCCATTTAGAGTGGCATGTAGCCTAGACACTTCGCCCTGCCCCTCTATCTCAAAAAGAAAAAGAGGATACCCTACCCCTTGTTGTGAACACACAAAATGCAGGGTCAGGGGCAAGGGATGTATTGGGATGGGGGTTTGGATTATACTGCACAAGCTGTGTAAGAATTTGTGAAAAGATTTGTTTTTAAAGATTATTTTTGGGGCGTTTTTGCCTTTAATGGATAGGACAACAAAGTGTGTGTAGGGGGGAAAGAGGGGGGGAGTGACACGCAGCAAAGCACCCATGCTGCAGCAGCAAGGACGAAGCCTCTGTACCTTTGGCGCCTGCTCTAACCACTAAGCCACTGATGCCCCAAAAAGGATGTTTTAATGTAGTTTTGCTGTTGTTAAATACAACCCCCTTTTACTTTAGTACATCAAGAATTTCCTCTTCTTTTGGAATCTTCCTTCACTGTGGAGGCATGTGAGAAAAACAAAGTTTTCTTTCCCAGTTCAAGGAAACACAGGGTGAGTAGCTGATATACAAATAATCATTTTGGGGGTGAAGTATTCCTTTAAGGAACGCCTACAATACAAATGATTACATGCATGCACACAAAATCAATTTTGGTATCCACATAAAGTGAAGATCACATGTAGACACAGCCGGAAACGAAACAGATGGATGATTTTAATAAAGTCTAATATCGGGAGGAAAAAAAAGAAAGCTGTGTTCGTCTCACTCTGCCAATATTGGCTCTCATCACAAGCATGTGTACAATGCCAAGGTCAGTAAACATATTGTATTCTCTCTGTCTCCCTCGCACACGCACGCACCCTTGGAATCTAAGTAACGATAGTCTTATTAGAATAATGTTGAACAATGGAAGATTGCTATCTCTCAGCTTCATTATCAAAGCAGCGAGTCAAGGAGAAAGTCAAGGGGACACACAGGAGGTGGAGAGGACTGACAGGAAAAATGGAACGTGCCAGATATTGGATACACTGTCGGGACTGAGCGGGTGCCAGATTATTGCCGTGACAGTTTAGGACAGGAAACAATGCTCTTGACTTGACTGTCTAACCCCTAACAAATCTAAAATGAATTAGTGTGGCTAATTTAAATGAAGATAATGGTGGTGCTGATGTTTTTAACTAGGCAGAAAAATGTGTCTATACTTCTCCCAAATGAAATCTATACTTAATAAAGCAGGTGAGCTGATAAACTTTACCCCTCATCTCTCCTCTCCTCCTCGTCTGAACGCTTCCCGGCTGCGAGAGGCCAAATTAAAAAACTAGCATCAGTCAGTTTGAAGGGCGGGGAAGTCGTGTGTGTCAAAAATAGATGCTGCTGATGTGGAACAGCTGGCTCGCTGGATGTTGTTATGTCTTTGTACTGTGTGTATGTGTGTTTGGGTTTCGGTGCTGTATTTCATTCATTATATCTCCTGCAGGGTTCTGTGACCTTTTAAGGTTGTCCAGTTGACTGACAGCCCAATTCTGCTTCCTGCTGGAGGTGAGTGTTTACGTGTTTGTGTGTGTGTGCAAGTGAGAAGGGATGGAGTGGGAAAGCCTTTAAGAGAGCTGAAGATTGAAGGCAAGGCTGAGAAGTTTTGTGTTAAAGGGTTTGGTCACCCAGATTACAAAAAACCCCAAACGTATTTTCTCATTAACCTGTTAGTTTTGATTTTATTTACCCAGGTTTTGAAATATCCTCTGAGTTCTCTGCCTCCACAGTGGAGGTGAAAAGAGTTTTGCTTGTGATGTTTAAAGCAAAGAAAAAATTTCCACAGCAGTGTCTTTCCAGAAAAACACGCTCTTAAAGCTGTGGGTGATTTTCAGCGGCTACTTTCTTTTGAGGAAGTAGAAGCAATGAAAACTGTTCACAGTGAGGTCTGTGGATTATCCTAAGTAAGAGTGACACTGCCTTTGAAAGGAATTGTTGCTGTTGAGTTTTTTCTTATGTCAATTTTCAATACATTCCATTGTACTGGACTGGAGGCAGAAATCTCAAAGAGAACTGTATCTCAAAACCTGGGTCAATTAAACGTATCTATCTGCATCACGGGTGTCAAACTCATTTTAGTTTATCAGTTTGATCTCAAGTGGGCTGGACCAGTAAAACCACTGCATAATCTTACTATATAATGTCTGTGTGTCTGTTCCACATTTTTCTCCTCACTGACTTGGTCAATCCATGTGAAATTTGGCACAGTGGTAGAGGGTCATGGGAGGATGCGAATGAAGCAATATTACATCAACTGACCAAAGGGGGGCGCTATAGCAACCGATTGAAATTGCAAACTTTTAATGGGCATATCTCATGCCCCGTATGTCATAGAGACATGAAACTTTGCACAGAGATGCCTCTCCTCATGAGGAGCAAATCTGCCTCAAGAACCCATAACTTCTGGTTGTATATATTTTCCGCCATTTTGAATTTTTTGAAAAACACTTAAAATCGATCTCTTCCTAGGAAGTTTGAGCGATCTGCATAAAACTGGGTGAACATAATCTAGGGACCAATATCTAAAGTTCCCTCTTGGCAAAAGTTGGAAAACTTACTAAAACTGAGCTTCTATAAGGCAATGAATATTGCGGAGGGCGTGGCTCATCACATAAAGGTGTATAACATCTCAAGGGTTTCACCCATCACCACGCAACTTTGTAGACCACACATAATCTGAGGGGACCCCTCCATTATTGACCCCATCAAACAAAATGGGGGCGCTAGAGAGCTAATTTCTTATCTAGGCTTAACCGCCATATCAATTTTTACTAAACTTGGTAGATATGTAGAACAGGACACCTCAAGGTGACTGGAGAAATTTAACTGTAATTGGCAACTGGGTGGCGCTATTACAACAGAAAAATGCTTAAAAATGGCTACAATGCGACTGATCGCTGTGGCTCCCCCTGTGGACCAATGTTGGGGGTTTTCTTTCTAATTTTTGGTATGCCTAAGTCATGGTATGGTATGCTGTACATAATCACGGAAACTGTCAGTCAGTCATTCTGTCTGTCCCACGTTTTTCTACTCACTGATGTGGTCAATCTATGTGAAACTGCACATAGGCATTGAGGATTGGCATAGGTAGAAGGTGACAAAGCTACCAGTGGGTATGGACTAGTAACCTATAACAATACCTCCAAATTTCTCTCTGTTATTTACATGTGCATGTTTCTATACATATGCACTCCTGTGTAGTAACGCTGGCATCACCACACCAAACTGAAGTGGAAGCTACTGAGGGAGCAGGTAAAGTTATCCCCTGCCTCACAAAACAGTTACATATCAAACATTTTGGCAGTGCCTTGGCAATGGGGTTTCATCAATATTGTTTAAAGATAGAAGTCCGACTCAGATTCTTTTGCACTGGAGCTGCAGATTGACAGTATTTTTGCACAATGTCCAATATCTTTAAATCTGACCACAGTGAGTATTGATTGTTTTTCCAGAGAGCTGTATTCTGGTCTCCAAAGTAGCATTTTACCTGAAATAGGCTGCTCACTGTTTAACTTGCTTCTAAAACCTGCACCTCTTAGCCTTACAAGTGCTTCAATGTGATGGGGCGGGTTGGTGTTTGACACCCCTGGACAGTTTTTGGCCAGTTGGGGGCAGACTGTAAACAAATCATTGACATATTACTAGGGCTGCCCCTGACTAAGAATTTTCCTAGTCAACCAATAGTCGTCATTTAAGGCCATTAGTCGACTAGTCGCCCGCATGTTTACGATATTAATTTAATTATTAAATGATATATTTTGGGCGGGGCAACACAATGGTTTGAGTCGAAGGTGTGAGAAAGAATAGTATCAGTAACATTGTTAACACTGTGCTACATTACAGAGAAATACAAAACCGTACTAATGAACCTTCATTAATATAGGCCTATATTTTATCTACAAGTGCACGTCACACACTGAGCGAGCCGCCTGTTAATGACGCTGTGGGCTAATGGCCATGTAGCTACTTCCATGTTTCAGATGGTACGTCATGTTTGTAGTCGACCAATGAAGATGAGTTTACATATCACCTTGGGTTCATCCTTCACCTTCTCAAAATGATCCCACACTTTGGATTTCCTGCCCGACATGTTATTAACTAGCCTGTGGAATAACCGCAGGTACCAGCCCTGGAAATAAACAGCTGAGCGTGGCCACTTCCTGTGTCTATCCTTTCAAATTAAATTTCCACATGGTCTTAAAACTATGAAAAATTTCTTCTTCTTGTCCAAAAAAGCCTAATGATTTGAAAGATGCTTAAAAGCTCAGTACAGTTAAAGGAAACTGCAGAGTCAGGTGATAATTCTCGTTGCGTTCGTCACTACAAGCAACGCCTTCCAAATCACGTCATTTGACGAATTGTTCATGTACAAAAATTGATGAGTGCAGCTTTAAACGCTCCATCAAAATGCTGTATAAGAGTAGGTGTGTCTGTCTTTGCTCGCATGGCACACCACAGTTTGGCTAAATGAGTCACAGTGTGTGTGACTGCTCATATATAAGACACAGCAGTGCGTAGCAGGCTGTGTAAAGGACTCAGGGAAGGTGAGGTCACATGGTCGGCTGAGTGGAAACGTCTAGCTGGTCAGCAGGAGGGAGGACAAGCTCTGTGGAGAGCTGGCGGCGAACTTTATCTGGGCCCGCTGACACACTGTCAAACAGCAGACGTCTCTCTCTCTGTTGGGGCACTCGGGGTCACGTCGAGTCTGTCTGGCTGCGTGTGTTTGTGCGTGAACATATGTGTTAGAGCGGGTAGGGGGCAGACAGTGATACATTACACTCCGGCAGGCTTTGTCCCTTCTTCATCTGTTTGGAGCCAGAATCGGTCCGAGCACACACACATACACACAAGTGCACTACCCTTCACAATCAGGCACTTTGCTTTGCTGACACACCGTAGAATCCCCTCCAAAATCATCCACAAGGACGACACTCTGTTACTGTCTATGAAAAGGCTAGGAGCAGTGTAGAAAGCACCCTGGCTGTGGCTTGGGAATGATAGGGGTGGAATGTAAGTGACTTTGAAGTCTTTGACAGAGTGCCTTGTTTGTGGATGACTGAGTGGAAATATGAGGTGAAGAGACGGGGTCGGAGTCTCCCGTGATTAATGTGATCTCCGTAATGGGCACACATGAACCACAAAACCACCGAGGGAAAGAAAAGCACCGAAATACACAACGACCACATGCGCGCACACACACTCAATGCGACACACATGCCGCCGCACATTAAAATGCACACCAACAGGTTTGTGCTGTCGCTTCCTCTGCCAGGAATACATAATCAACCAAAGTTGTTACCGTAGCAAAACAAGGAAAATTAAAAAAAAGACGTGCCACATTTCAGGGCTAACAGGCTGTGTTTAGTGATAGTAAACCGTTTACAAGGACGCTTATTTATATTCTGTGGTGATGTGAAGGAGAATGGCAAAGGACTTGTTAGGGAAACTGAGCACGTGAGGCTGCTCACTCATCACCATTAGGGAGCTGAAGATAAATAAACACAGAGGTCCACCTGAGACCCAGTGAGCAAACACCATGAAGCGGGGACAGAATATAAATGTTTTAGCCGTTTCAGCACACAGCAATTTATATTATGTTATGTATTTTTTTCATCAAAGACTGCCAGCTGAATTTACAGCAACTTCTACCAGTTTAAAATAGACCCATGCGATTTCACAGGCATAGATGTAAAAGGGGAACAACACCTAAAGTAAGAATTATAATATGTTATTTACATGGCCTAGGAAAGTTCAATCAATATAACATCTTTTCCAATTCATCGACTATGGAGCAGTTCCAAACGTAATAAATTCGAGTCTTAGTGCTCTAGTTTTTGAATATGGGAGAAAGTTGTACATGTTAACTAATATTTTTGGACTGTCTTTGACCATAGATATAACATGTTTAGTTTTAAAAATGGGCGTAGTTACCCTTTAAACAAGGAAAAAATTGACGCCATGGGGCAACTACTTGATGACGTGACCCCCGTTTTATTTGCATTTCGTGCTCAACTAGCACACACATGCTCACAGGTGATGTTTGTGGTTGAAAGTAACTAAATACAGTACTCATGCAGTACTTATGTACAATTTTAAGGTAGTTTACTTAGGTATTTCCATTTTATTCTACTTACTGCTACTAATAAAAATACTTATTCCACCACAGTTCAGAAGAAATGACTGTACTTTTACTCCTCTCCATTTATTTCACATCTTCGGTTATTTTGCAGATTGATATAAATAATACAAAATATGGTCAACAAATGAATTATAACAGATGAAGATTTCAAGACAGACTTTATTGATCCCTTGGTGAAATTCACTAGCTCTCTGGCAATATATATATTTCAGTCAGACAACTCACGTTTAAATGTTCATCTCAACAGCAGAACATAGTTAGAGTTTGGCGTCTAGACTCCGGCCTCATCACTTCTCGCCGATATGTTTACATGAGATATGGGGAAGTGATGATTAAATCTTTCCCCCCTAGCCGGAGCCTGCAGGTGCATGCTGGGGTGGAGGTAGGGCTGAAAGAGTGAGCAGCAGTACTGATGCAGGGCAGCAGTGGCATAGAAAATGCAAAGGGAGAGCTGGGAAGATTTTGCAGCTTCAACAGGCCGCCAAATTTGGAGGGAGTGTTTGTAGATGACATATAGGGAGTGATGTATGACGTATGTGTATGAATCAGCGCAGCTCAAGTTGACTGCCTGAACTAGCTCGCTGGCGTCGCTCCATATAGTAAAAAATAAGCGCCATCTTTATCAGCTACATATTTAAGTAATGTATATAAATACACTATACTCTGCATAACTAGTACTTTTATTTTTTATTTTAAAAGTATAGTGTGTAGGATTCAGTGGCATCTGGCAGTGAGGTTGCAGAACTGAAACTCCCCCCGTGTGCCAAGCGTGTAGGAGACCTACGGTGGCCAATGCAAGAACACAGATGGCGCTATCTAGAGCCAGTGTTTGGTTTGTCCCTTCAGGGCTACTGTAGAAACAACATGGCGGACTCTATGGGAGAGGACCCGCTTTGTATATAGATATAAATGACTCATTCTAAGGTAACAAAAACACTAATTGTTTTTTCAGGTGATTATTAACTATTGGAAAAAAATTTAAATAAAAAAAAAACATTATATACCATTTCTGCCAATAGATGCCCCTAAATCCTGCACACTGGACCTTTAAGTATGTTTTGATGCTTATACATTAGTAATATTTTGAATGCAGGACTTTTAATTCTAGTAGTAACGCAGTGTTTTAACACTGTGGCATTGCTGCTTTTACTTGAAGGAGCTGCAACCTTCAGCGCATATCTATGATTCAGAGTATGCTCCGGGTTTGTCTGCACACAGCTCTCAACATGAAGGTGGCTCAGCTGGCAGCCAGCAGCTCACAGTACCAACAGTGCCAACAGTGCTAACAATGGTAACAGTGCGGACAGAGCCAGGGGTATTACAGGTGGGAAGAACTGGAGGGTGACCATTACAGTACATGTATGTGACGATGGCATTCCACCATCATGGGTCGGGATGGCGTCGAATAATCGCAGTGCAGAGAAGCGGCAATTAGCTAGACAGTGGGGTATGCTCACAGTGACTCATATCCACTTTGCACGTGCAGCCAGACCATCCACCACAACAAATAACAGAAAAGCTCGGATTAAAACACACACACAGGGAGTGAGGCCTCATTCTCTGCTCAGGATGCCATTACCTCACTATGTCTTTACATAGCAAATGGTGCTTTGCTGCAGAGCTCCTTTAAGTAAAGATCTGACTACTTCTTCCACCGCTGGGTGATGTAATACACAGATGTGCTGACTGCACTGAAATGCAAATTTTCAGTTAATGCATGAACATGAAGAAGAAAAGGCGAACAGGTGGAACAAGATGCAGAGAAGAGTAGCTAACAGTTGTAGTGACATCTAAAGTTTAAAGCCTGTTGCCACACAGTGTCAAACACAACAAAAGACAACAACAAATGTCCCAGATGATGCATCAGTGAGGTGTCTTTGAGTGTCGGGAGCTTTGGAAGGCTGGGGTGCAGGTGTAGGAAATGTAAAATGAAACGCAAAGTAAGAGAGCACGATGTAATGGATATGAAACTGGGCTGCCAACAGAACTGGGTTGAACGCATTCTGAATCCAAATCAGTTACTGGCTCCATCAGCTCTGCATTAAGGAGCCCCGCTGTTGCCGACAGCCGTCCTTTGACTTTGGATAAAGACGCGGAGGATATTTGGGAAGGGGGGGGGTTGCTGAGCCACTGGTGTGTCTGAGAGATTTGGCCTCAGTGAGAATCCCAGGCCTGCCATGGAACTCCCGGGGAGCTCATTATTATTCTGGGAGAGATTCAGGTCGGGGATTGTCTAGACATTACTTAAACTGAAAAACTCTCTTTCTCACTTTTCTGTCCCTCTCCTCTGTTTATCCTTTTTCTCCGTCTCACTCTGAAAGTCAATCACCATCAAACAAGTCTCTGTTCTGTCCGTCCTTAATTTCCTCCAGAGGGGACATTTAAAATCAAACTACAAACACATGCTAATGCTCTGATTTCCTTCTCTTTCCCTTTTTTTCTCTCTCCTTACCTCCAGAGGGCATGTCGGTCCATTACCTGTCATTACTGTTGACACATATATGCGATTTTATAATGTGTATATACACCAACAACTTTGATAATCAATTAGTTGCTTAAGCGCAGCAACACTGGCTGTTACCAGTGTCTTAAATACAAGCTTAAGATGTCATCTCAGGTTCTGTAAATGGGCACTTTTATTTTTATTTATTTCCTGGCATTTTATAGACTAAACAATTAAAGTTACAGCTTGTAATTTTTATGTGAATAACTCTGAGTCATATTTGCTTAAACTGTCACTATATCCTGGAAGAATGAGACAGATAATCTGTGAAAAAATGAATATCCCTCCTCCTCTTCCTACTGTCTCTAATGGCATTCGCTAGAATTGACTACAGCGCACCAAAAACAACCAATCAGAGCCGAAGAGTCTCTAACACAGCTGTCAATCACTGCACGTCAAATACAAATCAAGATTCTGTTACAGCACTGCCTCAAATGGTTTCAGAAACATATTTTAGTGTACTATTTAGCTGCAAAAAAGTTTGTGACCCAGCAGCCATGTTGAAAATGGTCGACAGAAGAACCAAGCACCACCCACCAGCCGGACCAGCTGTCTCATTTTACAGCTAAACAGTACACTAAATATGTTTCTGAAAACATCTGAGGTGAGAAATATGCAAGTCCTAGGAGTGATTGACATGATTGACAGCTGCATTAGAGACTCCTCAGTTCTAATTGGTTGGAAGGAAAATAAATAATGAATACAGTGCAGGGAGAGGCAATGTAAGTATGTGATGTGTAAGTGGAGTGTAATTAGGCGTCGTGTGTGTGTGTGTGTGTGTGTGTGTGTGCACATGCTGTAAGGCCATTAAAATCACTACAAGGCAATTCATTCATTCAGTCTCATTCATAAACTGTAAAGATAATGGACATAGCTACCATGGCATACCCATTGGTTTGTGGACTGCCATTTTGAAGCCTCGAGTTCGGCATTTTAGTTGACGTCATCTTGGTCTTTTTGGAGCCAGAAGTGACTATATTTGGAAGAGAGGGTGGAGCAGTGGAGGAGCGAGGGGTGGATCTGACTCATAAACTGTGGTGACACCTTGTAGACAACCTGTCACTGTCGGCCCTGCCCTTATGTATGCATAACTCTAAGCTTTCATAAAGTTTAAACGGATGTGCTGTTAAAAAATTCACCCCCTGTACCAGGCTGTAAACATGTTTATATCTGCTGTATAGTTGGCTCTTTTAACATGGGTGTCTATAGGGTTTGACTGGAGCCAGCCTCAAGTGACCATTTGAGGAACTGCAGTTTTTGGCATGTCTGTGTTGGCTTCATTTTTCAGCCCTGGAGGTTGCTGCTTGGTCTCATTTTGTGCTGAGTGAATATAGTGACAGTTACAGCAAATATGAAAAGTTATTTTTACCAACTGCAGCTTTGAGCAATAAAAACATAATCTGCAGATTAGTTGCAGCCCTAAGTTTTTACTTCAACACAACATCTCCTTCTGACTTTTGTTCAAGACATAAAAAGATCAAGACATGGGGGGCAGCGGCGGAAGGGAGAGACTACTTACAAAATGGCCATTATCATTTGTCACCCCAACAAAATCTGAAGCTCTCCCTGACCTTCCACTCCAACTCTCTCTCAGCCGTCCCTCAGGGCCTTCAGCGAAGGTTTTACTGCGACACATTATTTTTTTTCTGGGACATAAATAAGAAGCAGTAAAATTAGCAGCTGATTGAAAGACACAGTAAGAACAGTTCAGAGGCCGCTGTGTGTGTGTTTGTTGAGTGTGCGTGCAGCTGCGGACAGATGTGTCTGTTTGTGAGATGCATAGATAAATTAGTTTGATAGATGGGAAGCAATGAGAGAGACAGAGAGAGAGAGAACAGTGGTTACTGCTGTGCAGTAAACTAGGTCATATTGAGAAGTGTTATAAATAATGGAAGGGAGCTCTTCATTGTAGATGCTCAGCCCCCACGCACTTCATCGCTAAACACTCCACACAAGCATTATCACCCTGCTCACCCGTGGCTACATCAGCCTCCAATCAGCAACAGCCTCAACAGTGAGCTCTGCGCTCCCAGCAAAAAAAGCCGACCAGCGACCAGCATGTATGAAACCACTTAATTGATCAACGGGAACGGGAAAATCTGACTTGTTAGATACCTGACACCTACATGAAAGCCTGAGAGGGAGGTTTCTCAAAGTTGCAACACAACAACTTCTCCGAATCATCTCCTACAGAAGACAAAGCTTGTCGCATTCTCTCACTAACAAGACGTGCAAAGCAGCAGGCAGAGAAGAAGAAAAATGAGGGAGTGATCGAGGGGTAGGAGGATATCCCACAGTAATTATCTCCCGGGGGGGCCGAGGCAGACAGAGACGCGCGTCTTAGCTCTCAGATGTTAGGAAGACAAAACAAGATGACAAAACAAGCAGTGAGAAACTTTATGCTTTGGCGAGGCAAAAGAGTGTAATGGAGACCTTGAAGAAAAGCGAGAGGAGAGCGAATATTAGAGGGAGGTCAGTAGGGGAAAAAAAGATAAGAGACCAGGACAAATAATAGTAAAAGTAAATGCGTATATAAGTATGAGAAAATGAAAGTGAAGGACTTATTTTATAGCTGTGATTGCACCACACAAGCTCTCGTAAAAGTGTGAATAAATAACAGAAATGTTCCCCCTGCAACACACTGTCTATAACAAACATAATCTGTATTGGTAAATGAAACTGGTAAACAGTGGGAGATGGAGACAGAAACAAAGGCTTTTTGAGCCCTGCATGCTAATTTGGCCTCTTTATGAGCACTCTGTGGCTCTTCAAGGCTTATAAGCCTCCCTGTGATCCAGCCCACCACCCGCATTCTGCTTACAAACGCATGCTAATTTCCCATGCTTCACATCTGAGGAACCGGACCTCCTCCATATGGCCAGAGAGTGCATTCGCTGCATGGCTTTAATTAAAGGCCCAGTGTGGCAGAAATGGGATATAATATAGGAAGTATGTTTCCTTTAGTATATAATCACCTGAAAATGAGAATCGTGTTTTTGTTACTTTAGAATCAGCTGTTTATATCTACATAAAGGAGCAGGTCCTCCTATATGGAAATCGCCCTTTTTCCACTGCAGCTTCACTACAGTAGCCCAGAATGGACAAACCAAACACTGGCTCTCCAATTCATTCATTCAGTCTCATTCCCATCTGTGTTTTCATGTTGGCCACCAAGGTTGGCGGCCTTTCCTTGATGAGAGGATCAAAAAAATACTGATTTTTTTTAAACATGAAACTGCTTTTTTACTGGTTTAAATCACCTGGTTGTTTTGTTTTGAGAGGAAGAGACCTCTGCAGATAATTCAGCTCCTGGACCACATGCGATTTTGCGTATGCCAATCTGCGACAGGAGCATTGGAAACACTAATTTTTTACATGTGAAAGTGCTACTCTGTCTTTTTATCAGTTTAAATCACCTGGCCTGTTTGTTTTGGAGAGGAAGAGACCTCTGCAGATAATTCAGTGTCCGGTAAAAATCGTCCGGTAAAAAAAGGTCGGCACACAATATCAGATTTGGAACTGATGAGCCGAACAGCATACGAGAAACACTGATTTGTAATGTGAAACTGCTTTGTTTTGTGCGTTTACTGGTTTAAATCTCTGGGTTTTAGCTTCTTTATTTTAAGATAGATTTTAAGATTTAACTGATTACAGTTAAAGGGATAGTAGCACCCAAAAATGAAAATCCAGCCATTATCTACTCACCCATATGCCAAGGGAGGCTCAGGTGAAGTTTTAGAGTCCTCACATCACTTGCAGAGATCTCAGGGGGAGAGGGGGTAGCAACAAAGCTCCACCTAATGGAGGCTTATGGTGCCCCAGATTAAAACCAAATATCTCCATACTGCTTGTCCGTAGTGATCAAAGTGTCCTGATTCCCGACATAAAAAGTTGTTTGGAAAAACGTCATTTGAACTCTGTTTTTAGCCTCATTGTAGCCTGTAGCTCTTACTGCCTCTCTGTGCACTGCGCTCACATGTGTGCGCTTAACTCTAAAACTTCACCTGAGACATCGGCATATGGGTGAGTAGATAATGGCTGAATTTTCATTTTTGGGTGCACTATCCCTTTAAGGCTCTTCATGGTCCCTCTCCCAGCTATATCTATCTATCTTAGTACGTATGAGGTCCTCCGGCAGAGGTCTTTTGTCTGTTCCAGAGGCCCGACTGAAAACTAAAGGGGACAGTGTGTTTGCTGTCAGGGCCCCGAGGCTCTGGAACGGTCTGCCCGAGGGAATCAGGTTGGCCGAGTCAGTGATCTCTTTTAAATCCTTTCTGAAAACATATTTTTATTGGAGAGCCTTCCCTGATTTCCTGACTTTTAAGTTCATGTAGAGTGTCTTTTATTTCCTCATTTTTTATATACATAAGTTCTTTTATCAGTTCTTTTAAAAATTGTTGTTTTCATGTCTTGTCTGTTTTTTATTGACATGTAAAGCACTTTGTAACTCTGTTTTGAAAAGCGCTTTATAAATGAAAAATAAAAGCAGAGAGTTTATTTTTGTCTCACATTAAAAACGTCTGTGTCAGAAAATAGGTGAGCACATGTTAGCAGGTGCTGGTCTGTGATGCATCAAACAGGGTAGGAGAAACACTGATTTGTAACGTGAAACTGCTTTATTCAGTGTTTTTACTGGTTTTATTTACCTCGTCCATTTGTTTGGGAGGCAAAGACACCTCTGTGGTTAATTCGGCTCCCTTTAAAAACCTCCTGAACAATAAACACTGAAGGAATCCTAACAGGGAGAAGCTTAAGCTGGTTGCAATCTGCAATCCCTTACTGCTAGATTCCATTAAATCCCCTTTAATCTTACACACTATTCCTTTAAACAGCCATTAATAGCCTTTCAGCTGTTACTGCAAAACATTTGTTGACAAACGTCCCTGTCTCCCTGTGATAGAGAGGTCAAAATTCTGAAAAATGATGATCAAAATTAGAGAGTACTGTTTGTCGTGCTGACACTGAAATCCTGAATCACTCGTAGTTAATAATAATCATACACTCTGACGCAAATGATGATTTCATCAAGGGTATGTGTGTGTGTGTTCGTGCGTCTGAGTGTGTGAGTGGGTGGTGAGGGGGTCATACAGGGTCCCCAACTTCAATTTTAATAAATTAAAAGATTGCTTTCTGGGCACGATTAAACTTTAATTAGACGTCGATAGGTGGGTGGAGGGTTATTATGAGCCCCATAGTAGGGCTGTGAGTTGTGCACTTGTTTATGAGCCTTTAGTTATGAATGAATCCGTCTACCTGGGTGAGTCATAACAGCCTGCGCATTTATTGTACGTCCTTCTCTGAACTTGCGAGTGCTCATACATCCGCCGAGGCACTGAGTTGTTTTCAAGTTGTTCTGAGCGAGAATGCTGGCCTTACTGAAATAATAGCGCTGAATTTAATAGATTTTTTTTTTAAATGCAGCATGTACACCATTTATTTGGTCTATTTCAAAATGTTCTCATGTCTGTCTCGCAGTAAAGCAGCTCCCTTATCAATAAATGTAAGTTGCAATATAGCAGACACTGGCCTCGCTTTGTCCTTCACGGATTTTATGAGTGTTTTGAGAAAAGACAAAGTTTGATGGGCAGTTTGTGAGTTCCAGCTCTTGCCAGTCATTTATCATCACTGCGAGGGACGATCGGGCAGCTATCGCAATATCCGTCAGTTGAAGTCTGTGGGTAACGCAGCCCTCCCATCCTCTGCTCTCTTCTGTATCTTCAACTGGATTAGGAACTATGAGACTGGCGGTTATATAACCATGCCAACTAGGGATATTTTCCTGTCTCTACATCTCTGCCTGTGCCCCCACCCCATTTTTCTGTCTCTCTCACACACACACGCACACACACACATTCTCCCTCTGCAGCTCATTTCCACAAACGTGCTCCAGCAGCATGTCTTCATCCTCAATGCAACAGCTATGACTTAATGTTGTCTCCAGCTGACATCCGTGACTAGTTCCACCCCCGCCTGTGCATCTGCTACCCACACCAGCCTATATGCTTCTCATATCTTACACTGCAAATACAATATCCATCTTCACAATATTTCCTCCCCCGCTGAGTCCTGAAACGAGTTTTATTTTTAAACCCGAATGAGTATTTTTGCTAATGTGATGAGATAATGGCGCCGTCTTTCAAGGCTGGTGTAGGACTTTTATGATCATGCAGTTCATTTGTCTAATAGATAGCGTTGTCGTAATACCAACATTATGGATTTGATACGATAGCTGCCTAAAAAACTGAAGCCATAACATGACAAAAGTCCAAAACGTCAGAAAAAGTACCTTAGAACTTCAACTGAAAACCTTGCCTCTGATTATTTGACACTCAACCCAAGGCATCATGCATGGCTCACAACAACAACAACGATAACTATTTTCAACATGGAAAAATGGACAAATAATCACATTAGACATTAAGTGTTCAATTTATCACTATGGATTTATTCTACAAAGTCTCCTAAAAGACACCGCAGTTCAAGGTTGGATTACAAAGCTTCTGAAAGTTGTATATGACATGATAAGACAGACTCGTGTAGCTCAGCTGGAGAAGCCCTGCTTCAGTGATACAGTGCACAGTTTTTAAAAAAAAAAATTCAGATAACGTTACATTAGATACCACAGTTATTTTTTACTTGCCCAAACAGACAACAGCTTGAGGCATTACACTTGCCCAAAAACAGAGTTTACCTCCCCGGGGCAAGCAGTGAGCCCTGCAGAGCACTGTCGCATATCGACGCAACTCATAGAAAGTTATTGGAAATATAGCTCTTATTAAAACACTGTCATTCTTAAAGAACCCGTACTAATAAAATGGAGTATTGTACTGTTTTTAAAGACAGGTTATTGCAATACCTGTCTAGTATTGGTATTCTGTGAAACACTACTAATAGATATTTAAAAGATTATTTAAAAAGATTTACTTCAGAGACAAGTGAGCACGTTTCACAGCTCAGACTGCATTCATACAGAAAGGATATTTTTTGAAATGTAGTATCCTTTCATGACCAGAACCCTAACTAGACATCAGGATGAAAAACAAACAAAATCACAATAAAATTCGGTTTCATTTCTGTTTATAGCCGTGACATAACGAGCCTCCGTTAGTGGCCAGTAAAAGAAGAAGAGGCTGAGCACTGAACTTGGTGTCAAATTAAATGTAAAACATGCACGGTGCTGCTTCAACTACAAAGAGGGGGGGGGGAATAAGTGCTGCACGGCAACACAATGGCACATCTGAAGAGCTCTCGAATAGAGCGGAGATGAAAGGGTTTAGAAGGGCTGAGTCTTTGCTGCAGTGGGATATTAGAGGAGACAACAAATGGAACAAAACACAACACGTGTTAATGAGCAAATAGCGCTGGTAGCGCGCACACGTGCACGGCCCAACGACATGGCTGTTGGAAGGGGTTGTGTCTTACCGAGCTGTAGAGCATGCCCTCGCCATTCATGGCGATGTAAAAGCCACTCTTCACTCCCTGGATGGCCACCACTCTCAGACCCACAGGAATAAGATTAAACAGGGCTGCAGAACAGACAGAGTGAGGGAGAGAGGGACAGACGGACAGATACAAAGAGGCAGAGACAAAAGAGAGACATCAGACAGAAAGGACAGAATAGGACAATTGAGTTTTCACTTAACTGTTGTAGACACGACAGGCTCTGCTCTCTGTACTTTGGCTATCCGTCAGCAGTAAAGTGAACAGGACAATGGGAACACTGACGCACCTCAGTGTGACAGTGAAGCATTAATGTTAAAACAGAAATCCAAAACTTTCTGGTACAATATAAATACGGCATCCGACGAGCATCATTGTTTTGTTTTAACGTCTGCCGGTGTAGGTAAATAAAAATGTCCTCAACTAATCCGACAACCTGTATGATAATGAGGATTAATTGCTAGTACTTTGACACTAACTTATATTTATGTCCCTTTGTGTGCAACAACTTTGGATTGAACAGGCGTAACTGGGATTAGGAAACCGCTGTAACATTGCAAATGGTGTTTTGAGGAAATGGGATGTAAGATTTGAGGTGGCGAACACCCCAAGACACACTGACGTAGCATGCTGTTGCTATCTCGTTAATGTTAACTAATAATTCTCTGAGCGGCGTGAAGTTGCAGATTGATTCATACTATTGGTTGAAATCTGTTGGTTCTTACTAATTTTTTGGCATATATTGTGAAATAAGTGCAGAATATGGCCGGGGATGTGATTTAAAGGGGTCAAAAGGGCATTTTTCATTTCATCTCGACTTCAAATATTCATTACTAAATAATTAACTATGGAAATTAAAGTTCAGAAAAAAACTAATTTGCGATATAAATAATTAAATATTTATTGTTTGATTAGTTATTACTAAAGGCTCATCGGTGCACGGAAGTTTGTGACATCACCTTTTGCCAACTGAGCCTCGCCCACTTTAAAATAGTTACATGAACACTGATAAAACAGTGCAGACAGAAATCTCTTGTGTGAAATACTCAAAACTGTTGTAACTTTGGCAGAAAATTGTGTGTTCATATTCGACCCATCAATCATACCAATAAGCTGATTGAGAACATTTGTTTTCAGGGCCTTTGATGTCTAAAAATACCACGCAAATGACACCACATAAAAATAAATTTGTTATGGATCTTGGCTTTCTGGTGCAGCACGTAAAGCCAAGTATACTTATTCCCAACTTTGAATACCCTTTGAATACCGACCCTTGGTTAATAGCCCGTGGCATCAGATACTGATGCAGTGAGGCACCCTTTAGCATCTGTAAGAGACGCACCGCATTATTTTGCCCATTGTGCCATAGTATAAAGACTGAAAAAGTCACTGCAGAATGCTAAGGGAGAGGTGGAGGATGGGTCAAACAAACACAGGACTTTCACCTGGGAGACTGCTGTTTGTGTCCCACGCTAAAATATATAGAATATTTTAAGAACGTAGCATTAAGGTGTGTAATATGTAATGTTACGTTAATAAGAAATGCACTGATTTTAACCCAAAACATGATCTTTTCCTGACCAAACCATGCACTTTTGTTGCCTAAACCTAAAAACTAAGTAAACCTATGTTGGAAATCTATTTTGAAAGGGAGTGTATGCATTTGACAAGTGGAAACTGTACATTTCCTATGAACACAAAAGTTTATTTTGAAAGACACCATGCATGTATCGAGTAGAAATTGACAAACCATCCCTGAGTGTCCAAAAGTGATCCTAGAGGGTACCTAGAGCGTCATAGTTTGACGTGTTGGGCCATCAACCAAGCGTTGGTATTTGACAAACTGGGAGTAAGTATGTGTTGGCCAAGTAGAACCAGAAGCCCAAAACTATGATAAAAATTTGATTTTATTCACAACTCTGTGATATTTTTCATTCATGCAGCTTGTAGCAAAATCAAGAATTAGTATGTGAGAAGCAACTAGACATGTTTGGTCTTCAAGATTTATGGCTCAATCATCTAAAAGGCTTCATTAATTTATTTCAACTTTTTCTTCAGCTTCTACAATGAATTACTTTCATTTCTGTTTTTTTACGTTCTCTTGAATCTGAGGACTGTGACTTTTGTGGGCTTTAGCTTGGTGAAGGTGTGAGGACACTCTTTACTCTATGTATTGCTGGGATGATTGTTCTGCAAGTGGTAATGGGGACTATCAGATAAAGCTGGCAGGGACGAAAGGACATGTGCCAACACAGGTCCGTCCTCCGAGCAGATTCAATTTCACTCAATAAATATCGACGTGCTGCTTTCGCCTGCCAATAGTCTAACTCTGCCCTCAGGCCACTGGTATGGGTGATACACACTGGCCACTCTTGCAGTTATGTATACCCTTGAGGGCTGGATGTTTGGGGTACTCTGGCAGAATTTGAATCCATTAGCACCTTCATTTATTGTTTTCTCAGACTTTTCAATCTCTTTTTTTCATCACTTTTCTGTCATAACACTCTCCCTCCCCTCTGTCTGTTCCCTCGCTCCTTTTTCCATTTGCCTTTCATGGCTGCTGCCTTTGTCGCTCCGATGACTGGCAGTGTCTCTCAGAGGCACTGTCCACAGTTCTCTCACGTATCACTAAAACCCAGGAGTGTTCCACCTCGGAGCACCTCCACCTATCAAAACATATTCTGGCTTTTTCTGAGCAGTCATACTTGCAATAGGGCCCTCAAAAGACTCTCCGTAATAGCTTGGCTTGAAAAGTGGGAGGAAAGGAGGCATAAAATATGGCAAGCTAGTCCACTATTTTGCTATAATTATGATCTGCCGTCCCTGCTCTCATTTGCCTGCCAAAGGATTACACAACCGACAGGAGCTGTCATTCAGCTACCTTCTAAATGTCCAGCTTTTCTATTTGCAGCTCCAGCGGTTGATGGGTTCCATAATTACTACTGTTAGAGTACCTGATGACTGTTCTGGAGGCGATTCCTCTTCCTTAATAACCTCAATCCCATCTCTCGCCGAGAAAAGAGAGTGGCTGGGATGGTGCAGGGACAGAGTTAAGAGATTTCCAGGGATCTTCTATCGTCAAAGGGCCAGACAAAATGGGTTCAAACAACCCAATAAAGCGAAATCCTTGAAAACGGTAAGTCTTCCAGTGGAGCAGTAATCGGCTACAAGCAAATCCTGCAGGTGGGCTGGAGGAAGTGCATTTGATGTGAGGAATAGTGGCGCAGTAGGAAATAAAGCCTGCAGGAAAGGTTTACAGAAACACTGAGCCAAACTTCATATGCCAAGGGCATGTCTCCAAATCCAGAGAGAAACACAAATCCAAAGATGTGAGAGCTGGTGTAACAAAGGTGTGTTAGTCTTATATACAGACTTTAATAGGGTCACCAGAAAATGTTGCATGTCCATTTCTGCAAACCAAGGATACAAAATATTTGCAGGTTGGCATAAAGCTGACGTCTTACGGCCTCCTATGCGGGAAAAAACTCATCCTTTTACATTAGAAATCGAAGGAGACACCAACTTTTAGGGCTTGGGTAACTGCATTGACTGATAGATTACATCTTGAAAGGATTTGATATGCTCTGAACAACAAGCTGGAAGACTTCAACAAGATCTGGAAACCAGTAATCTCAAATTTAGGACAATATGTAGCACAACCCTGAGTAGCACTTGATGGGCGGGGTGGGACAGGGAGGGAGTCTTTTTATTTTATTTCATATATTTGTTTTTTCTTTTCTATTCTTATCTATCTCCCCAGGTATTGTTATTTTTGTATTTTCTAATTTTGTATTTGTATTACAGTTCTGTAGTGTGTTTGTTTATAATGGAAATGAGGCAATGTTTATACCAAGAAAGATGGTACTGCTATTTTACTGTTGCTTCACAATAAAAAATATTTGAAACTGGCATGAAGTTGAAATGTTGAAACTTTACTTGTTAGGTTTAGGCACAAAAACCACTTGGTTATGGTTAGGAAAATATTCTGTTTTGGCCCAAAATAGCTGGTGTGGGGGGCCCAATCCCTGCAAGAAAAGATGTGATGTCTTGGTGAAAAACAATCACTTTTCATGGTACTGTCTTGGCAGAAAAAGCAGTGATGTCTTGGTAAAAATCAACCAACAATCATGTCACTTTAACGGCAGGAAAAGCAGCAATGTCTCGGTAAAAAAAACAACCACAATTTTTGCCTGAAAGTTGCTGAAAAAACAGCAACAGCAATGTTTGTTGGTCTTGAACCATCATCTGCAGCTCACCTAGGTGTTGCACTGTCCACCATCCCCTCCACATCTAGTTGACAAAGTCAGCTCATATACAACATAATAGCACACATGAACTTTTGCTGTGAGAATATTTAAAAAATTTCAGTTCAAATGAATATTGGCAGATGTGTCGTAGTAAAGCTGTTGGACTTTAGACACGATTGTCCCCCTGTCCTCTACCACTGACACTAGCCTGCAGTCCATTGCACTCCATTTTGCAAGGGAGTTAAGTCGGTCACAGGTAGACTTACTCAGTTTGAGTCCGAACACCTGGCTGAGCGTGGCTTGACGAGGCTAACTGCTAGCGCTAGCATCAGAGGCTGTGCTAGCTCTGACCTCAGGGTTTGCTGCTAAATGTTTTACATTGAGGTGATATTTCAGGCTTGAAGTTCTCCGATAGTACAAAAATTCCTTACTGCAGACATTGCAGAGAACAGGGCTCCTATCGACAGTTCAATCTGGGCATTTTTTTAAAAATTGTAAATGTTCCAGTCACGGGCCAGGCAGTGTCATCTCGTCTGCCTCCATCATGTAACGAAGCTACTGCGGCCTTCAATGACACATTGGGTCAAAGGGCACCATGGAACGCGATAAATCGGCATTCATTTTTTAACGTGTTAATTTTTCTGAGATTAATTAATTGAAATTGATGCGTTATTTTGACAACCCTAATATAGATATAGCGTATTTGTGGTTTGCAGAAATTACAATGCCAACATTTTCATCTGGTGACTGGGCTGCTTTAACTCAATTCTGGTGACACTCCTTCTTCATGCCATACATCTTGAAGTACTTGAAATTAGTAACTTGGTCTTCAACTAATAGAAAAAGGTCTCACTTCATCTCATCCATCAACCAGGAGCATCCAAGACAGATGGAGTGTGAACGCCTGATACCGCAGGTGTCTCATAACCAGCAGTATCTTTCTGGAGCTGCAGTGTGTGTGTGGGTAATTACTGCGGGCGATCAACTGATGACAATCAAATTAATAACTGCTCAAATTTGAACATGAGCACTAATTAATTGAACGGTGTTTCACAGCCCTTGCAGTTAGTTAAGCGTGGCTCCGCCAGTCAGCCATGCTTATCACTAAAGCAGTTTTACATACTGCGGTAACAATTTACTGAGTATTTGGGGTCAAACAAGTCTTTTGAGCTGATTTTATTAAAGCAGAATTTCATTTATTTTGGATGCATTTCTCCAGCTAAATCTATTTGCTGTTCAGTTGTGTCCTTGTCTCAGCACTTCTACAGCAATAGAATAAAAAATGGAATTGAAATGCACTCCAGGCTCAGGTCGCACCTAGTATGCAGGCGCCGTCATGCTCCTCAATCCCATCGGTTCCACTGAACCTCCCCCTGAAAATAAATTACAGTATTCCATCTGCCGCGGCTGAAGATGCTGCAGGTCAGAGGGGTGGCATGGTTCAAGGGTGGGGGTGAGGGGTAATCTATTATTCTGATAATCCAGCCGGGCAGTCGATAGTTCCGTGCAAGATCTGAATACCAAATCTCATCGTCTATTTCTGTCTCTCGTCTTTGTCTTTCCTCTTTCTGTCTCCATCTTTCTTCTCAAAACACTTCAGATTCCTCTCGCTGCACCTCCTGCTCGCCTCTGCTCTCTTTCTGTGTCTTCGTTCGGACCATCTCTCAGCTCAAGGCATCTCACATAGAGAATTATTCATTGGGTACAAACGGGGAAGGTGGTATTTTTAGTTTCCTCTGGCTGAATTATTCACCGCATTCCTCCATCCCTGGGCCAGCGGGACTGCTTAACAAGAGGATTACCTAGAGGTGGGGAAACCCTCACATTCCACAAAAAACTCATCAGCCAAAAACCTTTAGAGCACAATGGAGGCTCCAAAAAAAAAACCAGCAATGTGTTTAAGGTGCACAGAGGAAATGCAGGGTGTGTTTTCCTTTTTTTCTTTGTTTGTGCAGTAATCCTTTTTGTCCTGAAGACCCTTTTCCTCATGCTATAAGTACTGAAGATCTATCCCCTCATAAAATATAAAACGACGTGTGACAGCGAGAGACCGTTCTTTTCACCGCATGACTGCTATGGTCCAGCAGCTTTGGCTCAGGCTTCCTTTAAGATTGGCAGGATGTTTTAGAGAAGAAAGGTCATGATTGGTTTCCTGTCTGGCCTCACTCCAGACTGGGAGCGTCGTCATTATCGCTTTGACGACCATTCTCCGCCAACATATATCTCTTCCTTGATCCTTCACTCCCCATAAGAAACTGTTACCAAAGCCTATATGTTTTAATGCAGAAGACTCTCTACTGGTTTGCCCCTTTTCCTGTCCCTGTGAGAGTGGAAGGAGGTGCGATATCTTTAGGGGACTACTCCCTGGAGACTATTTATCTACTGGTAGCCCACTATGGAAAGTCGATCGGTGGTGAAATATTGCAAAGAAGTGGCTCAGGGAGGGATCTGTGTGACTAGACGTGAAGCTGCGGGGCTACAGTTGTGTCAGGCGATGGGGCTTTCAGGGAAGGGATTTCTGCTGTGATAATCACACGCACTTCAGAGAAGAATCAATCAAAACAATGTGGCGCTTACAATCATGCAGTGTACACACTAGAAATGGTTTACTTAGAGAGACCGGGACAGGGATGTTGGAATTAATTTCACTGGGGATAGAAATTTGAGTAGAAGATGCTCCCATAAATACTGTATTGACTTACCTCCAAAGGTATGAGATGACTGGATAGGAATTCATAAACCATTCGAGTAGGTTTTGACACATTTATGTCTACAGTTGTAGCTCATGCATACTGTTGCATAACCAGATTCAGAAAAGAGGGCATTCTGCTTTGAGGAATTTGGTGAATAGTTTCCCTTTTTAAATCGTAGGGTTTTTTTGATTGATAATCCAATTCAACGAGGGCATTCTTAAACTAATTTTGGAATGCTTTAGGCTGGCATCAGTTGTGTAAAAACTAAAAATGATAAAGCACAGCTTATAAAATGTGGTAATATATTATATAAGCAAGTGACTCATTGCCATTAAATGTTTCATGCTGGAAGCTGTAGCTTCCATAGCGCTCCACTCACTGTTGTCGCTGTTCTCGTCCTTGCTGCCGTCGATGGTTCCATCCGGCTGCATCTGCAGGTAGAAGCCCTGCTGGCTGAACAGTCGTGTCACGATGCCTTTCAGCTGCGGCTCTGAAACACGCACACACACACATACACACACACACACACACACAGACAGTGCACAAACCACCGGCCAAGCCACAGCCCCATCCCCACCAAGAATATGTCAGAACAGCATTCTCTTAATTGTGAATGAAAACACACAGAAGAGTTGATAGCTCGGCTTTCAGCTAAGTGTTTGCACACTCACAGCTCTTCATATGAAGCAGTTTTAAACACGTCTTACAAACACGTTTCACAGACATAAAATGCACAGTGTTTAATTAATTAAAGAAGACAAGCTGGCTGTGGAAGATGGAGAGTACCAGCAGAGCAATTACAGACTTTTCACCCTTTAAACTGCCTAAAGCATTTAAAAATATTTACTGGTGTGTTTACATGTCCAATAAATTACGCCTTCAGCAATTTTTGAATTGCATAAATCAAAAGCAAAATTAATTAAATTTTTGCATGAAGTGTGAATCTCTATAAATATATTAATTAAATACTCAACTTTAATTAACACTTTAAAAAGTCTTATTGTTCTCATGGCACAGTCCAGCCTCCAATTGCCTGCTCACAAAAACTTAAACTTAAAAACCACTTCAGCTCTTTATTTAACTCTTACCAGCTGGTGAATATCAATACGACTATGATGGACAGTTTGTAATGAGTCATCTGTTGTACTGCATAATTCCCAAAGCGGTTTTTTGACGGGAAGGCCTTTACAATGAGAACGTCATGACAGAAAATCGATGAGAACATTGTTACTGTCTCATAATGTCTTACTGTATCAGGTAGAGAAAAATGGCTGTTTTTGCACCATTTAGAAAGTCCCTTTAAAATCCCTTTGTAATGTACACTGACATGCTAATGGTTTCTTTATTTGGTATGAAGCAACTGTGCAGTTTTGGGTCGATATCACTGATATTCAATGAAAGAGATCCTGAGGTTTTATCATAGGCAACAGGTTTACCTCGAAGGATTCCAGTGCTTTTTCTTGACCTAAAGTTTCTTAGAGTCTTTTTATTTCATTGCACTAACCCTGAACCGACCTCCAACTTTGAGGCTGTGACATCTGGCAACCGGCCAGGGTGCCGCTCGAAGCGCTCAACACTTCAGGGGAGCAGGTGGAAACGAGGATTAGCTCGGGGCAAAGAAAGACTCTCGGCCTCAGGCTACGCCAGGAAAAAATAGATGTGTAAAAAAAAAAGAAAAGAAAAGTGTTTATCTGAGGGGGAAATGTGCGAGTGGTCTCTGTGGTCTGTCTAATGTCCGGCAGGTCTTTTGGATTTGTGCAAAAGCAGCAGTCAGAGTCAGATGACACCATTGGGTAAACAAGACTTGGCTTATGGCTCCTGACAAGGAAATGCAGGAGAAGTAAAGCTTGTTCCTCAGATAAAAGAAAAGGTAGGGAGTGTGTATATCTAACTAATACGTTTTCTTAGGGATACCGTGAATAATGAAACACTACAGCTGCAAACAGTGTTTGTTTTTGCAATAGCAAAAGAGATTTTGAGACAAGCTCCACTGAAATCAGACATCAACTCAGATGCTGGATATTAATAATCCTTTGTTTATTCTCTGCCTGACAAAAGAAACAAATTAAGCATTTTATCACAATTAAACTGGTGCTCAGTTTCATTTTATGCCACTAAGTACCCATTCAACAATTGAAATGTTTGCTTTGCGGGGCTCACATCGTGTCCTGATAGATGATGTATGTGATTGCAATAAGGGAATATGAGTGTGCCTGACTGTCCTCCAAGGTCATAAGAAGAGTTGGAGGCTGTGCAGTTGAGTGCAGGCCAGTCAGGCACATAAAACCCCAAATGATTTAGCAGAAAGAAACTTTTTGGATATCGGGACAGAGAAACAAAACTCTTAGCCAGACCTGTCTTTAACAGTGACAGCATACACTGAGTCCATGGGCGGATTATGAGACAATAGGTGCCTGGGCCCCACCACCTCTCCTACGTAGAAGCAAGACGCACAGACACTGGGGTGGTTTTGCATCTGTTTGAAGTCATTATACATCTTATTGTGGTTGTTTTTGTCTCTCTTGGATTTGTTTTATTTCTCTTCATAGTCAGTTTATCTCTCCTTGTAGTGTTTTTGCGCCTCTTTGTGGTCATTTTGTGTCTCCTTGTGGTTGTTTTTGTCTCTATTGTGGTTGTTTTGCCCATTTTTGAATTGTTTTACGTCTCTTTGCAGTTTCTTTGCATCTCTTTGTGGTTCTTTTGTGTCTCTTTTTGGTCATTTTGAGTCTCTTCCTGCCCATGCATGTTCTTTTGGCATTTGACATTTTGCAAGTGAAGGCCTGGGGTCCCCCTGACACTTTGAACCCCTGGGCCTGTGCCCAAGAGGCCCATTTAGTAATCCATCCCAAGTCTTTAGTCAAACGCTGATCACAGCAATAATTACCGGTGCATATGCTCCTTTTATATTTCACAGAAGACAGCCCGTAGAAGGACTACGCCGAGTGACCCCTAACTAGAGTGGGTTCACCTCAACTGTACATCATCCTGACCATCAGTCCCCAACTCACCTACCCCTGGGATGGGGCCATCAATTCCTGGGACAGGCCCTTCATCATCCATCACAGGCAGGGTGAGGAGAAAGTGTGCGTGTGAAAGTACATGGGAGGGTACACACCAGTAAATCACATGTGATAACTACGCTTCCATAAATTAAGACCTCAACGTGGGCCCGAGCAATCGCTGACGGCTCATCAGTTCCAATCATTTAGCAGAGAGGGTGTGTGTGTGTGTGTGTGTGTGTGTGTGTGTGTGTGTGTGCATGTTAAAACAGGCTTCAAGCCAAACTCCGGATTTTACCTCGTGTGTTTGTGCAAGAAGAATGTCTTCCAGTGGCAACATACAGCAAATCATCCTGTGTGTGTATGGGCCATTAAAACGTCAATAAATTTACTTCATACCAATACAGAAGGACAAAAACATTTAGGTGTGTCGACAAATGGCGTCATGACCATGAAATGGTGAATGATCACCTGTTCTGATATAGTGTTTGACAAGGAGGAACACAACATATCCATGTACACCAAAATACACTATAAGGACCTCTACTACACTTACACAGCAGTACTTGACACATATTTACAGACACAGAACAAGTAGCGAGGATAATCCGACGTAGACTGACGAGGAGAATGAGGCAAGAACAAAATGAGAGGAGGCAGAGCCAAAGATAGAGGAGAGACAGAGGAGCGACAAACGACTGGCTACAGGAGAGAGCTTTAGCTACCAGGAAAAAAAAAAAGAACAGGTACGAAATTAAGCTTAAGAAATCCAAGAAAGCCACACAGAAGGAGGGATGAAAGAAAAAAGAAGAGATCAGCAAGGGAGAGGGTCGTCGGCTGTCAGACAGGTGTTGAAGCCCCCCGCCCGTCCCTCCCTCTCTGTCCCACCCCTTTCCCCACCCCCACCCCCCTCCCTGGCCGAGGGGGAGTCGACATGGGCGCGAGATGGGGTGGAGACGAGAAGAAAACACAGCACACACGGATGGAGGCTGAGCTACTGACCTAGCCTGCAGCCCTTATGGGACACCTGTGGAGGTTTCGAGGGTGCATCTTACGAAGGGGGGGAATAGAAGGAAAAACAACAGTCTTTTAAACAGGCAGAATTCATGAATTCTCCAGTGTATCGGCTGTTTATATGCAAATATATGGCAAGGCATAAGGTAGATAAGGATGATCAATTAGAGGAAGCACAGCATCTGTCTTGTCCGTGCTTTCTGTCTGTTCATGTATGTGTCAGTTGCAAAGGAGTTACCTACCTGCCCAACAGTGTCTGGAGGCCTGACTGGCTTGTTGTCTGTCTGTCTGCTTGTGTTTCTATTCATTTTGTGGAGGCTTTTTTGGCGCTGGGATTGTTTGTCTGTCTGATGAGGCTGCGCGACGACAGCGTTTTTAATTTCGTCTGGCTGGCTGGCTGGGTGTCTGTCTCTCCATTGTCCTCCCTTTCTGCCTTTAAAAAATGATGTCTGTCTGTCCTCCTGCCTCATTCCTCATCAGTCTGTCTGCAGGACTGTGAGTGGACCTGACTGCCGTTCATCACACACACAGAACTATCTGGATTTGGGGAGGGCTGGCTTGCAGCACTGGCTTGTTATCTGTGCACCGGGACGGAGCCAGGGGAATTAGAAAAAAAAGGGGGGGAAGGCTATACCATGGAGTGTAGTAGGCTCGGAGCCTGTGTCTAATACAGCCAGAGTAGCTCTTAATCACTAAGGCTATACCTCCCTTCACTGCAGTAAAGCTCCCTCGCTGCAATAAACATTTACCATTAAAACATTTAATCTCAAAAGAGCCTTGGTGCACTGCGGTGCAACTTATCTCCCCTCTGTACCCCCAATCTGCAGTAATATTGGATTAGGTCATTTAAAGCAGCCTTTTTGAGTGTATTCAAGTTGTGTGTGTGTGTGTGTGTGTGGAGGGGAGGAGGGGGGTACAAAAATTAAGTGTGCAAAATCGAAGGCTTACATATAGCAGCTGGAACAAAGCCTATTCAAGCTGTAACTGAGATACAGTAGTTCCAGTGTGACTGATTATTCTGATCAGAGCAGGATCACAAGAAATAAAGGGGGTAACGTCACAGCATAGTATGGATCATTTGCTATACATTCAGGCTGCTCTTGCTCGGTATATGGGGGAGGGTTGTGTCGTGCGGTGGATCGACAGACAACAAGAAGACCTAATGGAACAGGTGGATTTTTTCGCACCGCGGAGAAAATCTACCTTCTCCTCCAGCTCAGATTGGAGCCCTTGACTGCAGTATAATGCTCCAAAGAGGGGCGGGGTGGGGGGTGCTGAGAGAAACCGCTTCCATACGCACACATAACACACATCAGTTCAAAGGGGGGGGGATCTACAGCACTGACCTGGTCGCCGCCGAACGGGTCTTTTCTTGCCGCTGCAGAAACGGACTTTGCTGAAGACCCCCAAGAAATGCCTCTCGCAGAGAGAGCGGGGGTCTTTGCTGGGGCTGGGGCGACGTTTCGAAGTCGAGACCCGGTCGCTGTTTGACTCCCTCGCCTGGCGTTTCTGCCGGATCAGGGAGCTGGCGATCGCGGCCATCTCCCCGAACCGAGTCTGAAAACCGAGAGTCTGAGTTCGGCAGAGGTCGGATCTTGGTGCAGCTTCTTGGCGCAATAAAAAAAAGAAAAACGAGAGAGTAGATTCAGAGTGTCCACGAGTGTTTTTTAACCAAATGTCATCCTGATCAGAAAATCCTCCGGGTCCCGGGCATCATTGCGCTTCAGGCAGCATCCTCTGGAGGGGACAGCGGCGCGTGAGTCTAAGTATCTGGCACTCAGGGCTTCAAATCAACACCCGATCTGATAGACAACATGCACCTACGGGCTAGGCCACAGGGGCCGACATGTCAGCCGTAAAGACATGCAACAGTGTTGATAAGTTGATGCAGCTGCGTGTCATTGGAGAGCTTCAGGTATTCCAGGTGAACAGCGCCGCGTCTGACGAGCACGACTTCGTAATCCTCATCTGCACACCAGCCTCTCCTCTGGCTCCCTGACGCCTTTTTTAATAATTCGCATCAACCTAAATCCATGCACGAGATGCTCGTGCGCGGCTGGAGAAATGAACTTTTTCCTCCCCTCTCTCACTAATAATTTACTCCCATGCACATCGATGAATGAGACCGGTCGCTGCCGGTCCGTGCGGCTGTGCGGGAGCCCAGATAACGTAAGCCCAGTCTCCGGTTCTGTCGATGGCACCTCGAAAATGCAGCCGGGGAAAAATGGAATCGGCAGCAGAGGCTACTCTGCAAGGATGCTGCAGAGATGTGAGCCTGCAGGGAGGGATGCTCGTCTGGAAAAGCAACAATTAGTTGAGGCGAACGCACACCAGAGTGCTTTTTGTTGTAGCGCACAAATAATAAAGTAGGCAGAGCGTTATTTCCCGTGCGTCCTGGATGGATGCTGTCGGTGTGTTACATCGCCGACAGGGAGAGTGGACGGTCTCGGTCCACAGCCTCCTCCTCCTCCTCCTCCTCCTCCTCTCTCCCTCTCTCCCTCTCTGTCTCTCCTCAACTCTTTTAACGCAATCATACGTGATTGAGGTTCGTATTAGGAATTCTCGGAGGGGTGTACAGGGGAAAAGATGGATGATCTCCGGGAGGAAAAGATCTGAATATAAAACATACAAACAAGGGAAAGGGGTAAGAGCTGGGTGGGTGTTTATGCAGGGGGAAAGTGGGTGCGCGCGCGCGTCGTTTCATAGTCATTTGGGATAATGTGCACATCTAAAAAGGGGGCGGGTGACATCACAAATGTCTCGTTGAATTACAAATAAAAGTCCGGAGGTGCATGCCAGATTTAAAATGGGGCACATCAGGTCAGCAGAGGAGGCCGCATTAAAGAGTTCTTCTGGTGGCAGAGATATCTTAATCAGCTTTGGCTGATACTACATTCTTATTCTCATAACTTAAGCGACATAAGCACACTTTTTATTTTCTAAAACCCCACGCATGCCATAAAGAGCATATTCAGTGTGGCTACAGGGATTACCTGCAACAGGTTCCAGCACAGAATATGAACCCAAAACAGAAATGGCACACTGGAGACCCAGATGGTGACACAACACATGGATGAATATGATTTAGGCCAGGGGTGTCAAACACACGGTCCGCCAAAGGGTCAAAATGCAGCCCACAAGATGACCAGACTGAAAGGTGCCAGGTCTCAGGAGCAAGTCAAACAATGCATTGCCTACTTCATGTAAGAACTGTGACTATGTTTAAAGATATGGAACATTGTGCAAAATATTGTCAATCAGCAGCTTCAGATCAAAAGAATCTGTATCAGGAATTAGACTGACTGAATTTGGAAAACCTGAGACATACTGCTTAAAATGCACTTATTTTCCTTGAGATATCTCAGGCTGTTCATCTGTTTTGCAAAAGGTTAAACATCTACAGAATTTCTGTAATTCTTAACACTAAAAAAGGGGAAAATATTGGAGCTGATGACTGGTTATTGTGTGATGGTTTTATTGGTCCGGCCCATTTGAGATAAAATATGTGGCCCATGAACTAAAATGAGTTTGACACCCCTGATTTAAGGCTTATGGAAATGCCATTGATAAAACACGACATATAACAACATCATCAACGGCACAAAACTCTGCATAAACCATAAAAAGCACTGAAACACAGCTTATAAATTTGCCTTTGAGCCAGGAGAGAAGTGCAGACATGAATATGTGAGAGCATACTGTATTCTGCATGTGTTTCTATCACAACCAACTGATTATTTTTACTGCCGCTGTTATCAGCACAAATACTTAATGGATCTGTTTTCATTGGAATTCACGGAATGGCTATAACTAAGCTGTAAAATCAATGCAGAGTCCCTCAAAAATGTCCTGCAAACGTGTCTGTGTGCATGTGAGCAAGCCTCTGGTTTCATGCCTATTATTGCATGGACTGGGGCACACACACACACACACACACACACACACACACAGATGCCACACTCACACACTGTGGGAGGACGAACACGTGAGGCTTCAGCAGCATAGCAAACCTCTCTCTTCCCCCTGATGAAACAGCATGAAACATTTAGAGGCTTTTTCTAGGACTCGGTTTGACATTCTCTCTCCAAACCGAACCCTCGGAGAGACGGAGAGAAAGAGAGAGAGAGAGACGATTTTCTTTTGACTACCACTGTCTGTGCCCCCCTTACGTAAGATTCGGATATAATGGATGAAAGTGTTGAATGTGAAGCGCTGGTACCTTTTGTGTGTTTCACGTGTGTGTGTCTCTTTGTATGTGAGAGAGAGAGAGTGAGATGGAGGGCAGCTACAGTCTTTTCCAAGAGAAAGGCAGACAGGGAGAATAGAGACAGCAACCGAAAAGTTTCCAAGCATCTAAATCAAAACCTGTAATCCAGCTTTGTATTCTTATTGAGTTGCCAGCGTGTGGTAGAAACGAATATGACTGCAGCATAAAGAAATATCAATAGCAACTCCAATACATCATTCATCACTCTAACGGATATGCAGGAGTGTGATATACATTTCCCGGATTGGCCGTTTGTAGTATACGGAGTGAGCCCTCTCAGAAATGGGAGGGACTTTGTGGTGAGGAGCGCTGTGGAGACACAGGACATATATCTTTGTCAGGAAAAGATAAAGTATTCCCTAATGAGGATCTGCTAGGCTTCCTCCCTCTACCAGAGACAATTGATGTTCACTTCATTGCAGCTGAGATACGTCCGCGAGCAATAAAACACTGTCACTATGAAATGCACTGCAGACCGTATATTTTGCGATCAATTTGAATTGTCAATCAAAATGATGTGACTCTGTAAAGGTTTGCTAGTTCATTTACAGAAATGGTGTGATGTCATCGTCCTCAGACCCACCTATGTCATTTGTCTTTATTAGGGCTGCAACAAATGAATATTTTCACTGCTGATAACTGTCTCGATTAGATGTTTGGCTCATAAAATGTTAGAAAATAGTGACAAATGTTGATCATTTTTTTATCCAAAGCTCAAGATGATGTCCTGAAATGTCTTGTTTAGTCCACAACCCAAAAATAATAAGTCTACTGTCTCAGAGGAGTAAAGAAACCAGGAAATATTTGCATTTAAGACACTGAAAGCTGAGAAAAAAGTGTTCTAGTTCTCCTCCATGTTGCGTTCACTGCACCCCGCAGTATAGGAACTAAACATATGTGAAAACTGAAAGACATGAACCAAAGTCCCAGCGTCCCTGTGGCCCTCTCAGGTGCCACCACCACCACCACCACCACCACAGGAGTGCCATGTTGTTCAGAGTCATTCCCTTATACTTGCTGCCCCCTTGTGGAAAAATAATGAACCACAGGTGATCAAAGAGAGAGAGACCCGCGGATGTTTCCACTCTCCCAAGTTCATCACTTCAGTGTGTCCTTGAGATACCGCACAGATTTGTTGACTCACAATAGCTGGAGCTAGTTTTCATTGAGTAATGTCTGCTAAACTGTCTCTCCAAGTCTCCAGGAGGCAAAGAGGAGGCATGTGTGAGAGTAAGTGTGACACTGTGCCTCGCAATGCTCATGACCACAGTTACACTTACCAGCATGGATGGATTACTGAACGGGCCTACAGCACTGGGCACAGGCCCAGGGGCCCAAAGTGTCAGAGGATGCACCCCCCCCCCCCGGCCTTCACGTGCAAAATGTCACTCAAGTTAACACATACCGACCAGGAAGAAGCTCAAAATGACCATAAAGAGACACAAAATTAGCACAGACACACAAAACCACAACAAAAAAGAGGCAAGGAGGTCTTGTAGCGGCCTTGTAGTGGATGTTTCAGTGTACCAAAGTTACTAGGCCACTTAGTTTATGAGGTGTCTCAGTTTTGACTCATGTTTCTGTTCCCTCTCTGGAGATCCACAGTATTCACATGATGGAGGGAAAAAGTTCAACGAGGTTTATTGACAATAATAGCGACTCAATGTCCTGTTTTTATATAATCTCACATATTACCCGTTATTATTCTTAAACACTGTATAACATGGTCAACAACTTATAAGGATCCAAACCAATACAAACACATGATGTTAACCACCATCTCCTTTTGGCATGTGAACTAAACTGCCTTATGACACCATACCTAGCGCAAATAACTTGTGCCTGCATTCTGACACATAAATACAGTAAATATAAACCTAACTTTAGTATAGTCCACTACCATACACTATTCAAAATATACAGAAACTGTTGCGTAAACTTAAATATCGTCAGAACCTATATGATGAGTCATATCAACAAGGAAATTCTTACTGAATATTAATATGTGCTTAAGCTGCTCTTACAGGCCAACTGTCTCATAATCTGCCCATGACCACCAACACAAGTCAGAGCTAACTGTTAGGTTATAGTTAGTGTGATACATTTGTACTATAACTACATAATGCCCAAGTTGTATGGATGGCAGTGTGACTCTTATTTATGTTAAATTTAGTACAACAAAATGTGAGGCAAAAGTAAAATCCCTGCATTGCAAACAAGAACATTTTTCAACATTTACATCACAATAGGAACTATTTCAGCAACAAAGACAATTGTTCTCATTCATTAAAGCAAAAAGCTACAAAACCACAGCAACACACACACACACACACACACACACACACACACACACACACACACACAGATGACAACCAGCTGCTAATTAAAAAAGACAAATTAGGTTAGTCACTGAAACAAACTGTGTTTGACAAGAATGCAAAAATGTATGATTCCCCTAAAAAATGCTGCACATTAGTCTGCATGCAATGATTGCCTCATTTCACAAATCAGTCACTCTATAGAGGAAAAAAGCCGTTCCCCAAGTAACTTAAAGGAACAGTGTGTAAGATTTAGAGAGATTTAGTGGCGTCTAGTGGTGAGGAGTGCAGACTGCAACCAGCTGAAACTTCTCACGGTCAAAGTTTCGACAGTTTTCGTTGTTCAGGAGGTTTTTACCAAAGCCAGGTTATCCACAGAGGTCTCCTCCTCTCCAAAACAAATGGACACTGTGATTTAAACTGGTAAAAACACTGAATAAAGCAGTGTCATGTTAGAAATCAGTGTTTCTCTGATGTTGTTTGGCATGTCAGAGATGGCTGTGAGCCTAGCACCTGCTAATCAGTGCTCAGCTCTTTTCTCTGATAACTAAACATCCAGATGTTCAGGAGGTTTTTACCAGGAGCCGAATTATTAGCAGGGGTCTCTTCCCCTCCAAAAGAAACAAACACAGTGATTTAATCCTCTAAAAACACTGAATAAAGCAGTGTCATGTTAGAAATCAGTGTTTCTCTGATGCTGTTTGGCATGTGAGAGATGGCTGTGAGTCTAGCGCCTGCTAATCAGATAACTTAGGAGGTTTTAACCAGGAGCTGAATTATCAGCAGAGGTCTCCTCCTCTCCAAAACAAACACTGTGATTTAAACTGGTAAAAGCGCTGAATAAAACAGTTTCACATTAAAATAATCAGTGTTTTTTTCTGACGCTGTTTGGCATGTCAGAGATGGCCATGCATGAGCCTAGCGCCTGCTAATCAGTGCTCAACTTTTTACTCTGATAACTTAGGATGCAGACGTTCAGGACATTTGAACGAGAGCCATAATTTCAGCACAGGTCTTTTCTTCGATTTAAACGGATAAAAACACTGAATGAAGCAGTTTCGCAAAAAAAAAAATCAGTATTTTGTCTTGTCATGGAGGGGCTGCTAACATTGCTGGTTGACGCAAAAACACAAATGGCCCTATCTAGAGTCAGCATTTGGTTTGTCCATTCTGGGCTACTGTAGAAACATGGTGGAGCAACATGGCAATCTCCATGGACGAGGACCTGCTCACTATGTAGATATAAACGGCTGATTCTAAGGTAACAAAAACACAGTGATTCTAATTTTCAGGTGATTAAACACTACAGAAAACATACTTACAACACTCCATTTCTGCCAGTATATCCCTCCACATCCTACACACTGGACCTTAAATGAAACCTGATGTTATAGTGCTTAAACAGTCTCATTGAAACTGATGAAAAGACAAGAAATAAGCATTACCACTCATGAGGTTTTGTTTCTGGTTGTTTCTCCATTATGCCACCCACCACACAAGCCTCCTGCGATCCAGAAACACCCCGACTCCTGTATTTAACTCTGACACAATAAAAGCCAGGTGCAGGCTTGACACTACAAAGGAAAGCAGGTGCAAACATTTAAGCCTACTCAGACACACCTTTCACCGAAAATCCCTGAGAGGTGATTTTGGCACGGCGCCTGAATCTGGAGAGCAAACACTTTCTGCTCTTTACATGATCTTGTAGTGAGTGATGCAGTCAGATTAGCAGCCGAGGTGAAGTGAAGTGTGTTACCCCTCTTTGTCTGATGAGCCATTTGCACAGTGAGTCAGTGGCGTGTTACTGCGGATATATAATTGATGGTAAAGTTAAGATTTGAGTTAATATTGGCTGATTAATCACCAACGAGTAGGGTAGTGTATGTTTGAAATTTAAAAAGCACACTGTCATCATTTTGTAGCTCTGTTCTGAAATGGCATGTTACAGTTTTGGATGACCAGTCAAACTCGTCTTTAGGACTTCTTGCAAAAGAAGTCAAAAACAGAGAATCCAGATTAAACTTGCACGGCACGTTAAAAAAAATGACACAAACTTCCAAACAAAATCTTCACCCGACACACCTTCATACCAAACAAGCTTTAACTTTGCACCCATTTGTGTCAACACCTATGAGCTGACTCAGAAAGTTTTTGATTGAGGTCACAAGGTTCACCTACCAGTGAGCTGAGATGCAGGATAAGGACTGGTGGCGCTTTATATCCGAGCCCTACAGATCCCAGTGTGCGCGCTGCTTTTGGTCCAACTTCCTCAGAGGAATCAACTGTGCTTAATGGAGTTTCTAATTGTCTGCCCTGAATTTGAAGCTGAAACTACCGGAGAGCCGACGTACTGCATGAGACGGGAGAGAAGGTGTTGCATTTGTCTCCCAGTTAAACAGCGTTTTGGAAAAATACTCATAAAGGATGTTTTTTTAATGACTTTGGAGGTGTAGTTGCGTTACGAGCGAACAGCAGCAGCAGCAATGCAGTGAATTGACTAGAGGACATGGCAGGCATCTTAGGCTTATTGCCAAAGACTGTTGAGTGGTGGTGAATGTGCACATGCACGTGTGTGTCATTGAGACTCATTAAGTGTGGTGTGTTTAATAGTGGACAGAGTAAGTCACTTTCAAAAGTAGTGATTGCCAGGTGAGGGTGAATGCAGGTGCTCTGTGCCTGGTTTTTAATATGTATTAACGTAGTTAAAGCTCAAGATTGGAGTTAAAGTCAGCTGTGGGGTCCTTGTTTGATATAAATCTGTGTGAGGACATGAAAAGTTTGGGAGCCCCTCTCCTGGAGCACTTCCAGTATGGCGCTATCCGCGGTGCTGAACTGCTCTGCTTTTTTGGGGCCCTGAAACAAAGCTGCCTCTCCAGGCCCCTGAAGTTTAATGACTTGATCCCTGCATTGTCCATTTTTGGCTCGCTTCAGATGCAGCACTGGAACACGCTCGTCTGCAAAATATAGCTCGGTCTGGTAAAGTATCTGGAGTGCGGCTGGGCTGCAAACCTGCACACAGAACTCGGGACAGATGCGAGGAGCACAAGGAGAGGCTCTCTCCACTGCAGACTCGGAAGATGTTACTCACACACTCGAGTGGCCAATGAAACCACTCACCCCCCCTCTCTCTTGTCCTCCTCCTCCTCCTCCTCCTCCCTCTCTCTCTCTATATCTCCCCCCTTTTTCCTTTTTTTCATCACTCAAGAGAGAAAGCATGCAAAGCCAAGGTAGCTGTAATGCTATGTTTGTCTCTCACCGTTGGTGATAGTGGTCGACTTCGATCGTTGTCCACAGAAACACTGCAGCATATGCGCTCCTTTCTGAAGGAATGGCCTCAGAATCCTCATTGATTTGGGTTGATGGGAGCCTTCCTCAATCCAAACAATCGGACAACGCTATCACAACACAGCAGGGTCAGGCAGCATAGCGTAGCCAGCCAGCCTCTCTCTATAGGCTCACAGCAGCCCTCAAAACGCCGGAAGGGCACAGTCTGCAGGACAAATTACGCTAAAACGAGGCATCTTGAGTGATTCCCCCCTCTTTCTCTTTCTCTCTCCCTCCCTCCTTCTCTCCTCCTCTAGCCCTGTCTCTCTCTGTCTATCCTCTTCTCGTCCACCGACGGTCATTCGCGTTCACGGCACACTCCTCTTCCGCCACGGCAGGCAACGCAAGGACGTTACAATGTGCTCTTAATTGTACATCCCCCCCACCTCCTCCTGTCTCCGCGTCTTTACCAGCAGCGGACGTAATAGCAGGAAAGGAGAGAGGAAGAGAGAGGGAGAGATTGTAGGAGAGGGAGGGAGAGAGGAGGGAGAGCATGCACGCCAAAGTTAAACTGCAGGGGTAAAGTGGCAGGCCGGCCACGAGTGAGGTAATGCGGAGCTGACAGTTAAGGCGACGATCTGACGCTGGCTGCACAGATGTTGTTACCCGGGAGCCAATAGTTTTTCTTTTTTTCCCCAGATCCTTTGGGAACAAACGGGCAACGCAGAGCCTACGTCAGCTGCAGCCCACCGCTTTAAAGACAAAGGTGTTTTCTGTACAAGCAGAAAGTTTAAGGCTCAGTCACTGCGTTATGACAGCCCAGGTGTCAGCAGTGGTCACCTCTGTGTTTGACCAGCCCACCCAGCTGTGCCTCCACCATAAGGGTGAAAAGATTACAGCGTGCACTGCCTTACATATAGTCATGTGATATCATGATAAATGCAGGTGCCAGTGACATGAGGCAAAGTAGCACTTGTTGAAGTAAAAGGAGCAAAACCACACTGTAGAAATCAGTGGTTGCATGTAACTAAGTGCATTTACTCAAGTACTTAAGCACAGTTTTAAGATACTTGTGCTACCTTATCCTCCTGAGACCCTGTGTCCTCATATGTGGACATCACATTTTGGGTTTACCTTACCTTAAACTTCATTCTACCTAACTTAGACCTGTTGTCCTCGTTCATGGACGTGTATTTGTGCCATCTAGTTTCCCCAGATCCTTTGGGAACAAACGGGCAATGCAGAGCCTACGTCAGCTGCAGCCCACCGCTTTAAAGACAAAGGTGTCTTCTCTACTATCAAAAAGTTTAAGGCTCAGTCACTGCGTTACGACAGCCCAGGTGTCAGGAGTGGTCACCTCAGTGTGCGACCAGTGCAGCAGCTGTGTCTCCACCACAAGGGCGAAAGGTAAAGAAAGTATAAGTTAACTTTCTCTCGAATAGACTTCATTCAACTTAACTTAGACCTGCTGTCCTTGTTTGTGGACACTTTTTTGTGCCATCTAGTGGTAGTAAGAGCACAATACACTGATGCATGTAAAAACAAGATGGCAGCCATCTCTGCCAAGTCAGTCTGCAGCTGATCCCGACACAAAAGTGGACAAAACTTGATGAAATATTATGGTTGAAACTTGTTTATGTATGATTAATAATATTTGTAGTTTGATATGGCAACAAATCTGACCAATTTTAGCAACAGAAACAAGCTAAGACACTGTTAATTAGGAAGTACTGATCTGAAGACATTAGGACTTTACTATTGTCTCATTTGAGGACATTGGAACTGAACTATTGTTGACAGTGTTTAGTGTTTTATACTTATTGGGTCCTACTGATCTCAAATAGCTAGGAGACATTAAAAATGCATAATAAACAAAAGTTCAGGTCGCAGGAGGATATACTCTATTCTACATCCCAGTAACTATTGTAGCATACTTCTTACTTCATTCCTTTTATGTGACTTTAGTTACTTTGCAGATTCTGATTTATATATTTATTTAGCGGGATTTAGCCGTGGGATTTAACAAGTTTATTCTTCCTCCCATTCCTTTTTGTATGTGTAAATCACAGTAACTATACACTGACAATTGCTTTTCATTATGCTTTTCTTTATTTGTAAATACTGCTTTCTGTCTGTCTGTCTGTCTGCTTGTTTGTACGTTCATGTCTTTTTTTATAGGTTCGAAATAAATATCAAATATATATGAAATAGAATCAACTAATAAATTATGATATTATTATAGATTAAAATACCCAGCTGTATACAAAGTAATGAAAATGGGTTCCACCTTTCCAGCTGCAACATTACAGTGATGAAGACATTAATGCATCACAAATTATAATCCCATAATATAGTATATATGATACTAATATGTCAGCACTTTTGTACTTTTACTTAAGTAACTTTTTGAATGCAGGGCTTTAACTTGTAATGGAGTATTTCTACACTTTGGTAGTAGTACTTTTTCTTAAGTAAAAGATCTGAGTACTTCTTCCACCAGTGGCAGAAATACCACAAGTAAAAGTCCTGCATTGTGGTTACTTTAGTAAAGTGAGTATTTTATTACATGTAGACTTTTTCTTATATATATGTAAAAAATAATAAACTCAGTGTCAAAACAATCCCCCTGTCAGTGCTGCTATAAATTATAGATCAGCTTTAGATCATCTTAACTATTTTATGTATTGTTGCATTGTTTAATCTGCAACAATACATCATGATTTATAACTTTTTTTTTTGTTTAAAATCTTAATTTGTAAAGTAATTAAATCTGTCTTAATAAATATGGTGGAGGGAACAGTTTCTACTGCATTGTGGTGGGATAGAAGTATAAAGTATAAATAAAATAGAAGCACAACTTGTACTTCACTTGATAAAGCACAAGCACCTCAAAGTTGTACTTGATTACATCCACTGGTTATTGTACCTGCTACATAATGACACATATGGGCATTTCTTCTCATAATAAAAGTTAAAAAAAAAAAAGGCTTCATAATTAAAAAAGAAGAAGAAAAAAATTGGAGTAGAACTACAGAGTAGAATTAAAACAAAAATAACAGGCTTCATTTCACCATGGACGACATTTTATCTTTGATCTCACTGCATTTGCTGCTCGTACAAAACTGTGTTATAAAGTATACCTTTATAGAAAATAGTTTAAGCATCACAGAAAAAAACAATAAAATGTCACACTTGCAGTGCTAAACTGGGCTAAATAAGACACTTGGAATAATGCATGCAGCAACTCAACTATGCCTACAAATGTGGATTTAATTACTTTCTAATGTGTTCTAATGATCCTTTCCTGTTTTTAACCCAAAGCCAAACTTCAAAACCTCTCTATGCAGGTTTTTCCCAGGATAACGAGTGTTGCACTGAGTTGTCATAAAAGCAAAACTATGTGCGACTCTCTACTCTAGGGGGAGCCATAACATAAAGCAGTTGTGTTAAAATAACATGCACAGAAACTGAAACTTGACCATGAAGCAGAGAGAGGAAGAGAAAATGAGACAAAGTACACTCACTGGCCTTTAAAGTGTTTAGATTCACTAAAACAGATGTTTTGCTGTGTGCTGAGACACTGCTGTTCTTGAGGCTCGGTGAACAAAGCTCAATAGCTACTGCAGCATCACTTTAACACACTGCTGCATTTAAAGTGTCTTACAGTGTCTTACATTTTCTTGTGCTCGTGCAACCTTGCACCACAAGGGCGACAAATATGGCACCAGCTACCTTTGGAACATGCCCTCCTGATGTGTAATATATACAATGTACATAAAAGGACGTTTTAGGTCAGCAAAATGCTTTAACAACAGCATCCATGCAAATAAGGAAAGGTCAGAGAGGAGTAAAGAGAGAATGAGTGGATGGAGGGAGGGAGAGTGCTGGCATCAGACCCAGAGTCACAGATATGGTGATGGTGCTGTATATTCAGCTCCCACTATACTGTCCCACTGCAGAGCCAGTCACCACTATATGCAGCGAGAGACAGAGCATGCGGAGGAAAATAGAGGAAGAGGTGGCACAGACAGGAACTGAAGTGCAAGAACATGGAACCAAACTAAAATTCATGATCAAAACATACTGTAAATGTGGACATGAATAGACCATCCCATCTTAAAAAAACTGTTTACATGCTTCAACCAGGCATGCAGACTGCACAATACATTCAGTTTACAGCATGTTTTTGTGTATGTGTATTTATGGCATAATAAGCTGTAGTCAGTTGCCTAAAATAGTAGTTTCCTCAAACCAAATCCTTCACAACGACAGCAAACAAAACACAATTACACATGTAAAGATGAGCGTAAAGGAATAGTCCACCTCAAAATCAAATACACATATTTTCCCTCTTATTTGTAGTGCTATTTATGAATATAGATTGTTTCAGTGTGAGTCGCTGAGGGCTGGAGATATTGGCCGCAGAGATGTCTGCCAGTTTATTATTTTCTTAAATTCATTGTCTCCTCCATAAACAGCTGAAAGTCTGATCCAAACAGCTGACATGATACAGTATGCAGCACAGCCGTGTTTTACCGTAGGAATACAGACGTTGTATGGTTGAGAAAATGTAGTGCCAAAGGAATGAGATGATAATAATAATCATAATAATACATGTTATTTAAAAGATGCCCTTCAAAACACCCAAGGTCACCTTACAGAGCATAAAATAACACACAGGGCTGTCTGATGACAAGATAAAGCGGTAAAAATATATTCTAAATCTAGCGGCAACTTTGTCTGATTTTTTTAGGCAGGCCTTTTTTAAATGGCTAAAATACATTTTGTTGGAGTGCACTGACCACCATCTACTATATGTAATACACTGACTATATCCTCCTGAGACCCGCACTGTCATTTGGTATGTATTTTTAATGTCTCCCTAGCTATTTGGTATCAGATAGCTATTAAATTCCAATGTCCTCAGATGAGACGATGATAACGTCCCAATGTACAAACAAGTACTTACTAATTAACAGCGTCTTAGCTTGTTACTGTTGCCAAAATCGGTCAACTGCGTTGCCATACCAAACTACATTAAACATTACACTACACTAAACATTATCAATCATAAATAAATAAGTTTATAGACCTTGTCCAATTTTGTGTCGGGATCAGCTGCAGACTGACTTGGCAGAGATGGCTGCCATCTTAATTTTCATAGATTCATGTATTGTGCTCTTACTACCACTAGATGGCACAAAAGTGTCAATAACAAGGACAACAGGTCTAAATTGAGTAGAATGAAGTATAAGGTCAAGTAAACCCAAAATGTGATGTCCTCATATGAGGACACAGGGAATCCGAACTATCCCTTTAATGGCGTCCTCCTCAGCTGAGCTGTATATAACATTAGCCAGCTCAGTGGTGCTAGGTGAGCTACCAGTAGATGCATGCTACCCTCTGCGCAGTGATTTGTTTGGTTGGTGTAGTTCAGTAGAAAGAAAATAGTTCCTACATGAAACTGCTCACAACAAGGTCTGAGGATTATCTTGAGTAGCTGGATCATTATTCTGGAAAGAGACATTGCTGTTGAGTTTTTTTAAATGTATTTTTTGGCACTTTGAGCACCACAAGCTGAGTGCTATCTAGTTCCATTATATTCGAGAGAAGGCTGATATCTCTACAGCCGATATCTCCAACGCTCAGCAACTCACACCAAAACAATCTAGACTGATAAATAGCACTACAGGTAAGAGGAAAAATATGCAGTTTTGATTTTGCAGTGAACTGTCCCTTTAAGATAAAGATCCTAAGGACGATTTGTTCATTTCTCTGATCAGTACTCAATGAAATTAGATGATTACAAAAGCAAATAAGCACTGATCTGTGCCATATTATTAATATAGCATACCGCACACTATTCTCTCTGTCTGTGATAACCAACTTAAATCATTTTAGTGTTCTTTAAACTGTAAATACCCCATGTATAATATTGTATTTACCAAGAATAGCCAGTCTTTTTTACTGCCCTTTGAAGTAATGTTCAATTCATCTTCATTTTTACCCAAATCACATTTTTTCCTCAGGTTAGCCAGAGCCCTCTTGGCAGACTTCTCCCAACAGCTCAATCTACACCAATAATGTAAGGCAGAGTACATGCAGCCTGAGAGGCGAAACCCAGGGCCACACCATTCACTGCTCGTTGAGCTTTGTATCTTACTGAAGGTGACTCGGATAAGTGTATCAACGTTTTCATCAGCTCCACTCTTCTCTCCTCTGGACTATGGTGGCTGAGCAGTAAGATGACTTTCAGAGAGATTTTAGTCAGAAATTAAACAATAAATGTGAGGGGGACATTTCCCCCAATCCTCAGTACTAGTTTCCGATTTAAAATTAACCCACTTCCTATCACAAATTTATCTAAGCTTCAGAGCCCACGTGACACCTCGCGGATGACCCGTCTTCACTCAGTCAGCATGTGTTGTAACTTTACCTTGTCTAAGAAAAGACGTGTCCTGTGTGTATTTGAGCAAACTCAGATCTGCCTGTGATGACACCGTGGAATGATGCGAAACAAGCCAGCTCTCATTTCACCTCCCTATATACAGTATATCAACAGAGCCGAGGTTAAAATGTTCACCTTGTAAGGCGATAGCAGCTTTGAATGGAACTGCAATTGAAATGTATCATGTAGAAATCTATTGTGATTATGCTGATGGAAAAGTAACTGCAAACTGAGATTTAGGTGTCCCTGTTTTTCCAGATCATTTCACATAAAAGAAACAAGTTGTGTGCATTTAATTTAAAAGTTTAGTTTAACTGATTTCTCAACAAGAGGGTCAGTTGTTTGTGTCTGCAGTGGGAAACAAAACTGCTGTATTTCAGGAATATTTAGCCTCAAACTGTTCAACCCAACAAATGCTTTGATGGCTCCATCATTACAAATTCATGTTGTGCAGCCAAGCATTGATCAAACATCATTACACAGAAGTTTGTGCAAAACAATGCACAACACATCCAGAATTTTCTATTACTCTCCATACAGTGCAGCCATTCAAACTGTATTTTATATTTAATATTTCCCTCAGTTAAACATAGCGTCAATAAAGTATTAAAACAGGCACAAACACTATACACAATACAGTGAGTCTGTTTTTTTATTACAACATTAAATTGAAAGGGACACTAATAAATACTGCATATACTGTTAACAAACTGTTAAACTAGCCCATGTGTAAATTAACTGGGAGGATGACTCAGTTGGTTGTGAGTGTTTACAGCCAAGCTGCCCACAGTGGGGCATGCTGGATGAGAAAAACAGATCACTACAAAACATATGAAGAAGCCACTTGTTCATTTAACACGTGACACATAAGAGGCATGTTGTGCAAAATATTTGGACATCAAATATGTGGTTGTTAATTTTACAAGTACCACACTAGTATTGTTATTATCATGTTTGTTTTTATTATTGTTGTGTGTTAATGAGGTGCAGGCTTTCACACAGCTGCATTGCCTTGTGCCAATATATCTGACAAAAACATGCAGACATGATCGTCTTTTACGACTAATTTTAAAGTTTAAACAAAATGCCTCATAGTTAGAGAAAAAACACTGGAAAATCTGCTTCTTAATTTAAAGTATGTGTCATTTGATCGGAGCAAAAACACTGATGGCCCTATAAAGTGCTTAAAGGGACAGTTCATCCACAAATCGATAATACATACTTATAGTCTTACCTGTAGTGCCTGTGTATCGGTCTAGATTGTTTTGGTGTGAGCTGCCGAATGTTGGAGATATCGGCCATAGAGATGTCTGCCCTCTCTCAAATATAATGGGACTAGATGGCACTTGGCTTGTGGTGCTCAAAGTGCCAAAAAAATACATTTGAAAAACTCAACAGCAATATCTCTTTCTAGAAATTGTGACTAGGTTACTCAAGATAATCCACAGACCTTGTTGTGAGCAGTTTCATGTAGAAACTATTTTTTCTCGACAGAACAACACCCACCAATCATATCAAGGTGCAGAAGGAAGCATGCAACATTAATGGCGTCCTCCTTGGCTGATCCGTAACGTTAGCTAGCTTAGTGGTGCTGGATGAGTTAGCAGGAGATGCACACTTCCGTCTGCGCAGTGATACGGTTGGCAGGTGTAGTTTGGTAGAAGGTAAATAGTTCCTACGTGAAACTGTTCACAAAAAGTTGGTGGATTATCTTGAGTAACCGGGTCATGATTTCTGGAAAGAGACATGGCTGTTGAGTTTTTCAAATGTATTTATTTGGTTCTTTGAGCACCACAAACAGAGTGCCATCTAGTGCCATTATATTTGAGAGGACAAACATCTCCAAACACCAAAACAATCTAGATTGGTAAATAGCTCTACAGGTAAGAGGAAGAATATGTAGCTATGATTTGGGGGTGAACTGTCCCTTTAAAACTACTGTAATACTATACTATAAGTATTGGTTTTAATGTTTAGCGACAACAAACTACTGTAGTCGGTAGAAGCGGGTAATATAAACATACACTGTGTTGTACAACAGCACTGAGTCACTGCTGATGGTAACTACCACTTGCTGAAATGCCAGAAAGCATTCTCATATTCTGCAAAGCTAAAGCAACGTCTGCTACTAAAATCAGCAAAACTGTTAATGGTTGCATTTAGTAAAGCTGCCAAAAATCTCTTGCAGAATGACAAGTGTGCAAACTTGAGGTTAGTGGCTGTGAATACAACAACACAGCAACAAGATACTTGTCACAGATAACGCCTCTCGTAGAAACAGGAAGATTCCATTGTGTTTTGTTTTTGCATCGGGTCCTGTGTATTAAAGAGAGAGTGAAGAAGAGGGAATAAGAAGGAGAATCTTCAAATCATGTGATAGCCGGGGCTGCAAAAATGTGGGGAGTAAGAAATGAGAGGTTAAGAGGTTGCTGTCGTGTGCATGACGGAGAAAGAGGGGATTTAAAAGATGAGGAGAGAGGGGGTGAGAAGTGAATCAGCAGCAGCGTTAAAAGGCTGTGTGTATATGTGTGTGAAGCGCTTTCTGTCCTTTCTTAAAGAAGAGTGCACAAGGAAGACACCAGGGTATTACCCCCAGGTTTTATGTGGTGTAATCTAATGAAACACACACAAATTAATTTAGAAATATACACCATGTAAACACAGTAGCAGCATCACCTTGAAACAAGCCTTTGACACAGGGGACCTCTTCAAGACAGGGCGTCAAGATCAGGTAATAAAACAGGCCCCACCTTAAGGTCCTCATTATGTCAGTTGATGCTTTAGCAGTGCATAATTCTGCACTCAATTTACCTTGGAAGTCGGACCATGTTCCAGGATGTGAATCTGCATTTCCTAGGATGGGGAAGGCATGACCTGCTCTACTCTGCATTACCTCTGATCAGCTTACCCTGACATTCCTACCCTAACCAATCTCACAGCTGTTTTCAGAACCCAACCAATCCAACCAGCAGAGGCAATGAGTACTGGTCAGTCAGAGGAAGAGTAGGGTGGGTCATGCCTTCACTATCCTCTAGTACAAGTCGGAAAACCAAGATGTTGTTGGCAATACTAGTTCTAGCCGAGTTAGCCACTGTCAGCAATACCACTTGATAACAACACATTATTTTGCGCATACAAACACTGGAGCAACATGTCCACAGAAGTTGGACAATACTGTGTGTGACTGTTAAGAGTTTAAGTTGTAAAGAAGATAGAGCAGCCATATTGGATTTTGAGATCGGCGTTTGAGTAGGTGCAGCTGCAGGTGGAGCAGCTATGTAACCTGCCCACCAGCTACCTAAATCGCCCACCGTTCCTACACAGTCAGCCTCCTTGAAAGTGGAAGCCCTGAAGAAAATACTAAGTTAGTGTTTGGCTAGCTATGACGTCTTAGTTTAAAGGAGAGACAGTTAGGGTTAGGGTAAGGGTTACATCATGTTACTTATAAGGAGAATCACATAGTCGACTAATGCATTAATGCTATGTTTGGATGCATATTTATTCACTACAAGGTGACATTGTAGTTGTGTTCAAATGACCGTTGCGTTGGTAGGTGTGTCTTGTACTAGCGGTGGTTTGCAGTTTGCAGGGGCGTGTCGCATAGGCGTCAAACAGAATGTGGCTGCAGCTGTATGTCTCTCTGGGTTAGTGAGCTTCCTCTGACTTTCCAAGTCAGAAATTCAACTTCAGGGGGCGTTCCAGTTGAAATTTCCAACCAGAACACGGATGTTTTGACTTCTTAGTGCAAATGGAATGCAACATAATTTCATATTCCCAAACACAATTAGCATAGAAAAAAATAGACTCAAATTACTACACAGTGGACCTGTGATTTGGGGTCACAGAGCCCACTTTGCCTGTTTGTAATCCTGCCTTTAAATAGAAAAACATCAGACTAGTTTGGTCACATTGACAAATTACAGAGCAGACAACTCAAACAGGTCATGAAAACACTAACACACAAACAAACAAATAGTGCAAGAGGGCATTAGAGTAGCTGAAGAGTCCGCCACACGACTAAACAAGGCACCTAAAATGGGTAAAATAAAACAGGAAATAGTAAATAAATAAGCCTTGCTGTCGTCATACATGAGCCAGAGAGACACAAACACAGAGAGTCGCAAAGCAGTTCAAAGTGTTGGTCTAAAGCAGGCACATCCAAAGTCTGGCCCGGGGGCCAGTCTTGGCCAGCGGACCCATTTTAAACGGTCCATGGTCCACTCGGTTAAATCAAGCAAGATCACTTTGGATTTTTTCTCATCCCCTCACAATGGAAGGATTATGATACAGTTTGTGGACATGCAACATGTAGAAACTACGCAGGCGGAACAAATGTGTTTCCCTAAACAAATGGTAAATAAGCAAATGAGCGGTTACAGTAGTAGATGTGGCCACAAAGGCCGCCGCTTTCAGGAACGGTGATATGCTGAATACTTTTGCACTTAAAGATGAAACAGCTGTATTTGTCTCATTTGTGTTTCTTTTTTTGTAATTACCCACTGGATGCAAGAGGCAGATGCCCCCCAAATGTTTTCACATTATGTAATCTGGCCCCCATTCAAAAAAAGTGTGCACAACCCTTGTCTAAAGGAAGACACCTCGTACTGTAAGATCAGACTGTATTAGGATAGTTTGGGCTTTTTTTATTGTGGATATCGGCCCTGATTCATCTGATGTATATCTTCATAATTGTCCTCAGGTTATTTATACGTTTGTTTCGTCAGTTTGAGTGCGCATGTGGCATCAAAAAGTTCCGTTGAACGGAGACGAACTAAAAGACTCTAAAAGTCCGATGAGAGAACATAAATCTGAATGAATCATAAAGCTACTGCCTCTCCCAAAATACAATACAAGGACGCAAACACTGTGCAGCGGTGGCAAATATTAACAGCAATAGAGGGTAGACATTACGGACTACAGTGAAACATAAAGCATTTCATATTTTGGGTGGTGAACACTTCATTTTCTGTGTGTGGGATCAATGAATGAGGCTGCAAACTCTGCAGATCCCAGAGTGGATTTAACAAGGGTGGAGGATGTAGGTGAGCCCCCCTGCCTAGTTACCTTGACATGTCGGCTACTGTATACTCATGACTTTTTGTATTTTTGCTTTACTGCAGCATTTTTGCTTTACTGTAAACCGTGTGTAAAACAGATCAGGGTGACCATGAGCGAGAAGGTTACCCTACTTAAACAAGGGCACCCTGTCCCTTTTCCAGATATATTTTAAGATGGTACCTGTTTTATGCTTTAACCCCATCTCCTGCGAAACACTGTCAACACAATCACATTTTACAGTGAGTTAAACTGTGTGTAACCACAAGGCAGCGTCTAGTTTTCCATGCAGCAGACTCTATCCTGTAGCTCTGAATAACAGCCTCTACAGCCCATTACTGGCAGAGTTGAAAAGCTTTGTCAACAGCACGCATGCTGATCGTTGAGGCCACACCGCCGCCGCTGCACGGGGAACAGCAGCACATTCATCTCACCGGGAAAAAAAAAGTGGAGAGCCAGCAGTTTTTGTCTAAATCAGCTGACAGCCCTGATAGAGTCAAGGAAAGCTCCGGCAGGGAGACTAAAACCGTTTACCATGCGCAACACTGGGGCTGCAAACACTGTAATGCAGGCCTCATATTTGAAGTTGCATTTCATGTGCAATTTAGATATTTTCCAATGCACGGTGGACTAATGGTGCTGATGCGTTTTAATTATAGCCCCTAAAGGAAATTTATTAGGTGCTTAACGCAGAGAGCAGACTGAGCTGTGAAGCCGGTATACAGCAGCAGCAGCATCGCGCTGCAGCACTGGAGCATGTGCGGATGTGTGGCTGCTGGACACATACAGTATCCTGCGCATCCTCCCATTCAACTTCACACCCAGGCAATGAAAGTGCACCCTACTCCTTCACATGTGCTGTCCCGCTGCAGATTTCATCACAAAGTTAAGGCTGTTTGTGTTCCGCAGTCTTTGTGCTTCCACACAAATAAACAACGCCTCGTCTCCCCCACAAAACAACTAAACACCACAACAAAATGAGCTCATAACTTATTCATACACAAGCACGTGGAAGTTCCTTACCGGCGTTTTTATCACCCATATCCCCTTGCGGTGCTGAAGTTGATTATATACTGCCGACGTAGGCTGGAGGAATGCGCCTGGAGTTGGTGCGCGCTGGGTTCTTCAGTTGGGACAGCCGGGCAGAGAGGGAGGCAAGTTGCTTGTTTCAAGTAATAAAATTGCAAAACGAGCTCCCTCTGGGACCCCGCTGAAACGCGCGAGAGCGACACCGCGTGCAGAGTTCTCAAGCGAGCTCGTGCTCAGCCCTTCGTGTTTGCAAGAGTTTCTGAGTAAGGTGGACTGAGGGCTCAGGTAAAGAATGAGGGAGGGTTGGGACTTTGTGTGTGTGTGTGTGTGTGTGTGTGTGTGTGTGTTGCAGAGGAGAGCGGATGCAGGGTGTGCATTGTGTCTTGATGCAGGAGCACAGTAGATGTTTTTGTGCTGCTGGTGTTCTGCTACACTGTGGCAAGACAGGCCAAATATTAGTTTCCTTGCAAAATCTTCATGCTTGTAATTTGTACTGATCTTTATACTAATGATTCTGCTCTATATTATAGACACAACCTGATCAGTGCTGTTTTTCTGTTGTTATTTCAAATATTTTCACTTTAAATGTGGTCATGGAGCTTCTCAGGTGGGTACTGTTTAATCATTTAAAACAATGAATTAGATGTCTAAATGAATTAACTTTTATTGTGCAATGCACAGTAAGCCCAGCCTGCAGTGGCGATCCTAGACTCTGGGAGGCCTCGGGCAAAAAAGCTTATTTAAGGCCCCTCAACACCCTCTGGTGTTGTTTTTCCTCTTCTTGTTTTATCTTTTTCCATTTCTAGTGACCAGAGAGCATGGATAGATTACTGAACAGGCCTCGCGGGCACATGTGCAGGGGCCCAAAGTGACAGGGACACCCCGTAACCCCACCTCCCTGGGCTTTACCTGAAAAATGTCACTCAAATTACCACGTACTGACCAAGAAGAAAAATAAAAAGACCACAAAAAGATGCAAAGGAACTTCTAAGAGACACAAATTTATTTTTTTAAAAAAAGGGCAAGATAACTACAAAGTGACACAAAACGACGGGCAGCATGGTGGTGCAGTGGTTAGAACTGTCGCCTCACAGCAAGAGGGTTCCTGGTCCGACCCCAAGGTGGGGAGTCCTTCTGTATGGAGTCTGAGTGTTCTCCCTGTGTCAGTGTGGGCTTCCTCTGGGTACTCCAGCTTCCTCCCACAGTCCAAAGACATGCAGGTTAATCGGTGACTCTAAATTGTCCATAGGTGTGAATGTGAGTGTGAATGGTTGTCTGTGTCTATGTGTCAGCCCTGTGATAGTCTGCTGACCTGTCCAGGGTGTACCCTGCCTCTCGCCCAGTGTCAGCTGGGATAGGCTCCAGCCTAGGATTTTTGTTGTCTTGTTTGCTTGTTTTTTGTTTTTGTTTTTTTAATAAATCCCATTGATTTGAGTGTTTTAAAGATGTCTTACTGTATGTGGTTATTTTGGGTTAGTGATGGAGTTTTGTTCGCTCCATAGAGCCGCCCAAGGGTGGGGCCTAACAGCACTGTATAGTGCCTGTATGGGAGGTTGGACGTGGTTTATAGTTGTCATTGCAAAGTTTGACACCACACATTCATACAGGTCAGGTCCAGAATGTCACAAGTTGCTCATAAAACATGTACTGGAAAAGTTAAAAGAATTCAGTAATCCATTTTGTCTTCTTTTCTACATTTTGAGACCAAAAATTAACAACTTAGACACATCATAATTGAACAGTCATTGCAATTTTCCAGGGCCACTTTGATACGATACGATACATTGCGATGCGATGCGATGCGATACGATACGATATGATGTGATACATATGGAAATTTGGCTTTGACTCAGGAGCTGTACAAGTATTGCTGCCTTACAATAATAGAAATGAAAAGCATACATCATAAAAAACAGTATTGCACACCAGCCACTCATGAACTGCACACAACACCAGCACACAACAACTTCATGTAAAATATACTATGTCATGTAATACTTTAGCACATGCAACACCAGTGAGAGTGTGCTTGCAGTATAATGTACTCCTGTTTATCCTAAATTCAAAAAGTGTCAGTACACTTTTTCATGTATTTTTTATTCTGAAACACTCTCTGCTGAATTAACAATGAATGATTCCAGTTCCAGCCTTCAGTGATGAGCTGCGTCCTCACACACCTGCTGACCACATACTGTACTGTGCCGTGTTGCTTCACCGTTCCGCAAAGGCAGATGATATTTTGCAGAGAGACATCAATATTTAATGAAGGAATCACACAGATCAATAGTCGTGTCCTGAACATCTGACTCTTTATTGTGCCTGTTATTTGATTATACTGCAGTAGAAGTTTGACAGACATTGTGTACAGTATATACAAAGACTGCACTGTGCATTCGGAATGAGCTGGCTGTCCCTTTGTAATGGCTTTGTGCAAAAAGCTCTTGAGGAAGTGTTGTGTAATCAAATCAGTTGAACTGCTGGGGCAGATATGTAGACGGAGGTACAGTGTGTGCATAAGAGTGTGCTGCTCTCAAATTTATTCAAGTGCCCCTCTCGTTTTGTGAAGTTTTTTAACCCTAGATTTTAGAAAATAATAACCTTTGCACGTACAGACCTTTTCTTTTTGTTGATGCTGCCATGATGTGTGCTGTGGTATTTTAGGTAAATAAACATCAGGACTTTGCAGTGATGGAGTTATCTGAAATCCCACTCAGCATCCACTTCACACAGCTTAATAGTATAAACAGGTTCTCAAAGAACACCACAATCACACACTGACCACCGACTCTTAGAATCCATGCAAGAAAAAACAGAAAACAAGTCACAGAGTGGTATTATCTATCCGGCCCATTGATCAGTGTCTTAGAAAGCTCACCGTCAGCATTCCGATAGGACGCTATGATAACAGCTAGAGTTTCCTCTGATGGTATAAAAAGAATGTGCTGCTGGTATAAGATGTTTCAAGCCTTTGGGCTGAAATAGAAGCCTCAAGGCCAAATGACGTTCCGCATCATGCATCTGCCTGTGAATCCAAACCACAGCAAAAATACGGGAGCTGCACGTCAGAGTTGCTTTATTATTCACTCTATCTGGACATAGTTGCAGTAAGATGAATGAGTGTCCTACATGAATGACAAGTTGTTTGCATTTCAGACACTTCCTGTCACATGACCGAGGCCTTGTTGCCCTGTTGCCGACACAGGCGAATCCTGGCTGGCGTCGGTTCACAGCAAATCGATGAGAGGACCTGAAAGAGGACACCTCTGCTGGGGGAAAAACGCACTGCATTGATCTGAAAGGAACCTATAGTCCTCTACAGATTCAGAGGGAGATGAATGTGTGTGTGAGGGTTGTGTCGTTGTGTAGCAGGGCTGCAGCAACGACTCCTCCACCAAAATCCAAACAGCTTTTACCTAAATTAACTTCTGAGGCCGCTTAAATATTGATGATTCTCACCCTCTTTTCGTCCACTCTCCTCCCTTTGGCCTCCCCACCTCAATCCGTCCTGTGCTCACTCCTATCACTGTCATCCCTCCCTTCCCCTCTCTGCTCTCTTTATCCCTCCTCCTCTTCCTCCCCTCCCACATCTCCCCGTCCTCCCCTGCCCCAGACCTGCACCCATAGGATATCATCTGACTTGGCAGTGTGTCCTTGGGTCCATACAGTGGCAAAGGCATATTGCTCTTCTTTCTTTGCACGCTGTATCTTTGCTCTGAAACCTCTACACTTTCCTGTATAACTGTATAATCGTCTCACAGAAGTGAAGTTGTATTATAATGTCCCCAAAGGATGCATTGTCCGCTTCAGTTAAGATTAATTACCTTCCCTCTTCCAAACTTCCTTTATACTTTCCTAGCTCTATTACATCATTTCTCTGTGCAATATTGTCTATAGCTAAAGTAGCCCAGCAAGTCAAGTGCAGATATTGCATTGGAGTAGAGCCCTAGTTACTCTGCAGACACTGCAGTGCAGCCTTCCCGCTGTAATTTCTACCTTCTTCACCTATTTCTGGAGTCAGTGGCAAGCTTGTGAGGAGTTTGTGGAACTTGTCCAGATGCCAATAGCAACACCAAGTGCCATCAATACTGTTTAGTCCAAGGCTCCCACTGCTTTCTCTCTTCATGAAAACAAATTTCAGAGTGCTCACAAAATGTTTAATAAGAAGATGAAAATGTAAAAGAAGACGAGTCATTTATTATTATTTTTACTAATATTTTGACATCCCAAAGAACATGTCATATATTAACAGTGCTCTCACTCACTCCATTTTCAGTGGCACAATATTTATTGGTATGGTATATGATATTTAGATCCTTTATAGGCATTAATACAGCAATGGAAAAACACTCAAGTAAAAGCACAAATGCATTAACCTCCTGTGACCCTGTATCCTCACATGAGAACATCATATCTTGGGTTTACTTGACCTTATACTTCATTCTACTTAACTTAGACCTGTTGTCCTCATTCATGGACACTTTTTGTGCCATCTAGTGGTATTAAGAGCACAATACATTAATCCATGTAAAAACAAGATGGCGGCCATCTCTGCCAAGTCAGTCTGCAGCTGATTCCGACACAAAAGTGGACAAGGTCCAAAACCTGATCACATTTTATGGTTGAAACTTGTGTATTTATGATTAATAATGTTCGTAGTTTGACATGGCAACAAATTCGACCAATTAGCAACAGTAGCAAACTAAGACACTTTGAACTAGGAAGTACTCATTTGATCACATTGGGACTTAATTATGGTTAAAAATGTTAAGTTTTTTATACTTATGTTGTCCTACTGATCCCAAATAGCTAGGAGAAATTAAAAATGCAAACCAAACAAAAGCTCAGATCTCTGAAGGATAAAAACAGTGTACATGTGCAGGTGAGGAAGGAAACCCAGAAAGGGTTTTTCATGATATCTCACCTAAAGGGAAGAATGAAATATGCAAAGATTTGAAAATACAACATGATGCAAAGTAAAATGTCAAAAAAAGATACATATCTTCCACACAATCAACACTACTGAGGAGAAATAAACACAACATCAAATAAATCAGTACTATGCAGAAACACAGCAGCAACACAGCACAGTGAGGATTTACACAGTACCAAATGTTTTTGTCATTAAGCCACATTTAAGTTTCTATTAGATTTGGGACAAGGACATATTTTACGTTTCCACTATGAAAAGTTGTGAATGGTACCAATGGAACCGGTCCGTACTGTCCCCATTTTTGGGGTGGAGCTGTGAACACTGCAGTCTGGTGACTGGTCAATAGCGGACGGCCACTTTGTTCAGGGCTGAGTTGTGGCTGGTTTTGAGGCTCATGTAACCACTGTTCATACCGTGGAGAGTTTTATTAGTAAACTGTAACTATAAAATGAAAGGATGTTTGCTGCCTCTTGCAGCAGCTGGAGTTGGAGAAAAAAATAACTTAATTCTCTGGGCCGACTGCCGGTGACTTTTAAGATGGAACGCTAACTAGTAATGTTACTCAATGTATGAGTTGATGACGTGAATCCATAAACACACCAATCACACATCACATCATCAATTTCACTGTGACAACTTTGACCATCACTTTAGTTTTGAGTGGATCTTCAAGCATTTATATATGTGTTAACTTTAGCTGGGTTATGTGAACTGTGTATATTCTAATCCTCACCTGGAGGACAAAAAAAAGCATTGTGGCATGTCGCTCCTGTGGGCTACGGCAACACTAAACCCCTGCGCTTGCCTGAGAAGGACTAAACGCACAAAGCTGCTATTTTTAAATATCCCATGGAGAGAGATTCTCACAGCCTGTTTTATTTTGTTCAGAAAATGTCAGCGTGCAGCCTCATTCTGCAGGGGATACACCAGGTGCAGACTTCCCTCTGTGTCACTGGTAATGAGGAAATGCAGAGAGTGCTGGACGGAGCAGTGAGTGACAACAACCCTGCCCACATTTAAGAGTACTGTTTGTGGAGGAAACGCTAGGGTCTAGCTACCATGTCTGAAGGGTTAGTTTTGGTTCCAAAGGTACCATACTGAAAGTGTTTGGTGGAAACAGGGCTATAGAGTCAGTTAAAAAGTTCAAGTTTATGTTCCACAGCTGGGCTCCATGGTATGTCAATGAATACTGTCTTCTTGATGTACAATACATTGGAAGGTAAAGGTTATTGACTTGTCAAGTTGAATAAAAATTAACCTGAGAATATATGAGAAGATAAAAATCATTAAAGCTTTTTGGTAAGTGTTCGTATACCTCACTTTGAAAATATTAAACTTATCTTGCAGAAGTGTCCCCTTCAGAGTGTGATGTTATTACATTACATCATTGGACTAGTGTTACTGCTGCATTAATGTGTAATTTTAGCTTCTCTATGTGTGGACATTTTGACTTGTCACAGTAGGAAATGCACAAGTTACTGTTAAACATTAATATCTCTGTCCTCCTCAAGTGTTCCAGTAAGCTGTGACAGTGTGACAGCAAGCCAGCATGCACATTATCAGGCCCCTGAAACTGAAGCAGCTAAATGGAATTCAGCCATCTTTAATTTTAGCAGCCTATTTGCACATATGCTTTTCCTGCTGTGTTGGAAATGTGTGTGTGCAATGAAAAATGCAAATGAATCATATTTTACAAAGTGATCATTAGTTATGAAAATGAAATCTCTGCAAAATAAATGTTGTGGAGTAAAAAGTACAATGTTCACTCTGAAATGTGGCCAAGTGGGAGCGTAAAATACCACAGAATTAAAACAAGTATCTCAAAACTGTACTTCACTGTGACTTCACTGTTCATTTGATAAGTCTGTACTTGACTACGCCACTAGATGGAAGTGAAGTGCTGCCTCTGGAAAAACAATAAGCTATTGTAGTTCCTGCACAACACGGAGGCCTCCACCTTCTGCTGCATTCAAGTCCTCTGAACTATTACTTTTGAATCAACTTTACTGACCTGTGTAAGTACAAATACTGGGAATTTGACTGTTTGGCTTCCAGTAGCTCTCAGAGTTCTTACACACAGTGAACAGAAAATGGACAATAACATACAGCATCTATATACAAGTCACAGTATTGCTGCATATTTACAAATAGTGTAAGGGTGCAAAGAAAGCTAAGAAAACATTGTAAGGGTTAAGTTGGACAAAAAGTTACAGAAGATGTAGAAAGTTGTTTATGTACAGTATATGCATACCTTTACAAGCAGTATGTATGCTTAGACATGACAATATATCATATAGATATACTGTAAAACTACCGGTGTGGCCACACATTTTGACAAATAAACACCTCGTCTGGTTGCCAGGCAGTTCTTTTTTTAAAGAAGCTCTTCGGATGTATAAAAGCGGGTTGCTGGCTACCTCAAATTATGTGTCCATTCTTCTATTACCCTGAAAGTTATTCATATTCCTTTAGACCGTAAGTGTCCTCAGATCAAAAGAACTAAAAGGGTTTTTCATAAAAACTAATCCAAGTTGTGAATATTGTTTTAACAGGATAAAGTGGTGTTGTGTCGGTGTGCCGGGTGCCGTAATCCTTGAGTGCTGTGCCGTAATCTCTCTGATGCGGAGCTCAATCTAATGAATGATTTCTAACTGAAGCCTAATTTTTAAACAAGTAATATTCATACTGGTTTAAACAAAATATTTGATTGTATTTCCCTTTGCTGAGCAACAGTTTTGCGTGAAAGGAATTAAAGGCCTGTCTCAAATATAGGCCTGTTGATTTCAGTAATTTAATTTAAGCAAATAATAGCCTAGGCTGTTAAGTTTTATGGTATGTAAGCAGTTACATTTCCATAACCACTTATCCTGTTGGGGGTTGCAGGGGTGCTGGAGCCTATCCCAGCTGACACTGGGTGAGAGGTGGGGTACACCCTGGACAGGTCAGCAGACTATCACAGGGCTGACACATGGAGACAGACAACCATTCACACTCACATTCACACCTATGGACAATTTAGAGTCACCAGTTAACCTGCATGTCTTTGGACTGTGGGAGGAAGCTGGAGTACCTGTAGAAAACCCACGCTGACACGGGGAGAACATGCAACATAACATTTGTTCTGTTGCTTTCCATTTTGTCACTGTGCAGGGATGTCTTCTTTTATGAAGTAGCCTATTTCTGGACATTTTTCAGCTTTGTTGTCCACTTTTGAACATTTCTTTAAAAAACAGTAATTAAAAAATAAGCACGTGTACTCTGATGAAGTAATTAAAATAGTTACATCAGACTACTTATTGCATTTTTAACATGGTAACTAGTGATCTGAAGCCAAACACATTTCAAAAGAGACCTTCCCAGCACTGATGGCAATGTAGCTGCACCAACCAAATACACTGATAACAACATATTTTTTATTTGCACATAATAAAATATAAACGACCTCCCTGTTTGTTACACAAAGAGCGCCAGAGTGGTAGTCAGAAGTCGGAGCTTTTAGGCGAGTCCGTGAACGCAGCATTAGCTCTCAGTGGGAGGGGCTTCAGGCAGGAGGTCATCACAAACATGGCGTGGAGGGGATGTGTAACGAAATGGGCCAAAACAGAGTTCACCAGATGTACAAACACTACTTTACGGAGCTGCAGGTGAGTCGAGCTGAAGCTGCTCGGGTCGCAGGGTTTGTTTAAATAAAATGACGCTGGCAGGAGTGTGTGTGTGGTGTATGTGTGTGTGGTGCGTTTGAGTCGCGAGCAGCAGATTACCTAACTGTTCCCACTGTCATTGTACACAGACCGACGGGGCTGGAGATAACTGTGGATTTAGTTTGGTTACAGTGAAACTACACAGACCAGCACTGTGTTATCTGTTTGTGATGGTGTTTAATAAGCTGAAACTGTTCATGCAGAAAAATTAATATCCTGCTTTTCCTACTGCCTAATGTTTACCCTTTAATTGTAACACCTAATGCATTTTGACCAGTAGGAATAGTCAGTGTAAGGTGAGGGCATGGCTCCTAATTTCCTTTAACAGTAACATTATACAATAATAATAATAATACAAATACTATTTTGATGAGCAATTGGTTAATGGTGCCATTTTTAATTGCAAAAAATGCCTAATATTAACAGATTTCAGCTTCTTATTTAAGAAGTATTGATTCTTTTCTTTGTCTTATGTGATTATAAACTACATACGTTTGAGTTTTAGACTTTAAGTTAGACAAAACAGGCATTTGAAGACATCAGCATAGCCTGTAGGTAACAGCTATTTTGTGGTCTTATGAAGGTCACAGACACAAAAAATGTAACTTAAAATGTTTGCTTTATTCACCTGCACTTATCTACTAGGTTACGTTTAAACATATGTAAGTCACAACTTAATTGGTGAGGGTGACATTTCAGTTTAATAGTACTGAAAGCAAAAAAGTGGTCTGTCGACTAAAGATATCCTATTATAAATACTAAGATAGTGATACTGGAAAAGTGTAGGTTCTAGTTAAAAGTCATAGTCATCAGCTATATTTTGATATAAGATTTGAAAGTCTGTGATGAGTTATTGTCGCTGACTAAAACAGTTTCATGAATAAGTTGGGTCAAATGTGAGCGGAGCTGTTTGGCACATGTGCAGACCAGCTGTAAAAGTAAAAGTTGTAACTGTATTTTATGAGATTAACACACAAAACAATCTATTTATTCTTAATTTTTTATATAATTGTTATGAAAGGTCGATGGATGAAAGTAATTCGGCATCTTTAATGATAAATAGATAAAAAGGGCAGATGTTCAATTAAATTCATGTTGTCTGGCTCTTGTTTGAATTAAATGTTCACATTTTTTCTCTTGGTTGCTTCATTTTGTTGTAACTACAGCATTTTAACATTGTGCCAACCCTCCCTGTGTTGGGGCTGATTGGCACAATGCACAACATGACTGTAATCACAAATAATCTACTGTTTGAAAACATTTGTGTACATTAAAACACATTTATTTATAGCTGAGATCTTAAGTTTTTATTTGCTGCTGGTTATAACGCTCTAACATAAATTGTGAGCTGGAAATACGGCAGAGTGAAAAGTGTGCCAACAAACCCTGGTCTGGGTGTAATAATGAAAATAATATTTAGTTTCAGCCCTACAAAGAGTTAAATCATACATTCTAAGCCTTTTCACTACAGGACTGTTGTATTGCTTTGCCTCATATCACACAGGTGTCCGTGTTATTCTATAAGCTATCTGTAAATTAGGTTTTAATACTGTGTCTACTCATTTTTTGGCAGACTCAACCCCCACAACCAACAGAGGTGCGGTTTCCGTCGGGAAGCCAAAAGGTCAGACACAAAGAAAGGAAATGTCACCCAAGAAACAAAAGCCTCACCCTCTGAGGCTGGCACACCAGGTCCCCCACCTCCACCCCCACATCGACCTCCTCCCAAAGCCCCCAGGCCAACACTTTTCAAACCGCTGATGTTCACAGTGGGGGTAGGTCCCTTTAATTTATCTGCTACAATGAGAACAATGCATGCAGCGCTGAGGATTGGGACAGTATGGTGCCGTTGGTTGTTGTCTGACTCCATGTCAGTTTACAGGCTGCTCCTTTGGCGCCGCAGCCATTCTGCAATATGAGAGCCTGAAGTCACGAGTTCAGACTGCAAGAGATGAAGAGGAGTCGGAAAAGCTGTTACAGGTGAGGTTTTACAGCTGGCTGTCTCCTCCCTTGCTGTCAACATAAAACCATTGTTACAGTGATTCAGTGAACCATTCATATGTTCCCAGGGGTCTAAAGACATGGCGTACTGGCATGACTGGTGGAACCAGCTGTCAAGCTTCCAGCGACAGGTCATCCTCCTCATGTCCACGGTGGATGACTTCTGGAGCAGCCTCACAGAGGGACAAAGGACTGTCACCGGTAACTTATTCTGCAGACCCACGCTCATTTTGTCGCTGTGTTTCTTCAGATGGCTTCACACACTTCCTTATTACTGTTTTCCAGGCATCATCGCAGTGAATGCTGTCGTCCTGTGCTGCTGGCGGATCCCCTCAATGCAGAGAAGCATGATTAAGTACTTCACATCCAACCCAGCCTCCAGTGAGTGTGCATGTTCTTTAAATAAATAATAATTTCATGAATGAGACCCAATGATTTTCTTCCATGTGCAAATTTGCAGCTGGATCCACTCGACATATGGTCAAGTTCTCCAATTTTCTGTCCCCCACCAGAAACACGGTGCCTTCCCATGGTTCTGTCCTCCTTCAGCCACTACTCCATTATCCACATGGTGGCGAACATGTATGTCCTGTGGACATTCTCGTCAGGAATCGTCTCTCTCTTGGGGAGGGAGCAGTTTCTTGCAGTCTATCTGTCTGCTGGTGAGTCAAAGAATCTGATTAGGTTCAGCTTTCAGTGACTAAGTTTAAGAGTGATATCTCAGTCCTTATGTGTATTTTCAGGTGTGATTTCCACTATGGTCAGCTACATGTGTAAAACTGCCACTGGGCGACTTCATCCATCATTAGGAGCGGTAAGTTATTTGCTACAGTCTTCATACAGCTTAATGACAGGAGTGCAGTAGTCCTAATGTTTCCACCTGTCCTGTGTTTGATCCACAGTCAGGTGCCGTCATGGCGGTGCTGGCCGCAGTCTGTGCGAAGGTGCCAGAGGCCAAACTTGGCATAATCTTCCTCCCCATGATCACCTTCACAGCAGGAACTGTAAGTGATGCACAGTATATACATCAGGGTGTGTGTGTGTTTGTGTGCACTTCCTGCCTTGTTATGTAGAAACACACCTCTAAAGTGTAAGGTGAATTAAATAGTTTGGTAATTAATACATGTCACAGGTTATGACATTGCCGTGTTGTGTTTTCGCTGCAGGAAAGAGATGTAAATCTGTGCATGAGCGAAACCGACAAAGTGTTTGAGTGAATGTGTAAGTATGCATGTCTGAATGCATGGTAGTGAGAAAGTTGTTGTTGGTTTAGTGTTTAGTGCAGCACATTGTGTGGAACGTCAGGTTCCTGTCATTGGTCTGCCTTTAGGCTCTGAAAGCGCTCGTTGCCGTAGATACAGCAGGACTCATACTGGGATGGCGGCTGTTTGACCACGCGGCTCACCTTGGAGGAGCTCTCTTTGGAGTGTGAGTGGCCAATGTTCCTTTAAATTAAAAAGAATAATTGAGTGTATTTATGGCTTTCGTAAACAACGAAGATGCAGAAACTCTATGGATAATGTATAAATGATGGGCGACAGCCAATAATACACACATACAAGTGTTTTAACCCTTTAAGAGCTGAGCAAATTGACCTGATTCCTTTAAAGAACGCAAGACAAAGGCAATGATCAACTTAACAAGAAATAACAAATGATCTTTGTAATAAATTATTTTCCGTAATGAATTTTAAAACTACAATTATAACAGTTATAAATACATTTTGGGGGGGATTTTTTTTTTCCTATTTTTATTTTTAATTTTCCAAGAATTTCCCCCCTCTTTATTTTCTCTCTCTCAGGTTATTTTTTTTGTCATGTTTTACTGTTTTTTTTGTTGTTGTTGTTGTTGTTGTTGTTGTTGTTTTTTTTGCAATTTCCAGGACATTCCTTGCCAAGTTGCTCATTGCCTTTCAGCATTCTCTCAAAAGAATTCAAGTCAGTTCGCTCATGTTTCAAAGGTTTAAATGCTTGTGAAAGGCGTCTGAATGCAGCACAAGAAAACTGATGTCACTCCAGGTTTTAAAGGGTTAAATTGGAGAAAAATGTTCTCAAGTCTTACTTTTATCCTCAAAATACATCAGATGTAGGGCTGTGTATTGGCAAACATCTGGTGATGTTATACTTCTCACAATACAGGGGTGATGATGCAGTATATTACCACACTGTAGGCAAGGTGATATATTGCGATTTTAAAAAATAAATAAATTTAACTTTAGGAAAAATGTCATAGTATAGACAACACACCACTATATGCATTAACAGTTGACTTAATATGCAGTCAGAACTGTGGAATCTGCATTTGGATTTATCACAGTCCGTGTAACATCTAACATCACAGCACTACTTTTTGAAGGAAGTTACATTTACCTATATCAGTAAAAAAAAAAAAGAAATTGTAAACAATGAAAAATCAAAGCAGTGTCTTTTAGAAAAGATACAGTATCACAAAACATAAACCGGGATACTCAAGTGTATTGATATTTTCTTACACCTCTAATCAGATGCAGTTAATGGGGTAGAAAGTTTGGCAATTGGCCCAAATTGTAAGAAATGCTGTGAAAAAGTTCAGTCTCCTTGCAGCTGAGGTTCAGAGTAGGGCTGCAAGTAACAATTATTTGTAATATCAAATAATTTATTGACTATTTTCTTGATTAATGGATTAGTTGTTGCGTCTATAAAATGTCAGAGAATGGTGAAAATGTGTTTCCCAAGCAGGTGAGAAAACAATCTCATCACAAGGTTCATTTATTAGCTGTTCTGGAGCTTTCGATCACATGATCTTCATCAGCAGGTGGAGTTAAAAGCTGAGGTTTGAAGTCTTTTAATTGCTCAGAAAGAAAGGAAATTTGAAGATCTAAAATTAATTACAACTTTTGGAAACTCCTGTTGGTCTTGAAATTCGATCAAAAGGTCCAGAACTGCTACAAGGTGAACTTTGCGGTTAGATTTTTTTTCTCAGTAGTGTGCTTTTAGTTTGACAAAATAATATTAACACAGAGTCCACTACTGGCTTTTTCAGAATCTTTCAAACACATCTTACTGTCTTCATCAGCAGATGCACAGTTAATGGCTCAGTGGTCACCACATGAACCAAGAGTAGAATCAGGTCATAACAGCTGATGAAGACGCTCACAGTGATGAAACAATCATTGTAACAAAAACTATTCACTGTAATAAGACTATTGGATGATTTTACACTTATTATTGTAGCTGGAACTTCAGCTCATGCTACTCATAGTGGTGTAAATCTTTTAAAGAATGATGTAGTGGATTATTTTGTGGTTTGGCATCATCCTGTCCTGCAGTCAGTACACTTTAACCATCTCTGTGTATCTTGTCCTACAGATGGTATGTAGCATATGGTCACAAACTGATATGGAGGAAGAGGGAGCCTCTTGTGAAGATGTGGCATGACATGCGTTCGCCAGGTGGACCAGGTGGACCAGGTGGATCCAAGCCAGGAGGTGGCCCTGGGGTCAGTGGTGGCAATGGTGGACCTGGACCACATTAAGACTCATTAAGACACATTAAAGTCTCTCAGACCACTCTTGAAAGAATTGGAGTCCAAAGTTACCCCAGAATATGCAAGGACGAGTGGGGCGGGTTTTTATTGTTTATTAATAAATATAGTTTTTCATTCAGGGTTGGTATTGAGCATAAGTTAATTTAATGGTATGCAGACCTGAATTTTGAAAAACCAGTCAGACCTCACACCTGGTGTTGTGATCCAGATGTTTACTGTGAAGACTGATGAGATCTGCTGCCCTACAAGTAACTCCCACAAGCTACACAATGAAATATCGCTCTCCTACCTCTTATTAATCTTAAGATGTTTCGTCTTCAGCCGTCATGTTGGCTTATTCCTGTTCATATTATTGAAAGCAACTGTGGAAGACTGGGCAGAGATTGGATATATTGCTGAACTTTATGTAACTGTGGGATCGACTTTTGTTGCTATTAAAACTGGAGTTTTAACAATCAATTATTTATGCATTTATATTTTTGTTCAGTGAGAGATGGATATGTCCATATTGAAACAAGAACTTACCTCATGAGTTTCGTCAACCTTTTTCTACACACTGGTGACACTGTTTATGTCAGATAGAAGAAGCATCAGTGTGTCTATAACTCTGCTGGGAAGCTCTGAAAACTAAAGACGGCACTTGCACCACCTGCTCATGGATTTGGCACCATCATTTGATTCTTCAGTCAATCAGTATATCTCAGGATCTGCACATCTCTTCACCTGTTTCTGGACTTAACTCTTATTAAAGGGAGACTTTGAAGATTTTCAACATGCTTTGTATCATAACAATGTGACTATTACAAGTCACGTCAAACTTCCCTCCATCTTGTCAGAGCCCAGATCTCACCAGTAACTTGCCAGTGAAATGAGTCATCCAGCAGAAATTAACTGGCTCTTGGGCTGTTGCTCAAACTAGATTGTACTTTGTCGTTTCTGAACGCCAGCAAAACCAGGAAGTGTGTCAGGTGTCGAAGGCAATGTTTGTTGTGGCCAAACAGTGGAATTACAGCCATCATGTGATGCCCTGTGGCCCAAGGCTCACAGCCTGGGTGCAATGACTCATTTCGCTATCAGAATATGATCAGTCTAGAAGCGCCGCACAATTGAGTCTCTAGTGCAGTGGTTCTCAACTGGTGGGTCATGGGTTCATTCTGAATGGTTTGTAAGTCACTTGTGAATGTGTCAAGTTTGTAAAAAAGAACACACTTTATTTTGATGTACAGTGAATTTCCAGCACAGTTGTTTTATTTTGAAGTGCCATTTCCTACTGTAGAGTGAGTGACTATTTAACAGAGACAGCAAACTAGCTCAACAACATGGCCAAATGCAAGTATGACACTGAATGTATTAAACTATGTGGACCTTGAACTAATGACTAAGGAGCAATCTGGACCCTGTGGCTGGACCAGTTGGGAACCACTGCTTTAGTGCGCCTGCTCTGAGGGCCATACTTTGTGGAAACAGTCCTGATCAACCCAGATGTATTATAACACCTAGATACCAGATCCCATGATGGCGATTACTCATACCAACATGCGGCCCACTGACGATGTGCAGTTGTGTTTCTGCCTGCAAGTTGCTGCTTGGCTCATTGACTCTTCATTGTGACATCATGGATTTTTAAAATTGCTTTTCTTAGCTCCAGGAAAGTTACACAAATGTAACCCCTCAAGGGATCAAAAATTCCTAATAGAAAGATAGAAAGACAGCAACTCGAATTATGTCACCCACCAGCTGGAGTGTTTATTGGTCTGGTACAGCGCAGTGCATTCTGGTAGTGGTAGTTGCTACCTCTTGAGCAAAAACGAACACCACAGCCCATGTTCTCTGTTTTCTCTGGTTATATAGCACCGATTTCAACAGCATCTTCTTCTTCCTACAGCATAGTAGCCCAGTTTTATGAAAAGGCCATGTTTCCAGCAGTGAAATACGTCTTTAGCAGATAACGTAATTATGAATTCATCCACAGATTATGTTCAGAGAAAAGGTGTTGGCTTTATTTAACTGAATCACATGATACAGTCTTACAAGCTTGACACCTGTACACACATTGTTAAATAAAAAAAGATTGTCTGCGCATGCATAGTACTGCACATAAAGCTTATGTTAGAATGTAATAATACCTGCAATAATTCTGCTTTATTTGCACTTTGGTGGGGACTCCTTTTTTGGCCAACTTCCAACAGTTATTTTAAGGTTGTAGGTACTGTACACAAGCCCACCAGAGAAATGACACGTTCTATACACAACCATAAATGTAGTATAACCAAAATTTAAGAGGCACAACATCACAGTTACAAACAAGGCAAAATGTCAAAGCTCGTCAAAGACTGACGCCTGCTGGCTATAAAACAACGGCACTACAATCCACTGAGAGTTCATACTGACAGAAAGGCAGCTTTGGTCACAAACACAGATTACCTTATCAAATATGGACGTTTCATGAAACTGGGCCTTGTGTAGAGCAGTCTGATTGTCCAGAAAAGTCCATGATAGTCGTGCAGATGCCACGGTGAAACTGAAAAACAGAGATGAAAAGAGGAAACCACTGAGCAAGTAAACTTAAAGCAAACAAAAAAATGTGTCTGTGAAATTGAGCTTTAGCGTCAATCTAATCCTGAGCTCACACAAGTGATGTGTTATCCATCAAACACAGACTTACCAGGCTGTCACTTGAGTCTGTCATCTTTCAGTCCAAAACAGTCAGCACTGTGGCAGCACCTCAGCCTCTACTCTTGTGGTTAGCATAGCTGGGGAAGCCAAACTGGGAGACCATCAGGTTGGAGAAGCAGAGCGGCATGAGACCATAAATCTGTGTCAGCCTGTTGAGACAGTAGGATCTCTGAAGGAGGTGTTCAGGACGATGCCACATACCCTGGTACCCACTGCTGGCGTCCTTTTCCAGGTTGCGCATGTCCACAGGTTTGACAAAGACCCCAGAGGGTTTGTTAATGCTGCCTGTGGAGTGTTTCCTTAAATATAGTGCTACAGCAAAGTTTGTAGCAATGTCGTCACAATTCTGTGTTTCATCCACCAGCGCGTGCACAGCTTGAGGTTGGTCCTGGAAGAGCTGCAGGTAGCGGCGGTGGAAGAAGGCAGCGCCAATTAAAACCATGGAGTATCTGCAGTGAGCGGATCAAGATAGAAGTATTAAAAAACAGCCCTTCACATCAAAGTAAAACCAAGACAGACAAGCAGCATGTGTGATACATTTGATGTGGAGCTTTACAAAATTATGACAAAGCTCAACTTACTTATCACCTCCTGCTGTTTCTGGATCCTGCAGTTCAAAGCTGCCGTAACTGTACACTCCTCCTGGTGTTGAAACGTGTTTCCTTGGGACGAACCCGACAATCTGATCTGGAAATTGCTGCAAAACAGAACAGAACAACTTATGCTGTCTTGGATGGTGCTGTACCACATGATGCTGATATGTTTTTTTATTGACATAATCAATTATCAAGTTAAACCCGAATGTAATTTAGACACAATATGTTAATCACTGTCATTGTATTACCTTCCAGACAGAGAAAGCAAAACTGATGTCAGGCACGCTGACCAGGGTGTCATCATCCAGCATCAGCACAGCTACGGATCAAAGCACAAATCAAAATACAATACACATTTTTTTAAACAGACAAAACACATAGGTTTAAATATACATTTTTAAAAGCACTAAGTCAAAGCATATACAATATGCAAGCTGACAGATATACTCACCATCAGTATCAATCTCAGGGAATGGCTGCAGTCTGTTGCGCATTAGATTGCTCGTCTGCTCCTTGAAGACCACAGGCACCGGATGAGGCCCCAAAGAGTTCCACAACTTCAGGGGTGTCTGCTCCCCAATGTTGTTCCACACTATGATAATCTGCTGAAGATGAGGCACTCCCTGGTAATGGTTTAAGAGTTTGAGCAAAATGTCTGTGCGGTTGTAAGTCTGGATGATGACAGTGAACCTCTGCTCCTCCTCTGTGTTGTCGTCACGGTGGACCTGTGCAAGATTCTCCTTTTGTGATGCTGCCCTGCGTAGCACCCCCAGGACACCGACATCTCTTTGGTCGTCAGCAGGGGGCAGCAGAGCTGTCAAAGCTGCACCAACCAGGAGCAGCAGCAGGATTGGCCACACCAAATAGGCTCGCCTGAGGCCCATGCCACATCTGGGGACCCTGAACCACAGAGGCAGGACATCCTATTAGGATATACTCCAGGTTTTGTGCCTCCCAGTTAGGATATCCCAGAACACCAATATTTAAAATAGATTTCCGTAGGGAGTGTTCGTAATTCATGAAGCAGGGGGAAGGGACATCATGCCAAAAATACACTGTTTGCACGACATAACCAGATCCTGTACAAAACATTAAGTTCTGCACACCTGCATACATGATAACAGCGAAAAACCAAGGTTTTTTTCAATGCCAGGATTTTGTTTTCAACTTCAAACATTTAACTTTTAAACATCAAAGGGAAGGTTTTTAAAATCTAATAATGTTGACCATGCCAAGTGGATCCCCAAAGGGAAATTGTGATTCGTTACAGTCGCTCTGATGTAAAGAATAGAGAACTATAAGAAGTAAGAGTGAGAGTATGAAATAGAAATATGTAAATATAAAGCAATGAAAATGAAAATTAGAATGTGCATCATGCTACAGTGTTTAACACTTAAGATACTGAAAATAAAATATGTATTGTCACAGTGCTGAGGCTGTAAGTGTGAAATTTAAGTACAATATACCTCAGTAGAATAAAAAAGAATAGAATAAGAGTAAACATAAGAAACTATCTGCATGATGAAGTCGTATCCTAAAAAATATTGCACAGTTGATTGCAGCAGTTACATTATTGCACCAAATAGATAATTATAAATTATAAATGCAGTAGGTTTGTGTAGTCTTTTTAAGTTTTGCTGGTTTTGTGTGCTAGGACAGGTCGCTGATATGCACCCATATTCTGCTTAAGTGCACAGCTTGTGTGATGATATAGCGATTTGTAAGGGAGTTTATTTTGGTGATAACTGGTGATAAATACAAACAAATAAAGCATGAAGTCACACCCCAGCCACACCCCTCCACTGTTAAGTAAAGAACAGTCCCTTAGGGTGGATTAGACACATGCTATGAAACGGGGAAGCATGGCTTTACACATAACTGTGATTTCTTTTGGTGTCAACACTTTAACTGGACACACTGGGGTCCATCAGAAAGTGATTAGTGTGTGTTACCACACTGAGGTGAAAGCTGTTGCTGATTAAAGGGGGTCAATATCTGGAGACAGCCCCAAAAAAACATCAGTAGGTTTAAATTCTGTAAGTGAATCCCAGAGTAATTTTCCTCTCTGGGTCCAGGATCCCTGCCTACGCCACTGCACATACTGCATTTGTCATGTAAGCACATCAAATTAGATATTAGCTGAACACAAATGCCTCATTGTATATGAAACCACTTCATGTTCAACATCCAGACATTTCAAGCAAGTATTATTTCTGTAGGTCAGCATAACGCTACACACCTTGAGTTTAACCAACGGCCACATGATAGAGCTATTTAGCTGCATTAAACGCATTAGAGAAAATGTTGTATTTCTGTCTATAAGTCAAAACTCACCTCATTTTGTTGACACTGCTCACAGTCCGTTTGCTTTACGTGGTCGCCATGTTGACTGTTACCAAAGAGCCTTAAAATGAAAGAGCTGTAACATTAGCTGCTACGTAGCCTGACTAACGGTTACAGCTCAAAAAAATAAATAAACGGTTGTATTGTAAGAAAACCTGCAAGTTGGCAACTACTTGAAAATGCGGTTAATTTAACTTTTATGTACACATTTTCTACGATATGGTGTCGTGCGTCAGGTTTTAGCACATATTTCGTACCGTTTGGAAACAGACGCCATCTTTGTTGGGGTAAGCTAACTGGTTAGCCACAGGCTTCATTGTCGCGTCGTGTGGTTTTCCGTTGGAGGCACATCTCCACCCACTCCCGAGATGCTAACGCCGTTGGGAAGAGGCACAAACAAAACTTGAGCAGTAAAACTTCATAAAATCTGATGTAATTGTTCACGGGGAAACCCCAGCTACGCGTCCTTAGTGTTGCAGCACCGGAATAATTTGTAACAGGTATGTATTGTTATCACAAAGTAACGTTAGGCAGCTATTCGCAAGGTAAGCCTGTGCAGCTGTTTTCCAATAACACGCAGGGACACAGATTTTCTTATACGATCGTGATAACACGTTTTTGTGATCCAGGCTGCTCAAGAGGAACATGACCTTTGCACCGGTGAAGCTGAGCTGTCCTACAGTCCCACTGTCCAATGGTCTGCAGATTCCAATATTGGGATTAGGTGCGTCTCATGAAAAGTGCACAAACACTGAATGATATGTCACTGTTTTTATTTATTTATTTAGTCATTACATCAAATTATTTCTTCTAATGGGTCATTGTGGAGGACAAAACCCTGATGGAAAGCATGAATAATATGATTATAATAATATATTGTACATTTTGCAAGTGATTTGAAAAATGTTAAATCAGCTGTGGCAGTTTGATATTAAAAGCTCAGTCCTTACATTTCTTTCTTATTTATCTTAACTGCTCCCAGGACTGCACTCTTCTGGACAGAGACTTCAGATGTTTACCTGGAATCCACTGGAGCCACTCTCCCAGTTTGGGGGTCACAGCTCCCAGTGCTTTGATTACCACTGGCACCACTGTTGCCTTCACGTCCCACATCTTTTCTTGCTCCTCTTTCAGCCCTTGGTATTTTTCCAGCTTCTCTTGTTCCTTCTTCTTGATGTTGCTGTCGCTCAGGATTGTTTCATCTATCAGCACTGCCTTCTTGTGTTGTTTGTCCATTAACACGATGTCCAGTTGGTTAGCCGTCACCAGTTTGTCTGGATCTGGAAGTCCCACAGGATCTCATCCACCTCTGGAGGTGTCCTCCATTCTGACCTTGGGACTTCCAGCCCATACTCAGTGCAGATGTTCCTCTACACTATGCCAGCCACTTGGTTATGGTGTCCCATGAACACTGTTACTGCCTGTATCTTACACCCTGCTATTATGAGCTGAACTGTCTCAGGAGCATCTTTTCACAGCCTGCACCTGGGGTCCTGTCTGCTGTGGTAGACCCCTGCTTCTGTTGATCTTGTACTTAGTGCCTGTTCCTGCAATGCCATGATTAGTGCTTCTGTCTGTCAGTCAAGCCACTGCAAGGATTTCTTGATGTCGGCTACTTCTTCAATCTGTCAGTGGTACCTGCCGTGCAGGGGCTTGTTCTTCCATGAGATATTCACTTAGCAGCTCATCTTTGGGGCCATCTTCCTGATGTATTCCTGGACCTTAGTTGTGTCATCCTGGACAGTGGCTCTGACGCTCAGCAGTCCTCTGCCCCCCTTGTTCTGCTTAGCGTACAGTCTGTCTCAGGGTGCTGGACTTGGGTTGAAACCCTCCATGCATTGTGTGTCTGACTTTTCAGGACCTGCCTTGCTATGTGTGGGTATTTGGCTGTGACTGACTTCCTTGCGGCCTCCTCATTGTTCCCATTTGCTTGCGGGACCTTAAGGTATATGTAGCTGTCCTGAACATCTGCAATGCTGCCTTTTGGTAGTTCAAACCTCTCGGTCCTGATTGTCTTCTTATCACAATTATCCAGTCCAAATGACACACACATCACCTTTGAATAGATCTAAAGTGACATTGCTTTTTAACTGTCTGTATTTTCTCTCTACACCAGGCACATCCCATCATGGCGGATACTCTCATGATGCCGTTGTGTATGCACTCACTGAGTGTGGCATGCGCCACATCGACACAGCAAAGCGCTACGGCTGTGAGGAGAAGCTGGGTTACGCGATAAGAGAAAGCGGGATACCACGAAGTGATCTGTGGGTCACCAATAAACTGTGGCCGGGGGACTATGGATACAAAGCTGCAAAGAAGGCTTGCCGGGACTCCTGTTCACAGATGGGGGTGGAATATTTCGGTATGGGTTGTGACTGATGAAGACATGTTAAACAGATATCTGTGTTATCAATGCAGTACTACCTAGAGATGTACAAACTTTCTCTAATATGATTGATCTTTGCTTCTCCATTATTCTGGCATTCTGCATCCCCAACATTGTATGCAGTTTGTAGTCTTGCGTGAATTCATCACCTCTCCGTTTTTTACAGATCTGTATCTGATGCACTGGCCAGAGTCATTGCGACCTGGTTGCTCCAACAGAGAGGTGAGAGCGGAGACCTGGAGAGATTTGGAGGAACTCTATAAAGAAGGTACACAACATGAAAGATCATGTTGCAAAGATATGATGATCATGATATATACTGTCACAGAGTGGACATGCCATTGAGCTCTCTCTGTTTGTCACTACAGGGGTGTGCTCTGCTATTGGAGTGAGCAACTTCCTGGTTCGCCACCTGGAAGAGTTAAAGGAAGACTGCAGTGTTGTGCCACATGTTAACCAGGTAAGTTTTTTTTCCAGAAGTGTTAGACTTAAAAAATCTTAAAAGGCATTAAATTAATTAATCTATAAATAAGATCTTAATTGGTATTACATTATCTTAAATCAGTTTCTAAAAAGTCCTAAAATGCTGAGACATGCATGAAGCTGACATATTTCTGTCTGAGAAGCCTCAAAAACATGAATGCTGGAGCATACAAGTAAAGTGTCTGCACACAGTACCTCGCCTATAATGTATCTTTAAAATGACATAACCCACCAGGTGGAGTACCATCCTTTCCAGCAGCCCAGTCAGCTGATAAAATACTGTCGTCAGGAGGGAATTGTGTTTGAAGGCTACAGTCCTCTGGCTAAGGGTCAAGCCCTCAGCAACCCAACCGTTCTACAGTTAGCAGAAAAACACGGACGCACACCTGCTCAGATCTGCATCCGCTGGAGCATTCAGGTTGGCACATCATTCTTCAGATATTTCCTGCTTTAACGCACATTTCTTTTACCCATAATGCTTTGGTTTCTCTTCTGTTCCTTAGAATGGAGTTGTCACAATACCGAAATCAATCACAAAGAAGAGGATTCAGGAAAACTGTCAGGTGAGTTGGAAATGCATTTGACAGTCATTTGCTTGATCATAAAAATGTGTTTAATAATAAATTAAGAAAGATTGACCAATCAAGCAGGTATGAAACACAGTAAAAGCTTATCACAAAATTAAAGGTCTAGTGTGTAGGTTTTAGGGGGATATATTTGCAGAAATGCAATATAGTGAAATATATGTTTTTTTAGTATATAATCAGCTGAAAACAAGAATTGTCATGTTCTCATTACCTTAAAATGAGCCTTTTATGTCTGCATAGGGAGCAGGTCCTCATCCACAGAGTCTGCCATTTTGCACTGCCATAGTTCGAATCATCTCTAATGCCACAGCCATTCCTGATCTCTTTTCACCTGTTACCTCCTTCTCCTCCTCTTCCTTTCCTCTTTCACACACATACGAAGGTGTTTGGGTTCCAGCTGGAGGAGTCAGACATGGCTGCTTTGGGAAGCTTACACGATGGAAGACACGTGACTTGGGATCCAACAGACGTGGAGTAAAAATATGTGAGAGGAGTCAGTGTTTATCGTGGACATTTGGTCAGTAATAGATGACTGAAGATATGATCTTGTGATTGTAATAAGATTTTAATTAACACTTTGCTCATTAGTAGTGTGTCACACTTTGCCTGTAGGGAGACTCTACTACGATGTGAAGTTCATTCATCTCAGCTACCTCTTCTGGAAAAGATTAACAAACAGGCACGTGAACTCAGAAGGACCAAACAATTCACCTGTACTGTACTTTATATTAATATCTACTTATTTTTGTTTAATAATGCAAGAATGACTGCATGTTACAATCATGTTATATAAAAAAATGATTTTCATTCTAAATACTGAAAATTTGCCTTTGTTGAAATAAAGCTGTCACACTGAGAATGTGAAGGATTTTTAGGATTTCCTAACTCCTGGATTTACAGGCTTTAACAAAGGACCTGCATTAAATGAGGCTGAGTTTGCAGGGCACTTTAAACATATCCATTCATTGACTCAAAAGGCTGATGTGCAGGTATTATCTTAGGTACTGGTTTGACCCCCACCCAGTATCACTAATCCTGGCACCTCACAGTTTCACTGAGGAACAGCAGGATTTCAGTTTCTCTCCACTTTTTTTCTGATGATTCAAAGTTCAGTTTGACCCACATCAGACAACATGTTGATGATGATTTTCAGTCTCTAACTTACCTGCAAGCTGTGTAAAAAAAGCAAATGGTTAAAATATGTCTGTAAAATAAATGAAATAAGAAAGGAAACATATAGGTACAGCTCATATTACATAATTATACATTAATGGTCTTTTAGAAAGATACCACTTGCAACAAGTCAAATCCACACTCAGACTTGGTATGACCCCAACCATACTGCCCTGGGCCGCAGGTGAGCTCTCGCCTTGCAGGTTGCTCTGGATCTGGTCTATTATGCACAGGTGTGGACTCAAGTCAGACTTGAGTCACAAATTTGATGGCTTTACTCAAATTGACAAAAAAAATTAGTTTCCATTAGTCAGTCACTTAAAGGGACTGCACTTGTATAGCTCTTTTCTAGACTTCCGACCACTCAAAGCTCTTTTACACTGCATGTCACATTCACCCATTCACACACAGACACACACAGACACAGACACACACACACACACACACAGGTGGCTGAGGCTACCACACATTGTGCCACCTCCTACTCAGTAACCATTCACACGCTTGCACATATACAAATGGAACAGTCATCGGGAGCAATTTGGGGTTCAGTGACTTGCCCAGGTAGGTATACTTAAATATTCGGACTGGAGGAGTTGGGGATCAAACTGCAGATCTTTCGATTATCAATTAACAAATATTAAGGCCCTTAAAATGCGTAAGGCCACCCTTGAGTTGAGACTGTTTAATCAACTGCTGTTCACAAGGTCTAGCATGAGCTATCAACCTCAAAGTGGGTTACTGAGGTGCCAATAAATTCAGTTCTGTGGTAGTTTCAAGGTTTGTCAGTGTTTAGTATGGTTTGAAATCGTTGCCATTGACCAATAAAAAAAAATGTGGTTGACTTCGGTTTTTCATGAACTTGAAACACTGTTGCTTACGTGTTATCTTATCTTAGGTTTAAATCTGTTGGCACCTTTGACCATACTCAGCGCTGATGTCAAGGTGTACTGACCACACCCTAAACAGGAATTACATCATTACAGAAAGGGGAGAAAGACATGTTAGAAATAAAAACAGTGACACAGATACTCAGAGTTAGCAATATCATTTAATCTTTTCCCCTCAGCTTAGAATCACTGTTGTACATAAGTTACACTTTGTTTTCTCAATTTCACAGGTTCATTTTTTTCTCTCTTCAAACTTCCAGTTTGACCTCCCTCTCGTATCAAACGAAAAAAAAGCAGATTGTATTATACAAAAATGCAAACCAATTTTCACACAGTGAATTCTCTTACAAAGTCATAAAATGGCGTAATAATGGCTACATCCACATTGGAGGAAGATAATTCTAGACATTCCTTAATGGAGTATAATATACATATAAAAACTTCTTTTTTCTTGCTGAAATCAAACCTGTACCTTAATTTAAGAGATATTTTACAAGGGAGTAATCATATAAAATAGCCATTTGCGAATTTCCCCAGAAAGTCAGGGAATAAAATGTGAGCCTCAAACAGCAGTAACAGAGTTCAGTGGTCAAGGGTGGGAGTGGAGGGGTTAACTGGTTATGTAAATGAGGGGTAGAGGCAGCAGTTCCACTCAGAAAACAAAAACACACAGGAGATTGAAATGAACATCTCTGCTATTTACTAATAGTAAACCACCCCATAAGTTATTGTATGTCAGTATGTCTGCTAAGCTAAAGGCGTTTTAGGCTCATTCAGACCTGCAGGGACCTATCACGTAGAATCAGCATGGTGATAGTTTTGGTTGACTTGCACGTAGAGATAGTGAGAAACAACATATTGAATGAACACCATGTGTTGCCAATTGATGGCATTATAACAGCAGAATTACGCTGGCGGGCCAATTTGTTGTAAATATTCATAAAAGAAGAACAATGTCACTCAGATTCTCTCGTAGCTCAGGTCAGATGATGCATTAAAGACTGTAAGACTTGCAGGTCAGTAAATTCACTCAACTAGTGCAGAAACAAAAAAAAAGAAGAATGAAAAAAAGAAGTACAAACCAAGCTAGGTCAATAACATTTCCTTAAAAATAAAACACTTTTGATTCAAATCAGAGATTTGCATTATTGCATGTTGCTGTTCTACTTTCAAAACATGGTGTGGGGGGGGGTCTACTAGAGTCAATCTGTATGACTCTAAATCATGCCAATTCTGTTTTAATTAGTATTTTTGAGATCACCTCATGCTCCTGAAGCAGACATGGTAAAGGAGCACTGCAAGAGGATTTAAGGCCAACCTATCATCAGAGACTTCCTGAATATCCTCTTTGGGGCAGGGGTGGGAAAAAACCCCCAACACTTTTGTAATACCTCCAAACTATCACCCAGTACAGCACACTTTGAGGAAAAAAAAACTTAGGGTACATTTTCTACAATACAATCTAGCACACACAAAACGTCTCCATAAATTTTCCAAAGTTACAGAATTTTGTCTTCTTCGGAAGCATAGTCTATAAAGAACATCTTTGTTTGAACACAAAAGATTAAGTGAACACACATCAATGCGCACAGAGGTCCTTCGTCTGGGAAAGGATAAAGTCTGTGTTGGCAACCAGTGGACAGAAAACAAATCAAACGACGAAAAGAAACAAAAACATTTTGCTGATTCTAAGTAGAGATCATTTAATATAAATGCTGAGCGAGTAAAATAAGAGGTGGCACATTAATAGTGCTTTAGTATATTAATGTATGTATACATACTCATATGTATAAGTGAGCTGTGTACCTAAACAATAAATGTAGCAAGGAGCAGCCAGAGGCTTGAAGTGTGGTAGGAAAAATTAAAACCCCAAAAAAAAAAAAAAAAAAAAAAGGGAAAGGAAAAACCCAAACATCCACTATCATGGCGCTGACAAATTGGAAGAGATGCTCATCAAACAACCCAGATGAGACACAAAACATTTGTGTCTGTATTTATTTGACTCATCAGTCATCAGGGATTTGTAAAACTGTCTCAGTGCCCCTCGTCTGACCGAAACCAAGGCTCGACGTTTAACGACTTTACCCAGAGCGTCTCTTTCCCTCAACCGTTCGCACACAAGGACTCACTCGCTCTCAGCGGAGCTTTGAAACTGTAGCCAATCATGCTAATTGTTTACAAAAGGCAAAGAGCTCTGTTGTAGAGCGTCAGCAGTAAACAATTAACATGATGGAGAAAGAGGAAAATTTAGTGGTAATGGTGGTGATGATGACATCGAAGTGTGAGAAGGAAAATGTGACAGTGAACAGAATATTGTAATACTCACCGATAAAGATGCTTAAACACACTCAATGCGATATACACTAACTTATCAAATCTGCTATCAGCGGACAGGTAGTTTTGAATCTTTGTTTTGTTACCCCTCAGATACTAACACTTGTTTCCTCAGCTGTAAACATGATTTCAAATGTACTGCATAGCTAAAAACGCTACAACAGTCTCCGTTCTAAGACTGCAAATGATAAGTCTTTGTTTTGCTTGGAATCCATGATAGAGAAGAGGACACGCGTTCAGCTAAGCTCTATAAAGCCTTCACTAGGTAAGCCACACCCCCGAAATCGTAACAACGTAAAGCATGAAAAAATAAAACAAAAATTGAACAAAAAAACACAAGGGAAGGCAACTTCATAGAAGTTAGGAGAACAAATGACAAGATAATCCCAATGGGGAGGCCTTTTGTGTGGCCAGACGAGAAGCTCTGAGGAGAGAAATCCTTTGTCGTTTTGTTTTTTACCCTACGTTATAAAGACGTTCACCTGAACCCTGAGGCAGAAAGATGTACTCTCTCTTGGCCTGATCGTGTACATTCACCCAAAACAAAAAATAAAAAAAAACACAAATTTTTTGAGCGTGCTGTGAAAAAATCTCACAACTTAATCGGCTAGGACTGAATGCAACCAAACCACATCAGGTCACACCACAACCGAGAGAAGCACACTGTAGATTCCCTTATAGAAAACATGTGGAAAGCTTGTTATCAAAAAGACTTGTTGCAATCTTTAAAACAGAATGCTTCAATTAAATATATAATATACTGCTTTCAAGTATGAAACAGACTTATGATGTGTTCATAAAATGCACTAATAAAATCATACTTCTTGTGGCAGGTGAGGACGTGCATGTGTTGCAAAAGGGATTTCTTGAACACCTTGCATCTCAGCTGAATACTGGTGGAATATCATACTGCTTTTCCCTCCTCAGACCATCTGCATCTGGGCAATCACTTTTTTTTTTTTTTTTTTACGATTCTGGGGTTGAGTACCAAGTGACACACTCCTGCTGTTTCGTACAACGCCTTCGTGGATCGTCAGATTGCAAGAGAAGTTACTGTGATAGTGCTTGTTAATCTGCCTCTCTGTATATAACCGTTCATCTGCATGTTTACTAGCACAACTAACCCAAACATCTCACACGGGAAGGATCGATCTACAACTTGACTTTTTGTGACTATTAAGGATGGAATAGGCCTGTCCTTTCTCAATGAAGATACAACTGTCAACACCACCACCATTTTCTCTTCTGATATATCTATTGTGAGCCTTGTTAATCTATAATCCCAGTACAAAACAAAAGAAGAAGAAGAAGAAAAAATTAACACACACGAGAAATGTTATCATATGCTCTGGTTTCCAGGCAAGGAAAGTCATTAAAAAAAGCTCATTCACAGAACAAAAAGAAAGAAAATTCATATCACGGCAGATACTGCTCATCTTCTAAATAGAATGGGTGTATGTGTGCCTGTGCATGCTTTTCAATTGAGCATCTTGAGTGTGTGCGTGTGTGCATGTGTGTGTGTGTGTAAGTGTTTACTGCCTATGAGCAGGAATGGACGACACCATTCTTCTGCATTTCTGAGCCAGTGGCACCTGGGTCAGAGCACAGGCTCAATGCAGACGTCTTATTGGTCAGTGACAGCATGGACCCGCCCACTGCACTTTCTTGCAGACTGCTGGAGCCGTTCGACACCTCACTGATTACAGACAGAGAAAAAGACCCATGTTAGGAATACTGGGAAGATGCAGGCTTATGATGAAACATGTATATTTAGGGGGATAGGTATATACCCACCCAAGAGCCAGGGAGATTTCTTCCAGCTGAGTCTTGTGCTCTGGTTGTCCATTCTCTGCAGGTTTCATCTTGTACTGCTGAACATCATGGGCTACTTGGTTTTCCTGGTTTTGAGACAGACACAACATGCAAGAGAATGAGTCACTTGGGTCTTGACATTGTGCGTACATGTTCTGATATCTCTACATGTTACTGTATAACGTTTATGTTTTTTATTGTGTGAGTGTTTGGCTGTAGCTTTTTGTATGTTGCAGTCTTGGCCAGGTTTCCCGTGTAAAAGAGAAACAAATAAGACAAAATACCACCCACAAAACCAACTTCTTTGGGGGACCTGATGCAGGTTGGGACCCAGTTGCATATTCTGTTCTCGACATGTTGTTGACCCAGCTCAGTAATTATCTTTTAAAACTTGAGCCACGGCCCTTATTACTACAAGTGTTATTGTATGCATATATGCACTCGTCCTGGTGTTAAAAAATGTTTTATTGGCTGTATGGTGTTACCCACCTACTGGTTTTCTTCAGTTATTTAGCCCCATGCCCTGACTTCTCTCAGCACACATGGTTAGACTGTTTCATCCCTTACTATTGCTCAACAGCCCACCCCTGCACTTACCAAAGCCATCTCTCGGGTCCTCTTGCCGATCTCTCTCTCCACCTGGTGGAGCTCCAGGCTTAGCTGTTCACTGGAGACAGCTGTTGAACTCACTCCCCCTGCTGGCCACTTGGGCTGTTGCTGCTGCTGCTGTTGTGACTGCTGCTGCTGCTGAGCCGCTGCTGCCTGGCCCTGGCTGGGCTGCACAGGCTGGCCCGCCAATGCACTGGCCTCCCGCTGCAGCAGCAAAGAGTTACTGGCAGCCTGTAATAGCGAGACAGGAAGTGAAGAGGCTGAGTGTGCAATTTGGAAATTTCTGTCAATCATCAGAAGAAATGAAGCGTGAAATGGAAAATCTGTTTTTGGAGAACTGTCATTTTAAGTGTCCATTTTAAATGTTAGCAAGGATATAAATACATAAGACATTAAATAATCTCCTCTGGAGTTCTGGAACAATTTTTAGTCTTATTAATCTTGTAGAATTCTTTAAAATCAAATTCTGTACTTTCCAGACCTTTTGAAGGTCCTCAGAGAGCATACATACCTCCATGCTTCGCATCTGGGTCTGTTGGTTGATCTGCTGGTTGACCTGCTGCAGCTCAATCTTTAACTGCTCTCTCTCTGCCATAGGCAGGCTGTGAGGAGTAAATACAGTAAGAAATGTACACAACTACTATAAACCACAAATTTTCACTTTCATAATTGTGGTTCTGGTACTTTCCCTAAAGCATGATTAGTATTATCATCATAAGAGCATTAAACAAAAAGGAAAGGAAACCAAACGCAGGCCTCACCGCTCACTGAAGTGTCCCTGAGTGGAGGCGGCAGTTGGGTGGGAGGGGTATGACGCTCCACCCCATCCTACATGGCTTCCATATGTGTATTCTGCTGTAGGCAAGGTGGTGAAATAGTTGTCAGAAATGTTTTCTTGACAAACTTTTGCAAAAATTCCACTGTGTTCTGCACATGGTTTCCCACCTGGCATGGCCATATGTTTAGAGCTTGGGTTCTGGGGAGTGGATGCCATAGCCTGCACAGGGCCTGTGGTCTGGTAGCCCGTCTTTGAGGTGCGGGAGATGGCCCCGAAGCGCGACACAGTGGGCTGGGGGCCAAAAGGGATAATGGGGTCATCATCTTTGACTTCTGCACCCCTCCGAGGAGCCTCCAGAGACGGTTCCCTCAGACCCTTAGCCTCTGCGTTCTGACAGTCAAAGAGAAACAGAAAGGAATACAGAATAGGTTAGGATAGAGTTTTGAGAAAGAGGCAAGTTCAAACAAGATCAAATACCTCAGTAACTCGCACTGATTATATTTCACAGAAAAATTTGTCCATCAACACTGAATCTTTGAAGACAGAGCTACAATGTCGAGCTGTCGATCAGAAAAAAAGTCTTCAACCTACAATTGGTTACTGGAACAAAAATGTACATAATCTCTAGATTAACTACATTGGCCACACTGCACTGATTGTACTCTAACTTATAAAGTTGTGTGTCCACCCGTGTTTTTTTTCCTGAGGCCAGTCTTTTGAATTTGTTGTAGTGGGAGCGCTGAATATTTACATGATGCTACAAACGCCAGCAGCTTGATGAGGCAACGAGCATCTATTCTCTACTGAGAATTGCACGTTTGGTGTTTTTTTTCTGGTTGCCGAGTGTTGAAAATGTTGAATTTTGGGTAAAACCCTGTGCTCCTGACGGTCATTTTTTAGCCAGCCGTCCAATCACAGTGGAGGAAGGGCGGGACAAATACCACAAAGACCAAATGTCACATCACTAAACAACAATGAGTAGAATTTGACACTGTTGGCCACATAGACTTTTATACTGCAATGGATATTCAGTATCATAGCAACCAGAAACAACTAAAGCGTCTCAGCTGAAAAGCCTTTGCACCTCCCAAGCGCTCTAGTGTTCCCAGCTGGTGTTATAGAAAAGTGCCTGGTGTTATTAACTGGGGAAAAAAACGCTATTGGTGGATGCATGGCCTTCCAGAGATTGTTTGACAGAAGAAAATCTGGTCGGACAGGAGCATACAGACCAAAAAATCAAGCAACTGACCAGAAGGTATCACAACAATGTATAATTTTCCAACCCTGAATGGGAAAATACTGACATGGTTACTAACAGGGTTATCCATCTGAACTCACCATCATGTCCATGGTACCAGGCACCATAACGTCTTTGGGTTTGGCGTCCTTTGTGCCAATGTAGGAGCCGATGGTCTCACAAGACCAGGGAGAGTACTGCCCTGCATAGTCAGGCTCTCTGCATTTCACCATGGTTTTGGAGCTCTCCTCGCCATACTGCAGGCACAGAACATACAGAGAGAGAGTGCTGTCACTAATACTAATGTGTACTCATAGTTTTTATATATTAAAATCATGATTTTAACAGTGTCAGGGGCGTATGAAATTCCCATAGTGCTAACCTCTGGGGGGTAGTCGCTGGGGAAGGGATGAGGCAGAGTGGGGGAGGCAGCGAATGGAGGAGGGGAGATGACCTTCCTTTCCTCCAGCTGGGATAACAGCTCCTGTCGACGTCGGTGCAGGTAGTCCAGGCTGGGCTGTGAACCACTATATGATGGCCCCTAAGACACACACAGAGAAATGTTACTGGTGAACTGATAGCATTTATTTTAGTGTTTGAAACAAGGCTGGCATCGCAAAGTGTTAAAGGCAAACAGCTAAAATAAAGAACAATCCAAACAAACTCACCCTGACGTAAGTCCTCATTGGTGGAGGCTGGGTACTGGGTGTGTAGTAGCCATCTGGTGGGTATCTATCACGGGTACTGGGCTCCTGGTGGTAAAGCGAGTTAGCCTGTCCTGCTGATTGTGGGGGAATATCCAGAGGTGCGGGACTCATTCTGACCAGGCCATCCCTCTGTGATGGGTAAGGCTGTGGGGGAGGTGGTGGGCCAGTGTAGGTCCCGTGGCGACCTCGGTCATGGTGAGGAGGGTGAGGGTAAGAGAAAGGTGGACCAGAGTGAGGGGCCTGGTAGGAGCGCTCTGGAGGGCCGTAGCCAGGGTAGGGGTCCTGGTAAGGTGGTCCTGACTCACTGGGGGGAGGAGGGTTACGCATGTAATCTCGAGGGACGTACTGTGGTGGCTGTTGGTACGGGTACCCTGAGGAATAAATAGCAAATAATTATTAGCATCACTTCCCTAAATTATTTACGTGTTTCGTCAGTCACACACACAGAGGCCCACTATGTATCATTCAGTTTACTCCACCCTACCTGTGGGGTACTGTGGGGGCTCATATTGAGAAGCAGAAGGTGGTGGGCGAGTGTCGTAGCACATCTCAGGGAGCTGTGGCTGGGGGTACACCGGTGAACCTCTGGCTACCACAGGCATGTGCTTCACCCCAGAGAGGTGGTCCACTGGCATCCTTGGGTGGGCCATGGCATGAGGTGGCAAAGGCATACCAGGTTTGGTCAGCACAGGGTCCAGGCTGTGGGAATAAATGTAAATGAATGAATTAAAGAAAACACAACAGGCTGATAGTAAATGATTCATACAAGTATGTCAATTAATAACTACTACATGCCATAGAGTTCCCAGAGTCTGCAATGTTACCTACTGAGTAATCATCAACCTGCAGACAGGTTTCTTCCGTCCTACACCTGTCTTTCAAATATTATTCTATAGATTCAACAATGATATGCTCCCTCTCCTCTGCAGACTGACACACCATGTGTCAACAGTGACCTATAGCGACTCAATACAGTCCAGTGTTTGCACTTGGCAGAGCTGTGAACAATTTGAACTGATAGAAAGGCTGATTGTGCATACACATACAATCTTAATAAATGCTCAAGTAAGAGGAGGTATCAGCACTTGAAAAAATATTAATATTAATTTCTAACTTAACACTTCCTGTTTCCATAATAAAATAAAAGCCCTTTGACAATGTTCTGTGGACAGTATCACTGCATGGCTCCATAAATGAGTGGAGTTGATTGAGGAAATACAGTAATCATAGCAGCAGGCAGCTCTGCCACAGAACAGCAGCAGCAATACTGTCTGTGTAAACACTGCAGGCGTGTTTAGCAAGGTAGCCGCCATGCACCGCTTAAGCAGGCAGTGTGGCCTGGGTGTAACCCTGCTCTGTGAAATATCCTCCAGGTAATGTAATTCATAACAGGAGAGAAGAAAAACTGCAATCAGCTGGTGTCCATCAGAGGGGAACTCTGTTGACTTCGTGGCATGCAGTTGCCTATTCTTTGGTTGCCAATCAATACAATGAAGAGAAAATCCTATACTCACGGATCAGGAGGTGATCCTGGGGCACTGGGACTCCCTCCGTCCATCTTCATGGGTTTGCGCAACAGTTCATATGGGACTGTGTCGGTGCCGCGGGCAATGAGCTGGGGCAAAGAGGGTCCACCACTGCCGTTTGTGAGGGGTGAAGGCTTTCGGGTCACTGCTACATCAAGAGGAAGGCCCTCATCTGGCATGAGCCCTCCAGAGCCAGGGAGGCGAGCTGCCAGACGCTTATTCATCTTACGATACCTGGGAAACATACAACACAGTGCAAAATGTATAAGAAATGCTGGGTTGTGGGAAACAGTTTCATTTCGACTGCAACATCTGATTTAAATGCTACATATTATTTGTCAGACTCACTTCTCCAGTTCTTCCTGAGAATGAGCAAAGGTGCAGCTGGCTCCACGAGGACAGCCTCCCTTCTGCTTCATGTCACGACACATGTATGTCTTGTACTTGCTGTGCTGAGGAGGCTGAAGGGAGACAGCAAGTGTTATTGAAATGGAGAACACAACTGTTTGTGATATTATGGTAGAACCTGATTAAAGGATGTTGCCTAGCTCAACGACAAGCAGAACTTAGCACTCAATAGCAGTGATATTTAACATTACAGTCAGAGCTAGGTGATACTAACAGCTTGTCTTGTATTTCTACAAGTGATGAACAACATTCTGATGATGGTAGGATCTCCCATGTGTGTAACTTGGATTTAAGCAACATACACCAAAGGGAACCAGCTCTTTTTGTGGTCCAATGGATAAACTGACCTGTTGAGGGTCAGCTCCCTTCTTGCTGTGGTTCTGGATGAAGTCCACCAGGCCATGCACCACTGTTTTGACTGCTACTAACCCTTTCTCAAGCTGCTCCCATGTGGGAGGGGGAGCATCTGGGGAAACAAACGGAGATGAGAAAAACAGACTTAAATTCACAGTAATTATTTGTCTCATACTAAAACACAAAGTTTCTTATGGGAACCCCACAAATAAATCTAATATATAGGGAACAAGTTTTAAGTTTAACTGTAATGCAACATCTAGAGTCTAGCCAAGACATATCCGAATATATAACTGCTTGTTTTAAAACCGAACTTGTTAGACAAGATATACCGGGATAATATAAAAGCTGTCACAGAGAGAAGGTTGAGAAGATGCAAAGGTCACTGTTTGGATTCCAACCTGTGACACTGAATGTAATTGACATACTCCTTAAGTTACTACAAAACCAAGACTCTTGAAGTGTGTGTGTTTCTTACCAGGACTTGGATCAATGTTGGCCAGTAGTTCTAGGTGGGGCCGCAGCCTGTTGAGGTTGGCTGGGTCTCCAGTCCTCTGTAGCGCAATCGTCAGCTCCTGGACACTCTGAGCAAAAGACGCTGGGGTCTGCAGCTATGTCAGAAACAGTTAAGTAAATGCGTTGGTACATTTATGCCAGATTTATGTGAGGACATGCTTTAAAATAAGGAGCTTAGAGACAGCAGACAAAACTCATTCACTTCTCTCACCCACCTTATCTATGATAGACTGCATGTGTGACTTGTGAGATTGATCTCCATATAACAGAGAGGACCACTGGTCAGGTGCGATGCGCAGCCCACCCTCCATGGCAATCTGAACTATCTGAGAGTCGTGCTCACGCCGCAGAGCCTCATAAGTACGGAACTCCTCTTTCAGCTGCATCAGGGATGAGTCTTCATCACGTTTGGTCACCTAGGTAGTCAGAGAGAAAGAAGGAAAGAGTGTTTGGCTCCTTCTGTAGAGAGCTTTTTATGAATTGCACAACATATTGATGGCTGACAGGAAACATAAAATCTCCACTGGGGAACTACACTAAACAATATTTGCTCGAGTATTTAGGCAATAGGCCCTGCTGTGGAGCAGCACCACACGATGTATTGCAACAACATTTTTAAAAATGTTTGAAAAGTTCTTCTGGCTCTCGGTCAGTGACGTACCTTGAAGCAGGAGGCCCGGTAGAGGAGCTGCACCACATGGCCTATGCTAGTCTTAGAGGCCTGTGGGAAGCGTGGCTCAAGCCTCTGGACTACAAAAAGAACCAACACCTTCCTGGACAGTGCAGAGCCATCCTCTAGAGCGAGAAGGACCAACTTTAGAGCTTCCTCCTGCATGGCTGGGGTGGGGGGGGGACACAAACATAAAAACCATGAGTAAAAGTGGACTGCCAAAAGCCAAAATTTACAGAGGAAATACAAAATGCTTCTTCTTAATGTGCTTGTCTCACTTTGCAGGTGATGGAAACTACCTACCTGGGCCTAGAAACTGACATCCTCGCGCACGCACGGCGGCCCACAGATTGGAGGAGAGCTGCTGTGGATTCTGGTGCTGCAAGATGAGTTCTGTGACGGTTCGCTCACCCAGAGAGCGGGCAGCTCTCATGGCTCTCACTCGGCCCTCCTCCTCCACCAGCTGGCAGTGGACCAGAGTTACTAGTTTCCTCTGCATGGGTCGACTCAGCATGCTCTGGGCCGTGCTGCTCAGACCCACACCTGGTGAGAGATTAGACATAACAACTGGTAAACCCAAGGGACATATACTAAGATACCAACTTAAAACTAATACAGCCAAATACAATGGCCCTGCAATAAATCCTACCTTTACAAAGGGTGTGATGTTTAGTTGTTAACTGTTTCAGAGAGCTGCTGGTTCAACTTTATGATCATTTTGGAGGATGTAGTTGCACGTCTACATCGAAAGAATTAAACATGGCTACTTCCCCTTTGAAAAGTCCTCTCTTGCAGTAACATCACATAAATCCAAGAGTTGAAAAATGTTTAATTTTGGGTAAAACGCAAACAAAAGAGACGTGTTAATATACCGTAAGCTACATATTAATATACATTTCCTTGCCTACAAAATAAACGCACATGGAATAATACTTAACATTCAAGCAGGTTTGTCAGGGATTGATACATTTTAAATTAACTGTTTTTTAATAAAAGGAGTGTATGTTTAGGTACATAGGATTTAGCGTTTCAAACAATTTCCTTATATTCAAATATACTACAATACCAAATTTACCTGAATTATGCTGTTAAAAAGCCCATTTCATCAGTTTCAGTGACAAATATATTTTGATCCAATAGTTTTAAGGTTAATCAAGCAATCTCTATTTCTCTCTATTAATCAATCAATCAATCTGGGACATCTAATTATTACCGTGGCCAATGATGAATTGAGGAAATTGCTTAAAATTTGCAGCACGAATGTAAACAGTACATTTACTGCAGTTTTAATGTGATTTTATAACTGAACAAACTGATTTAATGACCTAGTGATGTCTAAAATGTTATTCCCTTTGGAAATTACTGATTACATTTTTAAACAAATATAAAATCTTTGTTTCTGCAAATTATTTGTTTTCTACCCCTTTCTTGTTCCTTTCATGACACTGACATGCAAACAAACATTTCTGAAAAGAGAACAAGGCAACGTCCATCATCATTTACCCAGAAGCAGGATTTTCACATCTGAAACAACTTCAATGCCAAGAATATTGAGTACTGGATTTCCCATGTTTCACTTAAAGGCAGCACTAGTGTCAACAGATCATGATAAAGGTAAACCAAACCACAAAGGTAACAAGCATGTGTTTGTGTGTGTGTATGTTAAGCACCTCTGGTGTTACTGAGAGGTTTGAGGTAGAGGGCCAGCTCCTCCACACACTGCCTGGCCTCCTCATAATGCTGCGAGTCCTCTGGACTGGTAATCAAGGCAACTGGCTGAGCCTTAGGAACCTGCGGCATGACACACAGAGGAAAAGAATTAGGACAACCCATAGCAATAGCTGAAGTCTTTTAGTACAATCATATCCCAACAATTATGTAGTGTGTGTAGTGGAACAGATAATCACCAGCTCGATTCACTGTCTAATTCATTGGCTTAAACAGCCAAACACAACTAGGGTGTGTCAATTCATATTAAAATATCTCTTTGTGTGTATAAGCAGAATGTATCTGGGCAGAGAAGTGACAAAGTGAAATGGTGTTTGGGTTGTAAAACTCTACAGTCTCTAGTCAGCACATACTATCGACTGAAACAAAAGCCAGAAATGTAGAATAAAGGCCATCCCTTTATTTATACTGATCTGTCAAGTGCAGTGAAACACGTCATGCAACTACCGTGTCCTTAGAAGCTCTTTTGTAACAACTCCCTTATTATCCCATTAGACACATGGTGACTACTAGAGTGTGCTTCACTAATAGTCTTGTTTTCCCCGGACCTTTCTTACACTACAATCAGATCAAGGAAATATGACTGACAGAAAAATCTATAACTCACATTTTGAGAATCTGTGCATTGCACTGAAGGCGTATGTTCTATTCTCTGTACATTATAGCTTGTTGAAATGCACCTATCCCAGACAATGCTAATAAACACTATTTGAAAGAGAACAGTGACACTGATAAGAAGCACTTCTCATCATGTTTGTATTTTCACGCTCAGGCTGTGCGATATCACACTTTGGAGCAGGCACACTTTCCAAGCTTTGCAATGGCCGATTTAAATAGCCATCTGGGATCCAGCGAAACTATCAAGAAACCATCATTATACCATCTTCACTTTAGACCCTTTGCTTTGATAGTGACCAAAACAATTTGCAGCTCTGGGGCATTATCTATGATAAATTAGGTCATTTTCATGAACGACAATGGTACAGAACTATAATAATAACTTCTATTTTTATCTGTGATATTCTTTTGATTGTACATTGTACCCGACTAATCCGTAGAAGCACAGATAAGATTACGGTAATGCAAACAAAGATGAAAATATGCCAGGCACTCAGCTAAGAGACAAGACATCACAGTTGTTGCTTTATGTCAAACACTCAACAAGCTCATAGTTGATACACTGACCTCACCCATCATTACACAGTATATCTGGAAACTTTGCCACAAAGCCAAAACACCATTAGCTCTGCCTCACCCTGTCAGTCAAACACCGCCTCAGAGAAATATAGCATCACTGATTGTGCCAGCATTCAGTAAACCAGCAGATTTAAAGCCATTGCTCAATGATTGGAGTATGACTCATACAGGAATCTCCAAGCTATGTGCATCATGTAATAGCCCGTGCCTAACGCTCTAATATAATACCTAAATGGCAATTACTGGAAACTTTATACTGTCAAGACAAGAATGGTAACTTAAAATGCTCCACTACTCAAACACATCCATAAGTGATTATCCTTCATCACAGGGTTACATCAGTAAGGGCCCTGCATGAATGTTGTCAACACAGGATCTCTCTCATGAATTTCCAAATAAGTGTACAAACACAAACAAGACTCTTACCTGGCCTCCCACCAGCTGCAACAGGGCTGTGTTGACAGGTAGCTGCTCAATGTCTGTACTAATGGCTGTCTGGTCAAAGGGACAGGCCTTTCGGTGCAACTTGTTCAGGCACATCTTGCAGACAGTATGTCCACAGCCCAAGCTGATGGGCCTGCGAACAGTCTCCTCAAATGTCTGTGTGCAGATTGGGCACAGCAGGAACTCGGTCCATTGTGGTGCTTGCACTGGCATGGTTATATGTTGATGGGACGAGGGTGTGTAAATATATGTAAGCTTTAACACAGAAAAAAATCTAATAATAATAATAATATATATATATGGAAGATTCCACTGGAATCAAGATTTTTTCTTCCGAACTCAATTGTTCTTAAATGTCCTCACACATTGTGGATTTTGGATCACATCGCGTGATGAATACTGGAAAAGAGAAAGAGAAAGAGAGTTAAAATTGCGCAAACATTTATCAATTAAAACCGTTTTGCATACAAGTCAAAAAGTAGCTTGTTCGTCCTTTATATCGTACATTCAAAACAGCATCTAAGTGCGGTAACAAAACATGGCTGTGCTGTGTTATGAGTGCAACTGTATCTGAAAAATGCATTAAAGCTAATGGGATGACAAAATAGGTTTCTCGTGGGACTGCTGATACACTGCTCCACTAAAATGACAAAATCTATAATTTCAAGTCTATTTGGCTTTGATTGCTGGCCGGTATGTGGTGTTCGGTCGCAACACAAAACAAAAAAACAACAACAAAAACGACATGACACCGCACATATTTGTAGGATACAGAGGAAACAAGCGACGGAGAAGGATCAAAACAACTGCCGTGTGGCCTACTTAGAGGAGCTGGTAACCACTGTGACTATGGACAAAGGGTCCTGAAGAAGCTAACAACCAAGTCCCTCTGCGCTATCTAACTTGATACGAGGCTAACGTTTGCTAATAGAGTTGAAAACCATTACGCTACAGACAACCTCATTATTGGTCAACGAGTTAACTCTGGTGGCTGTAATCTTATTTACTGTTTGGTTAACATTAAACTGTCTTATCTGATATGGGGCAATACGTTGGCTAGCTAACGTTAATTGTAGTAACGTTAGCTTACTGTTAGCAAGCTAAGCTAAGGGTGGCTAGTTTGCTAGCATGGCTAGAGAGCAAACGTCGTCAGATTAAAAAATAATAGTAATAACCTAAGATTCATTGTCGGTTATTAGTGATACAGTCATTATTCGGATTGTAGCAGGGGTGAAGAATAAAACACACTGCCGAGAACATTAATTATCATATCGTGTATTAGTCAAGGAAACGATAGCTAGAGAAGAACCAGTGACACTGAAAAGTGGAGCCATTTGACTTGCAACAGCGAGATTATGTAACGCTAGCATCTGAAACTACCCAGCAACCCAACTGCTTTGAAAATGTATTCGATTTAGCCAGGCACGGTCATTTAATTGACTTCACAACGTTTAGACTCACGCTAGGATCGTGTTTTCGCCGCATTTAGAGAGGCAGCTAACACAAATACTCTTCTCGTAATTACTCGCCTGAGCACAGAAGGCTAACAGCCTAGTGAACAAACCATACTCCTCCCTCTGTTAGCCGTTAGCTTGTCAGCTAGCTACCTTTCGTGTTAGCAACAACTAACCATAGCTATGCGTCATAAATGTGCCTAAAACAAAACGTGCAACGTCTACCGCCACCTTCCACCGGGACAAATATACAATTATTGTCGATACTACTCACTCATTCCAAAAGACTTGGAAGATCTTCATCTTTCTTTAGGAAATAGTTGCGATATTTTCTTGCCATGTCGACTGTGCAGCTTAGCTGCTGCCGAGGTTTTGGGAGGGTGTCAACTCGACAACAGACTAGCTAGCCGGTTACAGCTAGCTGGGCAAGAAGTGTGTATGTGCGCGTGTGCGTGCTTGCGTGCGCGTGTGTATGTGTATATGTTATAATGGCGCCCTCTGCTGACGGTGCACCGCACGCACAGCCACAACACAAAACTGAGCAGCGTTTGCCAGATCACATCTGGGGATTGTGACAACTGGCAAGCAGAACATTGTCCCAATTAGGGTGACAGTGCACGAGGGCATATGTTTGTGCGCACACGCGTCTATGAAAACAGAAAGGGATAGAAGGAGAGGGAGCTGGGATGAGCTGAGACAGAGGGAGGGATCAGCTGTATTGACAAATAAGAATCAGTTGTTTTTATGATGCAAAATTAGGCCTATATTCTCCAAAACACATGACAGCCTCTGTCTTGTCATCAGATCCATCTAAATATTCAGGGATGACAAGACACAGGGGGGATCTCATTTAGGCTGAAGCCCATTATTCCATTTTGGCTTTATGTTTTTCATTGGCTTATTACTGTGTGCAGGGTGTCGGTGTGTGTGTGTGTGTGTGTGTGTGTGTGTGTGTGTGTGCGCGCGCTCTGTACTTACGCAACAGAGAGCTCCACTCGGTTCGCGAGGCAAGGACGAAATTAAAGCAGACATTTTTTGTATTCCATTTTTGTCTAATCCCACTCATTTCTGAAGGGATTACCGGACCAATCATGATTGAGAGGTCGCTGGCTCGCCTGACACTGCCTGGACCGGGAGCAGTGTAGGCAGTGAGTGGAGGCACAACACGAGGATCTGGAGAATTATTCAGAGATGGTATTTTGTCTCCTTTTTTTTTTTTTTTTGCGAAAATAAAATCCGGAGATGAAAGTTGATTCGTCTTGTCGCTTATGGCGACCGACCCGAGGATGCGCGCTGCAATATCTGCACGGTTGGCGCAGGTTTAAGAATGGATGGCAACTTGTGCATTTGTGCACCAGAATTCGTGGTAACTTTATCATCATGGTCAACGCTTGGATTGTGTTTTAAAGGACACCATCTTCACTAAATATCCAGGTACACTGCTCATTGTCTGTTAGCCTAATTATGTAACTGAATCTGTCTTAAGAATGCATTATGAAGCTACTTCTTTCATAATGTTTATGGTATTTGTTGAATTGGGCGTTTAGCAGGATATGATCCACATGACATATCATTTTAAAATATGTCAGTCTCTTAAGGCTGAATAATTTATTTTTCTCTCAGCATTTTAATTGAATTGATTTAAACAGAAAGTTTTATTTTGTGGCACACTGTTGATTTAGTTTGACAACACACATGCATAATATTCTTTATTCGTGCAGGGGCTCAGTTGCAGGCAGCAGTTGCTTATTCTCATTCTAAAGGATTATCCTGTGCACTGCAAAGTAATCAGAGGATAAGTCAACGTGACTGAATCCACATTACATATCTCCTCACCAGGCAGATCAGATAGGAAGTAGCTGGTAACAGAGATGTAGAACAGATGTATGGTTTTGACCACGTGAGTATAAAGATAATTTCTCTTTTTTATCTGTAGGATCTGTCTGGACTTTTCTGTGCATGACCAGCCAATGGAGGAAGAGAAGGTGGTTGATAATATCCAAGCAAAATCCAGCTCCCCTTTACCTACTGGGGTTCCCATTAACTGGGGACTCATCACTGGCCCTGTCCCTGAACCGGTGTTCCCAGCGCCGTCTCTGAGCACTCAGCTTCCACCTACTGAGAGTTCTGCTGTGCATGCACTGCAGACCAAGGTGAAGTCGCTCACGCAGAGAAGGACAAGAGGGAGAGATCGGGAGAAAGAACGAGAGAGGTTGGACACGGAGGTCTTAGTGAGCAGTCCGACTGGGCAGATTTCATCTGAAGTCCTTCTCAGGCAGAGGCCCAGAGGAAAGGGTCCAGTACCTCTGCCTGCCCTCTCCTGGCGATCAGGTGCTGGGAAGACCTTGAGCAGCAGTGATGAAGAGGAGGAGGTAGAGGTGCAAGTCAGTTTTGAGATCCACAGCCCTCCAGCTGAAGCACGAGGAGAGCCGCTGCTTCAGGAGGGAGAGAAAACTGAAGATGAGAGGTCAGAGAAAAATGAGGACCGGGTCAGTTCTCTGACAGGCCAGCTTTGTGGACTTGGGGAGGGTACGAGTCTGGAGAGTCTTGTGTCTGATAACTCAAGCAGCAGTAAGGATGACCCATCCCCTCCTCCTCGTCTACCTGTGCTCTCCTGTTTTCCTGTCACCACCTCTGCTCCTGCAGCATCGTCCATTTCTTCCTCCACGTCAACCAGACATTGGGCACCACCCAAGGGCTTCTGGAGAGTGGCACGCCCTGAGACACTGCTTCTAAATGGGGTTGTCCCGAACAACATACCCTCCTCTTTACCTCTGAAGGACCACACTCAGACAGAAGTACTGGCAGAGCCTCAAATGAAGTCTAAACAAGCTGAAACAGGCACCAAGAGTGATGTGGGAAGTGTGGTAGATATCACTGACGCATCCTCAGAACTCAAACTCTTGGACAGTGTGGAGAGCTACCTGGACAGGTGTGAGCAGAAGGAGACAGACGCTGGTGATGTAGCCAAAGGACTGTGCAATTCAGACAGCTGGGAGAGCGTGTCCTCTCAAAGTGGGGTGGTCTCTGCTGATGAGAAGCTGAAGGTGAAGCAGAGAGCTTATGCAAAGTTGAGGGAAAGACAACAAAACTGCAGGGAGGAGAGAGATCAGAGTGGAGAAGAAAGTGCCAGCTGTTATGGAGATGCGACATGCAGAGTGGACTGTACAGGTAGGTCTCTTGAGGGATACTGCATGTATTTGAAGGGATACTTCAATGTTTGTATCATAACAATGTGGATAGTATGTGTAAATGAACTATGGTATACTTTTCCTTCATTTTACCAGCGCCCATCTCTCAGCGGGTTTTCCTCGAACTACAGATTGTACTTCCTATAAACTACTTGCTATGACATGGGTTTATAGAGTGCCCCAGGAATGAGTCCTAAAAACCAGATATTAGTTCGATTTTAGCACTCCCAGTTCCCTCGTCTCACAGTCACTGGGTTTTTTGAATGGTGGTTAGATGCCTGAAATCAGGTCTGTCGTCAACACAAGCTTAAGAGTCTTTTACATTTTGTTCTACAACATAAAATAGTTCTGTAATTACCCCACATGGGAATTTTGAAGCTTTTATGTGTCTTAAAAAAGACACTTGCTAACAAGTGGCTTAATGAGACTACAGGATATCATCACACCAAACACAGTTTTACAGCCTCATTGTGGCGGTGACTTTAAGTCATGCGACCATGGTGTAGTTTGTTTTTAAAGATTATCTTCCAGAACAAAACAGGCAAGTATCATAAACATTTGTTTGCCACAGATCTTATTTTCTGCAATGATCCAGAATCTAATGGAAAAATCCCTCTGGCTTTTTGATTAACCTGGGTGTGAGTTGCCCACCCCCCTCTTTTGCTCTCTCAAACTCATATCAAACAGTAAAACTAGGCAGTGGTGATTAAATATAAACCAAGATCCTGTAACTGTATTTCCTACTTCTCGTCTTTAGAAACACATTTTAGTGCACTCTTTGGCTGTAATACAAGAAATTGTGAACAGGAAGCGTGTGACATACAGTTTCCTGTATTGTAAAAATGCAGATTGAAAATACCAAGAGCAAATGATAAAACTAAGCAGTGTTGATCAAATATAAATGAAGGCTGTGTTACCATGTTGTGTATTTCTCACCTCAGATGTTTTCAGAGACATATTTTGTCTTACTGTTTAACTTACATTTCAAGCTGGTTTGTTACCAGCTGTATTGTTAGCTGTGGAGAAAATGAGTAGCTATACCTGCAGCTGGAGCAGCTACATGACTCACCCACCATACCTAGACAACAATACACGATCAACCCTCTTTGCTCCTTGGCCCCGTAGCGGAGGCCCCAAAGAAAATGTTGAGTTAGCGATTAGCTAGCTATGAAGTGTTAGGTTGGAACAGGGGTGGTTAAGGGTAGGGTAGGGGTAATGGTAAGGGTTTCATCTTGCTACTAATAAAGCGAATCATGTCTTCATGTATGATGGATTATAAAGTGAATTATTGCTACGTTTATGGCATATTTATTCATTACAGTGTTGCGTTGTAGCAAAGTTTAGATAACCATTGCAATGGTGTGTTTGTGTTGTACTGGTGGTGGGCACGGTTTGTAGGAGCGTGTTGTGTACACTTCAAACAGAATGTGTCTGCAGCTATACATGTCTCAAAATATGGCCAAACTCACATTACCTCACCCACAAGCAGGAACGTTTATTGGGCCAGTGTGGTGCAGTGCATTCTGGTAGTTGTAGGTTTTCTACCTCTTGAGCAAAAGCAAATGCCATAGCACTTGTCCTCTGTTTTCACTGGCCACATTTGTATCTTTCTACTGCAGAGACAGCCCAATTTTAGCAAAATACCATCTCTCCAGCAGTGAAATACCTCTCTACTGTCAATTGTAAGAACTTTGTAAATAATAAACAGGTCTAAGGCTTGAAAAAGAAAGCTTGACTGAATGGTTTGAGAGACCAACTTGTGGCTGAGTCACAGATAAGATCCCTCCTCCTCATCTTGAGGTGGTTTTATTTATAGTTTGTTGATGTAAGGATTGTATTTCACAGAAGGTGTCTGACAAAGGGTTGCAAAGCTGTGACATCAAACTGGCTAATTCGGCTTTCTAATACATTCTGTTGTGTGAGTTAAAAAAAAATAAAGGCAAAAGCAGGCATACTGGTATATTGATATACATAAGTGTCCACGCAGGCTAAATGCAGTGAAGGCTTTGCTTTATTCTTTTTACACAAGTGGCTCAGTTCTAGTTTCTGACTGCCTTGTACAGTCTAGTGAATGTTATTAAATGGTAACTGAGGCAATAAAGCTTTTTATAATGTTCAAATTTTGTCCACTGAGAATACTCGCCAGCTTTTGTAACCATTCAAAGTTCCTTATATAAGCCTTTGTCTGTCTACCAATGACGTTGTATAGAAATGCAGTATGCAACCTGGCTGATTCCCAGAGTTGAACAGATGTCAGATGTGCAGATGTGCATGAGGGTGTTGCTATTATTAGCAGTCAGAGCGGTGGGGGAAGTGTCCCTGCTTTTGTATTTCTGTCTACGTGCTAATGGATGTCTTTGTACTCCTGTAAGGTGACAGATTATGTATTTTTCCATACAATGTATTTATGATTCTGGATGTGTCCTGTGTTTGCATCTGAGTGTGTCAATACCAGTACAGTCAGTGCAATCCATAGGGGTAAATCCATGATTATCAAGTGATTTTTCCCTCTTGTCTCTGGGAAATCTCCCTTTATCTGTCAGTGGTTGCGTAACCTGTGCTATTTTTTTTTTGACTGACATTAAGGATCAGTCAGGGATAACCTATGAGACCGTCACTGAATCCAGTGGTATGATGGTTTATGAAAATCCTTATGCTCATACAAAGACCCAATTATTTTAATACCCGCATGTCCCTGTAGGTCACATTATGACTGATGGCTCTCTTGTTTTCCCCCAGAGCATGAGACCGTAAAAAGGACCTAAACCCTAGATAAGAATAATCCACAATACAATATGAATTACACTAGGTTAGCTAAATGTCAAGGGAAACAGAGGACAGAAAATTCACGTTATGTATGCATAAAACCTTTTGTATTTGCTTTGATTTGTACTTTTCCTCTCTGCTTTATGACGGTCACAGGTGCACATGGGGCTTTGGACAGCTCAGACTCAGCCATCCTCGCGCAGGAACTTGAACCCTATCTGAGGTGAGCAATGCAAAGCTTCTTTATGTACTTGGCAGTGACAGTGACATACAACTCCTATGCACTATTTATATCCTCTCCTCATGAAGTCCCCTCTTACAGCTCCGCATATGGGAGTTTAGAGTCTATTTTTTACTGGATTGAAGCAGATATATCATAATCAAATCCTACAGATATAATATATTCATAAAGTATTAAATACAGTATATTGATGAAGCCAATATTTTATGCTAATAAAATTATGAAATGAAGCTCTCATTTGCAGTTGATTTACAAACTGTGACACATGACACTAGAGTTAAAGTCTTAAAATCTCAAGGGTGTGGGCATTTTTTAATATGGGAGGTGGGGCAGATATGAAACAGGGGTTTGGGGGTCTGGTGATTTTATTTTATGCACCAATTTATGCCTGTTCTACATGGTGTTAATGTATTTATCTTTGTCAATGTAAAAGTCCTCTGCTACTATCATGTTTTTATTAGGGGAGTCAAATGCAGATGTTCTAAATATTGACAGGGACATTTGAAGCAGTCATACTTACATAAGTGTACAGAATACATAAATACATGAGTAAGTTGAACGCATTTATGTAACTGAGCAATACCAACAACATTATTTTCAGTTTTTTTAAATCAAAGTTTGGCTCACTACTCACTACTGACTACCGCTACTTTTCTGTTTATTGTCAGGCCATTATCATTATAGAGTGCATTCTAGTCATCATCATTTTAAACTACAAAATAATACAGTTGCATATTGGGCACCAAAACAGACTGCTAATTATATCGTATTTGTCAGTGCTGGAACAAGTTTGCCATGACAAACTGTAATCTATTGAAACACAATATGTTCCCCTCTTGACACCCCAGGAGAGAATGAATCACACTCAGTCCATTACAAGGATAATCCACATGGCTGGTGTATCATGCTATCTTTATCACTGGGCCAGGGGATAAAGGCGAGTACAGACGATGAAGCACAATGCAGAGCAGCTTAGCTGCTGGGCATAAGGATAGTTGGAAGGATGACGTTTCTCTCTGCTGCTCACTGCCAGTGCCACGCCCCAGTCTATCTATCTGATATTACATAAAACAGCTTAAGAAGACGCAGCTTGATTCACTCAATGTTAAGTCAATCTGCGGGGAATATGATGTCGCTGGATATGTCACAACACACAATAAGCTTGGCACATTTAAAGACTTCATCAAACAGATGGTGACGTGGCCTAGTCTCATTATACATTCAACTCTACTCTCCGTTTTCATCACCAAAATGATTAATTTCTTTTCTAATTTGCATCTTTCTTTTGATCTTCAGGTCACTTCTTGTAATCACTGATGATCTCCCTCTGAGCCCGAGACACGAGCAAGCCAAGCGTCTTCTGGAGCGAGCACGACTCAAGGCTCGCTCCAATCACATTAAAGGCGATCGCCCCTGCAGACGCTCCCATTCCGATCAGAGATCCACTGTGTAAGTTGGCTACGTCTACTGATGTGGGCCGCGAGCCCTTTGGCATCTTCACAAGTTAGTGTTAGAGACTGTGAATGTCCCACTTGTATCTGTGCAGTTTTGCATGCATGGGTATGAGTCAGTGGTGTGATAACAAGTTCCATTTGCTGACAGGTTAATACATTTTCTTTTTTGTGCTTTTGCCACACTGTCTATATCTTTAAAGGGATGGTTCACCTCAAAATCAAAAATACAAAGTATGTTTCCAATCCTTATGTCTTTTTCTCTGCTTTTTCCATCCTGCTGCTGGCCTGTTTTTGCAAAGCTACTGGTGCATAATAACTGAAAATAAGTTGCATCTTCGGAACCTGATGTGAAGAAGTGTTTATGTCACAAAGTGCTGAAATCCCTTTATATCAGCAGGAAGCATTCACTTGCATTGAATCCTACATCCATGACTGCACAGCAAACCCACCTGAAGCCACTTTATGTACTGTTTCATTGCAATACATCATGTAATTTGTGTATTTAATCAGAAAAAATGTGTTCTTTTACCTTGCTGATCAGTTGCTGTGAGATGGCTGACACACAGTTTCACTTTCATGTTCATTTTTGCTTCACTTTCATAAGACACTGACTCACAAGTGAGTTTAACACAAGTGTAACTCTCGTACAGACAAAAAATGTGTCTTTAAATTGTCTGAAAGATGCACTTCTGTGTTATTTCTTACAGAAAGAAGCAGCAAGTTGAGTCTCCCAGTCCAACACCAGAGCAGAAAGCTGTTCAAACCAAAGAAGATCATGCGGCTCAAACTGGATCCGGTCCCCTCCTCATCCCAAACCAAAGAAGCACTTCCCCCAGTGATCAAGGTGGTCGATCCAGACGCTATGGTTGCTCGCCTACACGGGTGCGCTTCGAGGACGAATCAGAGAAAGAAGCAGAGTCTCGGTACTTGGATAGGGTGAGGCAGCGTAGCAGGCCCGGGCAGCCAAAGTCCAAGAGTAAAGACAGCAATACGGATTCTAGCAGCAGTGGTTCAGAGAGGAGCAGAAGCCATAGAAGTGTCTCCATGCCTCCACAGAAACAAGAAGTTGTGGGTGTCAGTGGTGAACCCACAACAGTGATTAAAGAGATAATAGTGCTGGTGAAGAAGTGTGAGGCATGTGGCTCTGTAGTCAGGGAGCCTCAGCCAGTCTCATCACCGTCAGAGCCAAAGAACACTGAGCCAAAGCAGCCTGAGGACCCACGGGAGAAAGTGGCTCCTCGCTGGGTGCCTCATAACAAGCCAGAGGCAAGCACTCGTCCTAAAGCTCCTCTAACTGTCACCTTTGCCGGAGCTTACGTGCTGGGGGAAAATAAAGAGAGCAGCACAGGGTGGAAATCATCAGGGTTTGGGAAACTTAGGAGGAGGAGCAGGAAGGGTGAAAGTCGGTTGGAGTCTGGCCATGGCCCTTACGGTCCATCTTGGGCTCAGCGGCGTAACTCAAATCCCAGGAACAGGGTCAACTTGAGCAGAGCTGTTTCCTTTGCCCCAGATAGCCCCGTCGCTCTGGAGCCCCGCTTGCTGGACGGATTAAGGGAATCACCTCCCCCATCGCTGCCTATCAAGTCAGCCCTGAAGTCAAGTTCAAGAAATCGCTCTGCTGCAGGTCAGTCCACAGTTCAGTTCCAGATGACCTCAAATCAGGGAGGTGAGGGAGGACCATCTGCCCTCCTGGACTCTCCAGAGGCAAGAAGGGAGTGCGCAGCGGCTTTGACTCAAGGGACCCCTGCAACAAGCAGCCAGGTGCCCTGTATCAGGCCCTCCACCCTGAGGTACTCTCCGGCCCGGCTCACCACTGACCTGCCAGCTGCTGAACTCTGGGATGCCACTCCAGATGGATCAGGTGAGTGGTCATTGGGAATGAGCATAATAATAAGCGTATAAAGTACCATTTTATTGAATACCTGAAAACTGAGACAGAACAATACACAGCAGATCAGAGCAGAATAAAACAGAACATAAAATAGAACAGAACTTAACAGTATAGCACCATATAGAACAGAATAGACTGAAACTGAGCAGAACAGAGTAAAATGGAAGGCACAATAGATTAGAACAGAAAGAAATAGAATAGAATAGAATAGAATACAGTACAACAGAAAAGAACAAACTAAATAGAATAAGATGGATTGGAACAGAAGAAGCGCAAAATAGAACAGCATAGAACAGAACTAAACAAAACAGAACTGAGCAGAATAGAAAAGTGTAGAACAGAATAGCATTAAATAGAACAGACCAGAATAGAAAAGAATAGAATATAAACAGATCAAAACAGAACAGAACTAAACAGAATATGATGACATAGACCAGACCAGACCAGAATAGAAGGCAGATTAGAGCAGAATAGAACAGAACAGTGTAGAACACAGTACAAGGGAACAGAACTGAACAGAACAAAATAGAATGAAACAGGCCTGAATAAAATAGAATAGAACAAAATGGAACTGAACATAATAGAACAAAATAACACAGAGTACAATATAATAGAACAGGACACAATAGATCAAACAGAGTAGAATAAAGTAGAACATTTCAGAGTGATTCTTTGACATCCACTCAGCACGTCCCTCTCCACCAGCAGGTCTGAGTGACCCTGGTTCCGGTCCTGAGTGTCGCCCCGCTCTGCGTGGCCTGGCCATGTCTCGGGCCGAGGACCTCAGAGCAGAGCTGCTGAGAGCAGAACACCTGAAAGCTGAGGCCTTATGGGAGGAAAACTCTGACGGCTCCAGGTAAGCCAAGATAACAACGCTCTTGTCGTGGCTTAGATAATAAATCCTTTGCCCCCACCATGCTGTTCCCAAAACGGCCTGAGCGTGCCAGACTGGTCGCAGTTAGGAGATTAAAACCCTGACCTACAGGATGTTGTTATTAAAAATTTTCTGTGAACATCAAGACAATCCTGCCCTCTTCTGGTTATAAAAGCCTTTACTTGTTGGGGACATTTGTAGCAGAACTATAACAAGCAAAATACTTATTAATTTACCAATCCATGGCTTGTTGGGGAGTTTAGTTGGGGATGTAATTGTGTCTTAATACATTTTGAGTTTATATTATTGTCAACTGAAACAAACTTTCCTTTTACAGAAAGCTGGATGGACGGCCAAAGCTCTTCCTGCGTCGCTTCTTTTCCTCTATTGGTCTGAACAGTGTTGGTAGACTAGTGAAAGGAGGCCGCTCCAGCAGCATGGAGCACCTCAGTATCCCCACAGCCCCACGGGTCAGCTCTGCATCCCCGAGCCCCACACGCAGACCCCAGCCCACCATCCGCATGCAGAGGACACCCTCACTGCAAACCCTACACACAGTGAGCGACATTTTTCATGCTGCGCTGCTCTGCCATTGTCTTTTGTTTAATTTCCCCACCTCAAATAGATGTGATTTTTACCTCAGAAAGGAAGGCCGTAGGGAGGAAACATCTTATTTACATGTCTTTAAATTTCCTGTTCTGCTTTGATGTACCTTTCACTACTTACTTGCCACAGTGGACCAACTGAAGCTTTGAAGTATTACCATCCTTTCTGCCTGACACTGAGAGTGCAAATAATGCATTCCAGGTTGTCTGTGTTTCCTTCCACTTCCTGCAGTAGCCATCCTTGTTGTCCTCTTGGCAGCTGCACTAGTACACTAAATACAACTTCCTGTTCCAGCCAATCACAGCCTCTATTTGCATAATGTGTGCGTGTGTGTGGTGCCAAAGTCACACTTGTTAGTTTTAGAGGGGTGTTAGCGCCAGAAAGTTAGCGGTTCCAAAAGCCGATCTGGTGAATTTTGCCAACATGAGAGACACCATTTCTTACAGTGCCGTTTATTTGCCACTAGGTGCTGCCACTGGCCCAACTGCGCAAAGCCTCCTCTGTGCAGAGTTTAGAGAGGAGAACAGAGCGTTCAACAATACTGGGAGAGGTGCAGATACCGTATGGCCTGGCACCCAGGTAGGTGGGAAAGAAAAATAAAGTAGAGAGGAAGACAGAAAGGAAGAAGAAACATGTATGGTATTAAACCACATCCTACACTGCAGTGCTTTATTGGTTTTACAATGACTAAAGCCAGAGGTGTCATTTACACCCAGAGTGTTTTTTTTAACAGACACTTTTGCCCCCATCACTTTTAAAAAGCATAATCGTTATCTATAGCTTGCATGACGATGAAGAAAACATACAATGCAGTGTAATTATAGAAGAAACAAATGTGCATTCTCCAAAAAAGTTAAAAAAAAACCTACCCTACTGATTGAAATGACTAAAAAATGACCCCAAAACGTGCATGTACTGATCAGTAACTTAAACAAATCTTGACATGGTTTCTTCTTGTCCAAGTTTCCATTTTCTCCCTGTGAACATGACAACATATATGAGCGTTTAAAGTCCAGGATTTTATAAATTAATTCAAATTAATTGACGTATCACTGATGTGAATAGATGTCACGTTCAGATTTAAAGAGGCTACTTTCCCAAACAAAAGAGGATGGAAGAGTAAATCATGCCTACATGTGTGCTGACTCAACAGAGATAACATGAAAGGAGAATTTTTGTTTCTCTTCACATAATAAAGACATTTCCATCATGAACTGTTGCATAAAAATTCTCTACAGTGCAGGAAATTACATGTTTGACACGTAAAATTTCATGGGGGAGGACACCAGACCCCTCCTTCATATTTGAAACCAAACCCTTGCCCTTGATTAGAGCTGATTCTCTGCTCTTTCTGTTTCAGCCCCGACAGCCCTCAGCTGGAGCTTCACCGGGCCCTGAGTGTCGAGGATGTCCTCCCCTCCAGAATTGCGCGTCCAGTAGGCCGGGTCACCCAGGCTTTCCCCGATGGGACCCTCCTCCTGGAGCTTGTCAGACCCCCAAACGGTCCCTTTGGTTTTGTCATCTCAAGGGGCAAAGGCAGACCAGACACAGGTGCATTTTTTTAATTCACACCATCTTTGCGCTGCGTTAAAGGGACAGTTCACCCCCAAATCAAAAATACATATTTTGCCTCTCACTTGTAGTACTCTTTATCAGTCTAGATTGTTTTGGTGTGAGTTGCAGAGTATTGGAGATATCAGCTGTAGAGATGTCTGCCTTCTCTTGAATATAATGGAACTAGATGGCACTCGGCTTGTGGTGCTCAAAGTGGCACAAAATACATTTGAACAACAACAACATCAACAGCAATGTCTCTTTCCAGAAATCATGACCTGGTTACTCAAGATAATCCACAGACCTTGTCGTGAGCAGATTCACGTAGGAACTACTTTCTTTCTACCAAACTACACCGATACCAACTGTATCACTGCGCAGAAGGAAGCGTGCATCTACTGCTAGCTCACCTAGCATCACTGAGCTAGCTAACGTTACAGCTCAGCCGAGGAGGATGCCATCAGTGTTCACATCTCGTGCGGTCAGGAGTACGAACCTCTCATCCACGAGTAGATGCACGCTTCCTTCTGCGTTGTGATACAGAGTTTTTCAAATATATATTTTTGGCACTTTGAGCACCACAAACCGAGTGCCATGTAGTTCCATTATATAGGGGAGAAGTCAGACATCTTGACAGCCGATATCTCCAACACTCAGCAACTCACACCAAAACAATCTAGACTGATAAATACCACCATAAGTAAGAGGAAAATTATGTAGTTTTGATTTTGGGGTGAACTGTTCCTTTAAATATAGAGCTCGGCTTTGCATTTATTTCATTTTGGTGGTTACTTTCTTTTGGCTGACTGCAAGGCTGTTCTTCAATGACATGTTCTTCTTGAAAATAAAACAGAATAAAGAGAGGAGAGAGAAGAAAAATAGAATAGAATTGAACTGACATTTTTAGATTTGGCTTTACTCTGAAAAGCAAGAAGCTAAAAATGTGTAATCAATGAAACATATTCAGATACAGTACAAACACATTAAATCACAGATGCATTTAGCAGGAATTCAATGACAAGTTAATTTGGTAAAATGTTTACACATTTTGACTTTACTCGTGCTATTTTATGTATATTTATATACCTGTTATATGGTTCCTCTTTTCTTCTTCTACTAAAATTCTACTTCCCCTCTCCATCCTCACACTTCCAACCTTTCCTTCATCTTTATTTCATCTGTCTTCCGTCTTCCCCACCAATTGTTTTGCTCCCAGGTGTGTATGTAGAGAAGGTGGGTGACGGTGGCCCTGAAGGCCCTTACACAGGTCTCCTTGGCATCGGTGATGAAATTCTGCAGGTGAACGGAGAGGCAGTGGCTGGACTCAGTCTGGACCATGTGACGCGGCTCATGACCCGGGAGAGCACCGCTTCCCTTCGGATCATGCCGGCCCGACGCAACCAGCGCTGACTGGGAGGATAGGCATGGCACAGAGCCATTTCTCCTGCAGCCATGGCATCTGATTCACCACTGCAAACACTGCTGATGGACTGTAACCCATGGTAGATAGTCAGAGTGTATCTCAGTGCAGTTTTACATTTCAAAATAGCTACATGGGATTTCAGGGTTAGAGGTTCGTTAGTGTAAACTATTGTTATACAATACAACACTGCAGGGGACTTGATTACAATGAGAAATCAATGAAGTGACCATATGACAAAACCAAATATATCAAGTAGTAAACAGGACTGTGGTGGCAAGAAACTGGTTTTCAGAGTATATATTGTGATACTAATAAAACAGTTCAGACTATAAATACTGATTCAGATCCAGCACAACTTGCATATACATATATGTTTTTTTAAATTGTAAGACATAGTTGAACAGAGATCATTTCATTCACAAAGTCTTAAACTCTCCAAAATAAAAGCAATAGGGTAACTGCATTTATTAGTATTTGTGACAATAAAAAACAAAACTTTAGCACCGCTGCTTTTCTCATGTTCAAAATGTGATTTATTTGCCACCCTAAATGCGTAGTGAGTAGAACCATATTTTGTCACAGGTTTAAAATTTCCCCATTACTGTTATTGATTATTTCAGATGATTAACTTGCACAAGGATGTGCCACAAATGTAATCCCATGACATCTTCAAACTAAAGAGCTTTTTATTTAATTAAAATAAAAGAAAGAATAACTGAAACCTTTATTCTCCCAAGAGGAATTTGCTTTGCACAAATGAGCGTACAAGGGTATCAAAAACACATCATCAGCAACACAAAACATAGAAACAAGCATCACAGAAAAGCATCCTCACTGGGAAACTGATAAAGGACACAAGGTTAAAGCAAGAAAGAAATTAAAGGTGCCCTCCGATGGATTGCAACTACAAATTCTGCATAAATATAAAAGCAATTATTTCTCTGTCACTCCCTCTCTTTGTTTTTTAACGGATCATATTTCCCTGGGGCTCTGCCGGAGCCCTTCATTTCACGTGTGCTGTATCACCTATTGCTTCAGGAAAGTGATACTTGTTTGCTTATAAATAAAGTTGTTTTATTTTGCCAAACTTTTGTAAGACATTCATTAATTATGCCACACAAAAGACACTTACAGTTACATCACATAGTGTTAAATTCATGTTCAAACTGAGAGTACAACTTTAAATCTTATGACCTGTTTACTAAATTTGGCAGCAAAATGCATAATCAGGCTCAGTTAAATCAATTAGACTTATTGATTTGCAAATTTCAGATTCCTAATTTGGCGGTGCTGAGAGCTTGTTACCAACAAAAATAATGGCTCAGTTGAGCAAGGCCGTAGCCATGGAGTCAACACTGGGGGGGACCAAATCCACCCCCTGGCAATAATTTATCACTGTGGCTACTAAACTGTTGGTGTCAAAGAGACACCAAAGGGCCAAAATCTCAAGGCACACCTGTATTTATATCTGTGCACAATAGCCTCTATAACATGTGTTATCACTCTTATCACAACATAGATATTAGTTTTTATTGACTGATATCAAATAATAGACAACTGACTATTACTCATGAAATATTTATTTAGAAAATGATTCAAGAATTCATTTTAAGTTTTAAAATTGCATCAAAGCACCAGCAACACATCCATTTAAACAGGAAATAATGTAAGATGATGTAAGAAAATGTGATGTGTCTCACACACACATGGAATGGCGACAAACAGGTTCCCCTGTGAAGGTTTTTTGAATTAGATTAAATTATATTTTTTAGCTACAGTTTGCCTCTTTATTAGGAAATGAGTGCACACAACATTCTGTTGCAATCAATCAAAATTCATTCATAACTTTTTGTATAGTCCCAGTTGAATGTGCAGTCATCACAAAATCCCATGGCACACCGGAATTGGCATCACACCATCTGAGACACAATGGTTTATTATATTACATTTATCCTAAGCATAAGAACCTGTACACTATATGAAGATGCAATAAATGAAAGCTACTATTGAGAAGATAACCATTCATGAAATAATAATTTTCATAACATGTCACGATCAACAATGATATAGCCTAAGTAACAGGAATATTGCAGTCAAGTTTTTTTTAAAAACTTTTTAATATATTTTAAAGTAATGAAACAGAGAGACAGTGTTTGACATTGATTGCACCCACAACAGTGGAGCAATGGCTTCTCCTGAGGTACAGCAACACCTCGCAGAACTGCAGTACACCATAGAACCAGTAGTAATATTGGCAAGTTGTTATTTATTTATTTTTCATTTGATAGGGACGGTGCAATTTAACATACTTCCAATACAGAGTGAGACTGATGTGTTGCACAGAGTTTATAGCTATTTATATGTTCAGTTCTTGTCCCTGGTTGGGCTTTTACACGTCGACTTAAAATGTCATTAAAAATATACAGTTTAAAACATCATACAATATTTACTGAGAGGGGGGACACTTTGAGTATATTTTAATATCTGGGATGATGTGTCCCCCCTAATATATTCTGCAATTACTGCCTCGCAATCTTGGTTTCCTTGAAAAATGCTGACCAAAAAGTTTAGAGGGGATTATGTCAGAGTGTTGAGGAGCACCGGATGCAGGATGATGGTCGTGACTGCTGCTTCAACAGGTCTGTTTAAAGGTCGTGACTAATTGTTTAGTTTTAACATTAGGGCTTAAAAAACACGAAGCGTGATAAGTGTTAAGACTTCCTACAGTTTACATCCATGTGTTTCCCTAATGACGCAGCCTGGGCTCTGCATTTTGCCACGTCACGAGTTTATTTGACTAAATAGGCCTATATGCAATTGGCCTGTTTAAATTCATAAATGTGTCTGACTAAAGAAGAGGGAGGAAAAAAAGGAGTGTGGAAAATCCGTTATTAGGATGTACCTGCTACCATTCAGGCTGTCCTGAATGTGCGCTGATAGCGTGCTGCTCTTTTATCTGATGCGACCAGGAGCCGATACGCTTTTATCTCCCCCAGCCATGAGTCCCCATGGGCCCCGAGGAACCGCCGTCCAAGGCCCCCCGACACACACAATGACATGCAACAGCACCTTTAATTATTTATTTATTGCTTAATTGATAAAGAATTGTGTCCCATTCGATTAAGGCATCGTTATCATAATTATACCCTCGTCATTTTTTTTTTAGCAATCTTTTAGTGTATCAGTCGCACATCCAGCCTCAAGGCGCAGAAATGGATATGGATTAATGGATATACTCTTTTCAGGATAAAATAAAAAAAGGGACAACCCTCTGCTATATCAGTTATCTCATTGCAGGATAAATTGGCTTAGCAAAAAAAAAAACCTTTGTTGGAAATATAAATAGGTCAACAGCTTAACCTGAGCTTTTGTTTCTTTCATTGGAGAGAGAGAAAAAAAAATTAAAACACCTCCACTATAGGCTAGCTCAGGCTACAGTACGTTGTTACAGGCCGTTGCGCTGTGCCTGTTTGCTTTTTTTTTATGCTTTGCCCTCCACAAGCCTATATAGCCCACGACAGCCAAATAATAATGAATCATTTCATAAATAATGGGTTTAGGGGCTTATCGGGAATGAAGAGGCCGCTGCCGTGCGCTTATCTCACTCGGCCACATTGCGGCCTGTGTTCCGCTCCCCATACTGAGGGAGCGCACTGGATGCGGCGAGGAATAACTCAGCTACACACACACACACACACGCACACACACACACACACACTGCTCCACAACTGGCAGGGAAAAAAAAGAAAAACCTCAGACATGGATGACCCACTCACAAAATGGCTCCACTTACACAGTAACATCAACAACACGGCAGGAACGGTAAGTGCAAAAAATACACCTCTTTATTTAAACCGCCGCACTCGTTGTTCCTAACGGCTGTAATTGGATTGCTGTCGTCTGAATTTTACTGGTGTGATGTGCGAAATATTTAGCCTACATTTTCAGCTATTGTCCGATCGGATGGTTGAGACTGTAACGGGATGTAATAACGGATGCGAGGCCTATTGGAGAATTCCCAGGAATAAAAGTGCGCTTTTCTTATTCTCGCGTCTTTTGTTCGTTTATAATAATATTATTCGAGTTAATTAAGCCACTGAAACGCCTAACACTGGTGTGTAGGGTGTTCAATATGACAAGGCTTTGATGTGCGGCTCTAACAACAACAGCATTATGGCCTATAGCCTCTAATACACCGCCATAAAACAAAAAAATGACACCACCTACTCTGACATCTGTGGCTGTGGAAATGATCAGGACCAAGTGATTTTGAAGGTTATTTCGGGATTTGATGAAGGCAGAAAAAAGGAGGGATTTTATTTCGACGAAGAGGCTCTCTCTGGCATGCTCAGTCTCTATAAGACGATCATTTCACCTCTAAATAAAAAGCAGCCGAAATCTTATTTTCATGTACTCGAATTTGACTTTATGAATAGCTCAAACGTGGGTTTAAATACGTTTAGATATGAGCTGGACGTTTTAAACTGAACTGAAGGCCAAGTTTTAGATAAGAGATTCATAGAAAGGACAAAAAACATGCAATGCAGAAACCACAAGATAAAGCTCATATCACTGGCTCCAAATTCATGGTAAAAATGTTTAACTGAGGCAAATTCATAAATGCAGACTGTAAGAGGAATGTATCAAAACTTCATAAAAAGCTCTCAAACCTTCATCAGCTCACAAAATTATACAATCCTCGAGTATTAAAACACATTTGAATTGTCATAAAGCATTAGTGTTATCATCCCTTGTGGCAAAATATTATTTTTTCCTTCATTTTTTTTAATAATGAACAAAAATGTATAATTAAGAAAAATAATCTGGCCGGTAAAATAGCCTATTAATCGTCTTTTTTCCACAATATTTGATTAGCTAGAAATGTCAGCTCTGTAATTCATAATAATAATTCTAATAATGATAATAGTAAAAACATTTACTCATAATTTTAATGCCAATAATTATAATGCACCAGGCTTCCATGGGAAGTAAAAGCTTGGTTATTTATTTGTTATATAAAAATATCACATATTGCCCTGATCAATAAGTTAATCGAGGAAAATCTTATTCAGGACGTAGTGGACTCGAGCGAGTGGTGACGGTATAAAAATGATGGAAAAACGGCAGCCGGAGCTTCGTCCTGGAAGTCCTGACGCAGAGTCCGGTCCTGGAAAGCGGGAGGACTCCTCCATCATCTCCAGACTGAACGGATGCAAGGAGGAAGAGGAGCCGAGGAGAGAGGAGGGGGAGAAGGAGAGGGGAGGGAGCTTCAAGGGGGTTGAGGAGACGGATGACGTTCCTCTGCAGAACTCGAGCAACGGGACCAGCATCAGCATCATCATCAACGGCGTTGCCAAGGAAACTGCCTCTCACAACGCCCTTGACCTGAAAAGGGAAGTGCCGGTGATCGAGCTCTCCAGGAGGGACGCTATAAAAGCGGTGGAGCAGAGGACTGAAAGCCATTTGGTGCCGATCACGGAACTTCGCAGACCTCCACCGCTGCCGCTGCCGCCGCCGCAACGAGACGACGCTCGAATGGTCCAACTGAGCCCAAACGCGTTTCCTGTCCCGGCCCGGGCGATGCTCTACAACCTGGCGCAGCCTCTCGCCGCCATCAACAGGTAAAGGTGGAGGGAGAAAAGGGAAATGAATAACAGGCCAGTTTCATGAATGCACGTTTTCATTTGATGAGTGTTTGCCATAAGTTTAATGGCTGGATGTCACCCTGCTACAGTGAGGCCCTGGAGTATGAAAAGATGCTTGTAGTGTATACATTATATTGACATTATTGAGCATGTGTGTGCATGTGTGACAGAAAGAACTGGCCTATAAATGTGTGTGTGTGTGTGTTTGTGTGTGTGCTCCTGGTGCAAGGGGTAAGCAGGGGTTGTTGAGGGTTATATGCAATGAAGGAGATGATGTATGCTGAAATTCATGTTTTCTCATATACCTGTGCACCTTTTGTCTGCTTTCTGTTGCTGTAGTCTCGGAGGGGAGTCGGAGCAGTACAGCATGTACCCCAGCAACAGGGTAAAGCGCCGCCCGGCGCCTTATGAGGTTGAACTCGACGAGGGTAGGCGCATTTTAGATCTTTATAAGTATGGTAAGACGCACTTCTGCTGTGTCCTCCTTCTGCCAATATAGTCCCCTAAACGTCCCCTCCTCATCTCCATTGTCATTCATCCACTGACATGGATCTATACTGTACCTAATCTGAGTGTTGCAGAAGATGCCTCGCAAAAATAAGTGTTTAACCCACTGGAATAAATGTCAAATCATAATTCATGTCATAAATGAACGCTGCTAATCTGAATGTCAAATATATGTACCTGCATGCCATTAAAGTAAGCTCTGTGAGGCGGATTTGGGGTTTATTTCATTTGAAACGTCCTTTCCATCGCTGCCCACTCACTGCCATATACAGGGGTGGAGGATGGGGGTGCTGCTGCCTCCATGCCAAGGTTTTACTGCAGAGTGGGCTGAAGGATTAAGATAGACTGGGTGTGTTCCAAGGGCGACAATAGCCTGGAAGACACCATTGTTGAGGGCGGGAGGATGTGACTACCTGCAGCGGGGCATTTTATCATACCTAAATAAATAAAAAGTACACAGACTATGGAGCAGGGAGCACACAGTCCCCTCAACACTCTTTCCTGAGGTTTGGCATGTCAAACCATCCATTTCTCTTGTGTCACATTTGCATTTCGCACACAGCTTTTTGTACTGTATTTTGCGAGCCTCTAGCTTCTTCTCCATCATCTAAAAATCCATGGTTGTAGGGAGGACAATTTTGCAGCTTAATTTCTTAGGATAAATAAACTTGCTTGTTTTTCCGGCAAACTATTTTTTTTTCTCAAAATCAATGTGCATGCGTTCTCCTGCGGCTAATTCTTCCATTTTTATTATTGCATATGTTGCTTTACCCTTTTACAGTCAGCATTACCTGTTGTGTGATATTTGAGTTATCCTATCAATACCTCCTCTTCTCATGTCTGCCTCTCTCCCTCCCTGTTCCTCTTCTAGCTGGCCAGCCAAAGATTGTGCGCCGTATCTTCACTAACAGTCGTGAACGTTGGCGGCAGCAGAACGTAAACGGGGCGTTTGCCGAGCTACGCAAACTCATCCCCACTCACCCCCCAGACAAGAAGCTGAGCAAGAATGAGATTCTGCGGCTCGCTATGAAGTACATCAGCTTCCTCTCCAACCTCCTTGAGGACCAGGATGGAGGGAGGAATGTTGGCAGCACAACTGATGGGGAAACAGGGCTGCTGGTTGGGGTCGGGGCCCACGAGGGGGGCCCTCAGGGTGGACCACATCAGGACACAGTGGTGGGCTTGGCCAGGGACGACCTTCTGGAGACAATGTCTCCAGGCTCCAGTTGTGGAAGCCTGCCTGATGGCGATGGCGATGGCAGTCCTGAGAGCTTTATGGAGGAGCAGGACTCACCTCCAGCTCCAAGGACTCTAACGGCTTCACGTGGGCCCCCGCTGCATCTAGCTGCTCGGGAGCTGAGGCGCAATGGCCGCTCTTTAGATGGCTCCAGTCGCCGATGATGCTGATGCCAACAGACCACGGACACAAAACCTGAGACTGAAAGAAAACAGTGAGAGGGACTAAGAAAGAGATGGATATGCTCAGGACCTGTTAGCTTTGAGTCGTCAGTGTAGGAAAGCGAATCAAACTCCACGTAGTGAGAAAGTGGAGTACGTTCCCGTCTCCACGCTACACCTGAGGCAGCACTGATGAATAGCTTGCTTTGATTGGTGATGGGTTGAATTCGATCCAACAAAAGACTTGTAAATTCTGCATGTCTCATGTCTTTGACTGACCTGCGGAGTATAACTTTGAGTGTTCTGAAAGTCCAAAGACAGGATAATCTAAAATAAAATAAAAAACACACAAAAAAGAAAGAAAGAAAAAGCAAACAAAACAAAACCAAACAAAAGATCAATCAAGAAACAAGCAAAGATTTTTAATGTGTAATATTGAAGTTTGGACCAATGCTTCACCACCACTGCTCACAGATATGGTGCAGCCAGAGTAGATCCGATGTGCTTGCAGTGTGCTGCGAGTACCTGGCTCTAAATCATCAATGAGATTTATGCCCAACAAATTTAATGTGTTAGAATAATGACACAAAAGTAAGTTTGCCTCAGTTGGAGGCCATAAATGAACCGACTAGACTCTATTGTACCCATGCAGTTAACGTATGTATTGTAAATAGCATTATATTTCCACTGCACAATGTAACAACAGTGACTCGAGTTCAAGTCATGTGGTTTAAGATGTACTGTAGTGTGTTTGTCAGTGGGTTTACTAGCAAAATGGTCTTTTGGGAGACGAGAAAAGAGGAGAGGGGACGAGATGAACTCAAAATGTAACGCAAGCGACTGAACGTGGTGCATCAAATGTGGTACCATTTACTTCTGTTACACGTTGGTGGTGAGAAAACGACACCAAATACGAGAACAGACAGTTAAACAATTTCACTGCCTGGGATGAATCTATCTATTTGAATTTGCTGTGGAGGTACAAGACATGCAGTGTTTCTTATAGTGTACAAAATATGAGTCATATGATATCATGAAAATGACTCATGCAGTCCTTTTGATATGAATGTTTCAGTGTTTTTTTTTTTAAACTGTAATGCAGTTGTAGTTTAGTAAGGTACACAAATAAATCCCTTCATTGCCGCATTTCACATAAACGTACACACACACACACACACGCACGGCACTCACATAGCGCACACACCACACACACAGTGTTAATATCATAACAACACCAGCAGTTTTCTGATTAATACAGTTAAGTATTGCTCACTGTTGTTGCTATTCTGCTTTTTCAGCAGGACCTAGTAGCCGATATTGGTACCTTTGGTTAACTATGGTATTTTATGAATTGCAGTAAAGGGACATTGTACGTTTGGTAATGACATATTTGTTGTATGATAGCTGTATCTATAAATATATCCAATGTTAAATTGATGAATTTTATACAAAACCCCTGAATAAAACACGCAGAGGAAAAGCCTTGTATTTGATCTCACTCAAGCACATTGTGGGTCTTTAGTGGAATTAATTTATATTAAACTGATCTCAGTTCAGTTCAATATAAATCAGGAAAACAGTTCAAGTCAAGGTTGTGGACATGGAATTAACAGTGAGGGGAACTAAATCCGCTTGTGGCTCCCCCTTTCCTTCAAAAAATATTTCAAAATTTTAAAACTCAGCTCCTATTTTGGTATTATTTATCATAAGCAAGTACAGCTATCAAGTACACTATATGATAATGCAATAAATTGAATCTACTACAGTCCACATGAAGGAATGATACTTTACCAGGCTTAACACGGTCAAATAACAATACAAATAATGACATTAATGTTAAACGAACACACCTGTTCGCACCATTGTTGGTCGCTGGGTGAATGTGTGACTTATTAACTGCAGGTAACTTACCTACGATAGCTTACATGAGTGATGGTTGATTGATTAGCACTCGCAAACTGGCCAAATTCCACTCCATGTAATTACTGATGCTTTTTTTGGCAAAACATTATTGATTTCCACAATTACAGCTCCAGAGCAAAATCACATATTGAAGTTGATATCACCTGTTCATGCATAACCTAGCTGAAATACAGTGTTATTGCGCGGTGTTACAGTCAGTTTCCAGTCAAAAGCTGATAGGAACATTAACAGATCCTAACTTTATGCAAAGCTAGCAAGTGCAATGAACTCAGAAAGTTCACTAGCTAATGTATGCTAGCTAGCTAACGCTCTGAAAGGAGTTCAACATACACTCAGAGAAGATAGCAAGAAAAAAAATTCTCATTTTCCTAACACTTCACAAAAACTCAATCAGCTGTGATATAGCCTTTTAATCAATATATTCAGGGGGACATTTTAAGAATATTTGAATATAGTCTAGATATAGTATAGAATTCAGTTCCATCATGGTACAAGAAACTGAACATATACAATATTTGCCACATTTCATCACACATGACTACCTTTAACACAGTTACCCGTAATCTCATAACCTAATCGAAATTTGTATAGGCAGGCAGTGGCATAACACACCATGCAACTGTTTCACACCTTATCTGTACAGAGTGTATAGCTGAAACCACAACCTCCTCCTGAAACTCCCCCCAATGGATGCTGGAATCCTCACTTCCTCCCAACAAGTGACAACTTCCTGTAGAGGTTAACGTGGCTTGGTGACCTGCAGGATATCCTGCCATTGTGAAAGTGGTTTTGACAGCCTCCGCTGCACTCGTTTGCACGCTGTTGTGTCTGTACACATTGTGAAACCGCCGCACTGGTCAAGACTCCCACCGCCCCTGAAAGTTATTCACTTACGCAATCGAAAAGTTATGTTCACAAACCCGCGGCCATTAATAAGAAATTAGCTGTTGCTTTGCCAGTGCTACTTTTCTGAAGTCTGCTTCCCTATATTCCGTAACTCCACACAGCAGATGTTGCCGCCACTACAACAGCATCAGCTCTTAGACATTTCTAAAAACTAAAATTGCTTCCAGAGAGCATCAGAGACATCCAGGTGTTTGGGGACCTCTCCTGTGCTCTGCTCTGGCTGTGCAAGGACTCCACTGAGGGGCCCTCTGGGTTAATGCCTGCCAAACATTTACCTGCTTTAGTGTTCCCGACTCTCCAAAAACACACAGACTCACAAAAAGAGAGGGATACAGGGAGTGTATATGAGGGATCGAAAGGGAGGGGATGAGAGGAGGCTTGTGCCTGTGCGCGTGTGTGTATGTATATGTTTGTGAGATCAGGCTTGTGTGAGTGTGGATGTGCTCGCTCTGCATAGATCTGTGTGTGAGGGAGCTGGTGTGTGTGTGTGTGTTTATCAGCTCGGTGCAGATGGGTGGCAGAGTGGCTCTTGCAGCCAAATGATTCAGTATGCTAATGAGTTGTTATCTGTGGTGCTGCAGGAACAATATACTGTCTTTCTCACAGTGGGAATCCAGCCTGCTGGGAGCAGATTACACTGCACACACCGCCAAGGTAGTTATTTATATTTTCACACAGAGTAGTAGAAAATACATAAATGCACACACATACACACATCCACAGATAGGCCTATAAACAAACAAGCAAAATAACATTTTAACACACACACACACACACACACACACACACACACACACACACACACACACACCACCATCACCACCAACAGCAGCATAAATAAGGTGGAAATTTGAGGTAAATTTATGTCCTTCACCAGTAGATGGAGACGTCATTCTAGGCTTTCCTCTTTAACAGGTTTTAGTGTTCTGTTTCCAGTGGTGTAGTGGAGGGTATGCGCAGGTATACCGGGTATACCCTCCTCTTTTTTTGGCCGTTTACAGTACTCACAGTCAAAAAGCCACTGGAATATGTAGCAGAGTATACCCACTTCCTCCATGGTAACCTATCCATCTACTTGGTAGCACACAGGCCTCATCGACTAATGTTTCTGTTCAGCATTCTTCATAAAGTATCAAATATGTCCCAGTATTGATTTTTCCAATTAACAAAGCCTCTCCAGTTAAGAGATATTTTTAGCTAAAAGGAACAGTGTGTAAGATTTAGGGGGATTTCGTGGCATCTAGCAGTGAGGACTGCAGATTGAAACCAGTTGAAACTCCCAAGCTGAAACTTATAATTCCCTCATTGCTCATTGTTCAGGTTTTTACCAGGAGCTTGATTATTTGCAGAGGTCTAAAACCATCAAAAACGCTAAATAAAGCAGGTTCACGTTACACATCAGTGTAGCCCAACACCTACTCCTGTGTGCTCACCTTTTTCCCTGATAACTTAAGGTCCAGATGTTCAGGACTCCAGTATATATAAACCTTGGCACAGCTATACACAGCTTTGATGGGAGAAGGGCAAGAATACTTCAACAATATCAAAATGTGTCCGATATAGAATAATTCAAATGAAAGTTTTGCACAGGGCATACTGTATATTACCCCAGTAAAATGTAATGGAATGGATAAGACGATCCCAGACAAATGTTGGCATGGTTGCGGTAAACAAGGTACCCTAAACAGATGCCCTTAGAAATCTGTCAGGTTGTTATTCCTAAATGTCCTATTCTGTGTTAACTATGAGACAAACTACATAGCTAAGCTGTGATGAAAATGAGAGGTGTGATACTGGGTTGTCTCACTGCTAAACGGAGGATTGTTTTAAATTGAAAGAGTAGAACTCCAAACTGTTTTAACCTAAACAGTAGACAGTAGGTTAGAAGAATTTTTTTTTGCTGTTTTCTGTTTGTTTGTTTGTTTTATATGGGTATGTAATGTAATGTTAAACATGCTTGTGTGTGATTTATGTTTAGTTTATACAATGAAATAGAAAAACTATTAAAAAAAAAATATCCAGATTTTCTTTGGGAGCCAAATTATCTGCAGAGGTCTCTTTCTCTGCATCCTCAATCTTTTTTTGCCAATGGTCTCATCGCAGAGTTTGCAAACTACAGTGGCTGACATGAAAACACGAATGGCCCTGTCTATCTAAAACCAGTGTTTGTGTTGTTCGTTCTGGGTTACTGAATGGACATGGTGGTGCTAAATGATGATCTCCACGAACGAGGACCCACTCCATGTAGATATAAACAGCTCATAAAGTAACAAAAACACAACAATTATTATTTCCCCTAATTAAAGAAAACAAACTTATTATATCATATTCAATTTCTGCCAATATATCCTCCTAAATCCTGCACACTGGACCAAAATGATGGAATAAGTTGCAAATTCGCTCACCTTTAATCACTGTCTAAGTTGTTACAAATGGCCCTTTTAATTTTATGCAAAAGTTACATATTATATTAAATTACATTTCCAATATTCTATTTTTCTGTTAACTTGAGAATCATACTCAAATCCAACACTCAGATGCTGGAACAGGAATAAAAAAGTGCTACATAGTTTTTAATTACTCCTTCATAACAGACACAAATGAACACAAATATGTTGTATAATGTTTATTAGGACATTGATTAAATATAATGTCCTGATTTGAAATTTAATTTAATTGTTTCGCTTCTCATGTGCCACTGGGTACAATCTTGGTCAAGTGTACTCCCTCAGGAATATTACATAGAAAATCAAAAAAAGAAACGCTACAGTTCTTTTGGAGATTTCTATATAAAAGAATATGTGCTGGTTGTTGGTAAATGAATATGAAATTCCCACATGTAGGGCCAATGTATTACTTTATTGTTAACAACCAACATGAGACAGACTTGGAGAATAATGAGGAAGAGATTCAGTTAATAAACAATTGATTTTGGATTAAAAATTACTTAAATACACAGCAGCAGACATCATGTTATAATCACTTGTCCGACTGACATATCAGTGGAAAACCCACATCAAACATTCTTGTCATAAATAAAGACGGAAACCAGAATTGTAGATGTCGTCACTCGAGCTCTTTTCAGCCAGACACACACCTGACCTGTGCATAAAAATACAAAGCCACAATATTACATAAAATGCTAGGTATTCCACTCTGCTCAAAACATGACAATATTAACATTAATAAATATTAAGGTTTAATCACTTTGCATGCCAGCTAATGTAAGAGTTTAAGCGATACAATATTTCGATTCTGATTTTTGAAGATTTATGGAAAAGACAGATTTTTGTCTTTTTCAGTGAGAAAACAATAAACAATATTTTAAAACTGGCTAATGCACTTCCCCTATTGTCTTTCTAACAAATACATCACAACATGAAAATGGCTCAGTAACCTTTCCGAGAGACAAATCTTCCAGATGGATTGCTGTTGTGCGCAGGAGTCATTATCATATTTGAGGTCTTGACTATTTAGAGTGTAATGAGATATAGCGTTTGTAAAAGTCAGTGCTATTTTTCATTGTACAGTGTGGGTACACTAGGATGTAATTTATAGCGTGCTCATCTCTCTCTGTTGCAGAGGGTTATCCTGCGTGTTTGGTGCTAAGGCAGCTAATCTGTTCTTGTGGGTATGTAATGTCAATGAGGCATTATTTTTTACTTGTATCAGCTTCCGGGCGATGCTGTAATAAGCCCATATCAATCTTCTGGGTTCTTGTGGGTCTGAATCACCTTCACCACCACCTTCAAACTGATAATTAGGAGAAACGGCAAGGATTTTAATGCCTCTGTACTATATTGCCTTACAGGCCTAGTAAATCACCACACTCACATAACAGATTCAAGGGTTTAAACAGAAACAGAGCTGTGGTGAAAGACAAGTGGGAGTGAGAAATGGTGTACGAGAGTCTGCAAGAATTATTTTTTACCATCCTGCTCTTTGTACAGCATCTGTATTAAAGGCTTATGTATTTATCTCCTGTTGTTTTGCAGTCAGTGAGTGGACAAGAACATGTGGAGTCTTGGATTGTTTTTTGTGAATTTAAATCCCATCCCATTTGGTCCATCTTACCATTCAGTGTCTGCCACCTTTTCATTACTTTCCCTGCACTGAGGTCTGCATTCAACACTCCTCTCCAATGCCTCTTTGCAAAACTTGGGCACCTTACACCCTCTAGTGGGAACCGAATGCAATTATGAATTATTTACTTCAATTGTTTTCAATTTGCATCGGCCTCACTGACACAGGGCTTATCTATTCTAATTGCAGTGACTAATGGCTTATAAATTAGCCTCTAGTTCTGGTTCTAAATAAATAAAACTCAAGGGTCATCCATTTCAAGCATAGCCATTTTTAATGCATTATTATGAAGAACTTAAGTGTTGCATACAGCAGTATTATCAAGCCTCATCCATCTCCAAGTATAGCAAGGCAAGCAAAGCATTTGGTTTGATTAGCATGACAGCAGCGAGCAGATGCAGATACAGAAGCAGCAGCATTTAGCTGAATCACATTAATTTGACGGAGCAGTGCAATAAACTGAAGGTTGTGCAGAGTCTACAAGAAGTTACAATCAGGGCCCACGCGAGGTCAAAGGTCACACGTTTTCTATAGCAGAAGGTTTGGTCTTTGAGTCTGGGTATAGCAGGAAGCCAGAGAAAGTGCTGTCATCCTCACTGCTGGAGTAAACTCCGTTCCAGTCTCTCAGCGTCTCCAGCCACACCTGGTCGCCTTCATTCAGCTGCATCAGTGCGAGGTTGGACGCCTGATCGATGTCCTGGCCGTACAGGGAATCCCGAGTCCGCAGCTTCCGTACCCCATTAACCACTAGGGCAGCACGCACGGGCCGGTTCCGCACAGTGATGTGGTAAGTGAATAAGTAGACTCCTGGGTAGGTGACGTTGAACTTGTTGAGTGTTGGGTCCCAGTGCCCCTCCCCGTTGTAAAACACCTTATCGAACTTCACAGGCAGGCCAGGCGGAGGGAAGGACCTGCTGGGGAACAAGCCCACACTGAAGGCAGAGCGAACCAGCTCCACACTCTCACCTGGTGCGCCTTTAGGGCCCCGAGGCCCACGCCCACCTTTAGCTCCCCTCTCCCCCCTCAGCCCTGCTAAGCCCCTCGCTCCTGGAGGTCCTGGGGGCCCTCTGGCGCCAGTATCCCCCTTCCATCCCGGAGGCCCCGGCTCCCCTCTCTCTCCCTTTGCACCATCAGTTCCATTCACTCCTGGGGGACCCATCTCACCTCTCGGACCAGGGGGCCCCCGCTCACCGACATCACCTTTCTCACCTGTTAGACACTCGCCTGTAAGTCCCTGTTCACCTTTCTGACCCTTTGTCCCAGCTACCCCAGGGGGACCTATAGGCCCCTCTCGCCCGGTGTTGCCCTTAGTCCCATTCAGGCCAGGCTCTCCTCTTTCTCCCGGGTCCCCTTTCAGACCGCTGAAGCCACGTTCACCTTTCTCTCCTCTGGGGCCTGGATCACCTGTAGCAGGTAATAATGTTATATTCAAATATTACGACACATAATTAGAATGCTTTTATTAAAGGTCCAGTGTGTGAGATTTAGGGGACTTTAGGGGCATCTATAGCAGTGAGAACTGCACACTGCAACCAGCTGAAACTTCTCCTGGTTAGATTTCTTTCAGTGTTTATTACTCAGGAGGTTTTTAGATGGAACCAAACTATCTGTAGAGGTCTCTTGCTCTCCAAAATAAATGGACCAGGTGATTTAAAACAGTAGATGAAGCAGTTTCATGTTACAAATAAGTGTTTCTGTGATGCTGTTTGGCACGTAGGAGATGGACCGTAGCCCAGCAACTACTAATGTGACCTCAACGTTTTTCTTGGATAACTGAAGATCAAGAGTTTCAGGAGGTTTTTACTGGGAGACAAATTATCTGCAGAGGTCTCTTCCTCCAAAACAAATGAACCCGGTGATTTAAATCAGTAAAAATACTGAATACTGCAATTTCACGTCATAACAAATTCTGTTTTGCCAATGCTTCCATCACTGAGGGGCTGCTAACTGCGGTGGCTGATTCGAAAACACTAATGGCACTATCTAGAGCCAGTGTTTAGGATCTGGACGTTCAGGAGGTTTTTACTGAGAGCCAAATTATCCTCTTCAAAACAAGCTGACCTGGTGATTTAAACCAGTATAAAAAAAAATCCGAGATTTTCTGACTCTCTCGTAGCTTTTTTATTTTTTTTTAATTTTACTTTATTAATCCCCCTGAGGGGAAATTCAATGTTTTCACTCTTGCGTGTCAATTACACACAGGTCCGAAAGACACACACATGCACAAACAGGACCTACACATGCACAAAGTGGAGAGATGTCAGAGTGGGGGGGCTGCCCTTGGTGCCCTGAGTGATTGGGGGGTTCGGTGCCTTACTCAAGGGCACCTTGGCAGTGCCCAGGAGGTGAACTGGCACCTCTCCAGCCACCAGTCCACGCTCCATATTTTTGGTCCGGACGGGGACTCGAGCAGGTGACCCTCCGGTTCCCACCCCAAGTCCCTATGGACTGAGCTACTGCTGCCCTTCTTCTAACTACAGTGGCCAACATGAAAACGCGAACAGCTCTATCTAGATCCAGTGTTTGGTTTGTCCCCTCTGGGCTACTGTAGAAACATGGTGGTGCAACTTGCTGATCTCTGCAGACAAGGACCAACTCGCTATGCAGATACAAACAGCTCATTCTAAAGTAACGATTTTCAAGTGATTATACACTAAAGAAAAATACTTATTTTATTCAATTTCTTATGATATATTCCCCCTAAATCCTACATACTAGACCTTTAAATTAATAATGTACATTTGGAAACATCTACAAGGTGTATTTATACATATTTTAATCTCATTTAAATCAGTAAAATTAAAAGTGATTCTCGAATAGGAATGCAATTTCTTTTGACGTTCTCATAGAACATACACACCTCTCTCTCCTGGTTTTCCTGGGATTCCAGGGGCACCAGGAAGACCCATCGGTCCTTGATCACCTTTGTCACCTGTGGTTGTTTTGATAAATAAAGCGCAGAAAATGACATCCACAAAGAACTTACACAGGACAGCATTTTGTATAAAAGGAGAGAGGAATAAAGAGAGAGAAACGGAGGGGCAATCAAAGATTCTCCTGCTGATAAGACCCGTTGTACCTATGTCGCCATTGAGTCCGTTGGCTCCAGGTAGTCCTGCTGGTCCTGGAGGTCCTCTGGGCCCTGTGTCTCCCTTCTCTCCTGGTAACCCTGGAAAACAGAGACAAGTGTGAATACGGACAAGATTTTGAACTCCAAAAGGTAATCTATCTGAAAATAATCCATTTTACCTAGAGGGCCCCTCTCTCCCTGTGGTCCCGGTGGCCCTCTCTCTCCCATGGGTCCTACAGGGCCTCTCTCTGGCGGACAGCACTCACAGAAATTGAAGAAGCATTCATTGTAGTCGAGGGTATAGTTTCCAAGAGTGTTACCGGGGGGCACTATGGCGTCGGTGTGGAACTCAGTGGAGTAACTGTCGCTGGGGTAGGTGGTGCTGTCTGTAGGGGACAGGGTGTAAGCGTCCATCATAACCTCAGTTGTCTCATCTGTGTGCATTGGGGACGGGGTTGTGGTGGTGGTCCGTCCGAATCCTCCACCTCCGCCGCTGCCCCCTGCTCTAGGGGGCTTCTTGGTGGTTTGAGGTCTGGGCCAGCGTGTGGTTCTGGCGCTGGAGGTCAGCACAGCCATCAGCACCATGAGGAGAGTGGTGAGGACGACGAGGCGAAGGGAAGGCATACTGAGGGCTTGACCCAATAAGCTGTAAGGTAGAAGAGCGGAGGTTGAAAGAATACAGACGGAACAGGTGCAGCATTTTTTTGATGCATAATGAAGCAACAAGTGCATCTTACCTGCTGATGTAAATGGTGCTGAGTCTTCACTCCATCCCCTCCAACTAGTGATTGATGTAGGCTGCTTCCTTCCTTCCTTATATTGCCCTGGTAGCCCAAAGAGAGAACAAGGGACAGAAACACAGGGGGTTATTAGGAGGTAGGTGGGCTGGCAAGAACAGATTACATGACTCCTGAGGGATATGAAATAAAGCAGGTTGTATACAAGGCAAGACTTTATTCTTTGTGATATGGGATATGATTCCAGGGCCCGAGAGTGTTCTTCACACACATGTTTGCTTTGTACACAAACAGCACAAATCTACGGTTACACACAACAGATTCACAAAACATGTGTATATAAGCATACACACACAAACTCATGCATTGTTGGTAATGAATAGCATATCATATTAAAGCAACCGGGTGCAACACTTTGCAGTGATCACACCGTTTGGCAGCACCTCAAAGCAGAAAATGGATCACCATACGCCCAGTGGGAGAGGGATCAATGTCCCAAAACAGGCGACGTGGCAACATTGATCCAACCGTTCACCTCCTTGATCAAACCAACCCAAAGAGCCCGGTAAACCTCATGGAAACCTGGCCCCGCTGAACTAAGCTTTACATGTCTCAGTGTGTGTGTTGGATGCTGTTTCAAAGCTCTGACACTGAATGATTCCTGGTTGGTTGTGAAGGTTCCACACAAAATCTGATGAGGAGCCATATGAGATGTACGTGGCAAAATAATAGTTGAACAAAGGCAGAGAAGGTCACTATGACAATCTACAACTGTCTAGCTGAGCATATATCCTGACAAGCAACCCACTCGCCAGAAAAATGTAAGCACTGTGTGTATTTATGCAAATCACAGACACGTTAAAAAAACAAATACCACTTGGTTATGGTTAGGCTTAAAATGCCCAGTTTTGGGGGCACAACCCCTGCTGGAAAAGCAGTGATGTCTCTGTAACAAGCAAACAGTGATGGGCTGCTACAAAACACCCACATTTGCTACGTTTAGTGGTCACTACGCCGAAAACACTGACGTTTAGTGCCTAAAAATGCACTGGAAACACAGGAATGACTTGCTAAATCACCACTGTTCTCTGATCAATACCCTTCTCTGAACAGATATGTTTTTAGCTTTCTTTTAAAAAATATTTAGAGTGCTAGCTTGATATCTGTAGGCTGTGCTCTATAGCTTTGTGGTGTAACTAACAAAGGCTGCATCCCTGATCTTCTTGCGGCTGTTGCTGGGAACCTCCAATAAACCAGCAGCAGGTGATCGCAGTGGTCTTGAACACAAAAAGTTAACAATGGAGTTAGCAAAGTAGCTCGATCCCAGCCCATGTAGGGCTTTGTATACAAAGAGGAGGACTTTAGCATCAATTCTAAATGTAACAGTAAGTCAGTGCAGAGCAGCTAAGACTGGACTGATGTGCTGTGTCCTCTTGGATCTGGTTAATAGCCGAGTTGCAGAGTTTCAAATGAGCTGAAACCTCCTGAACAATGAACACTGAAGGAAAGTTTCAGCTAGTTGCAATCTGCAGTCCTCACCACTAGATGCCACTAAATCCCCCTAAATCTCACACACTGCTCCTTTAATTAATGCATGTGTGAAAACTGTGAATTGCCCCTTTGTGCAGCTGTGACGTGCTGTGATGATTGTGTGACTGTGAAGTGACTGCCAGAGGTGTATTAATCCAGAGAGCCACCAGAGGGCAGTGTTTGGTCAATGCAATGAGTGCTGTGGTAAAATCTGAACAAAGGCTCGGTCTCACATTGGCAATAGGGCAACAACACCATATATTATGATCTATAGTTTTGCTGCAGATGTATTGGAGCTGCTTTTTAAGTGCGTGTGTCCACATCCATTCTATTCTATTCTATTCTATTCTGATGCCCAGCTGCTCATACAAAGTCAGCAGGGACATGAAATGTTCCGTGATGAATGGCAGATAATATGGCGTGAAACTGTATTTAGATTTGATATCACTCTGATATGTCATATCATACTGAATGACATCATTATTTCATTCCGCAGCCACCGCCATTGGATCCAATGTTTTGCTTGTCCGTGGTATAAGGTTGCAGCTGCGCACTCTTGGCAGCACCGACCACATTTAAAGAATGAGCCAGCGTCAAGGTGGTCGCTGTCAAAACAACCCACATCCGCTACATGCTTTCAAAATAAATCCCTGCTTGTAAAAACATGCAATGTGCACGTCAGTACAGCTGATCGTGATGTCTATGCTTTTGACTTCCTGTCTTATTCTCGCTGTGTTTGGGTGGTTTGACACAGATCAAGAATGGAGGTGTGTGAAAAATGCAATGTTGATGCAGAGACTGAATAGACACAAATCCAGGAGAAGAAACGGGGTCATTGGCGGAAAAAGGAGGCCACTGTTAGTCACATCATCGACTCTCGCCCCCCGGTGACTCCCATGTCTCTCGTCGGGGTGGGTGTAACCCAAAATATCCGTCATCCTACAATGGGCTGTGGGAGATCGGCTCGACTCGGAGAATCCTCTTGCAGCTGTTCAGGGAGCCGAAGATAGGACCAAGACATCGGACCGAGTCAATGACGGTGGCCTGCCCGCTTTTGTCCTGCGCTTCTCGGCCCCGGTGTCTGGCAGTCTGCCGCGCACAGTGCGTAAATGCGGTCGGAGTAGAGAAGACAGGCCCCGGAGGAGCACTTTAAATGTTGAAATTCAGACTCATCGTGGCAGTGAACCGATTTCTTCATAGTTCCGCTGAGCGGATGGAGTGAATTGTGCAAAAGAGGAGAGAGACAGACCGCAGTTCGGTGGCGTGTGATGATAGGAGACACAATGACGCTCTTGTCTCTTCTGGGTCGGATCATGCGTTATTTTCTCCTCAGGCCGGAGACGTTGTTTCTGTTGTGCATCAGTCTGGCGCTGTGGAGTTATTTCTTCCACACCGACGAGGTGAAAACCATCGTCAAGTCCAGCCGGGACGCCGTGAAGATGGTGAAGGGGAAAGTAGCGGAGATGATGCAGAATGACCGGCTGGGAGGCCTCAGTGTCCTGGACGCAGAGTTCTCCAAAACCTGGGAGTTCAAGAACAACAATGTAGCCGTGTACTCCATACAGGGGAGGAGAGATCACATGGAGGACCGCTTTGAGGTGCTCACCGACCTCACCAACAAGAGCCACCCGTCCATATTCGGGATATTTGACGGTCACGGTGGAGAGGTAGGCTGGGAGGGAGAGTTTACACGCAGTGATATCTCTATGCATTTGTTCGGACTCATCCGGACCCAAAGACCCGCTGCACACGTGCCAGCATCATTTGGATTCAGAGCAGACAGAGAGGAAGCTCTGTGGAGCAAGCATAAGGTCAAAAATGCAGATTTTTTGGGCAATAAAATCTATAACAGGCAAAACTCACATGATGTCATATAAAATATTAAGGGGAGGGACATTAGAGTAAAGACCAGGAAGACAACAAAGGTAGGTCCATGGGCTGATCTTAAGACAATGGGCCTATGGGCACAGATATGCAAAGGGCCCCACCACCTCTTCTACGAGAGTGCAAGAAACACAGACTTTGGTGGTTTTTTGTCTCTTTGTAGTTGTAATGCATCTTTTTTTGGTTTTGCGTCTCTTTGTAGTCACTATGTGTCTGCTTTTGGTAATTTTGTGTCTTTTTTGTGGCTTTATTTCTCTTAGTAGTCATTTGCTGTCTCCTTGTGGTCGTTATTGTCTCTTTGTAGTCACTATGTGTCTGCTTTTGGTAATTTTGTGTCTTTTTGTAGTTGTTTTGGTCTCCTTTGCGTAATTTTGTGTCTCTTTTTTGTGTCCTTTTGGTCGTTTTGTGTCTCTTGGTAGTCATTTTTGGTCTCCTTGAGGTTGTTTTGTGTCTTTCTGTGGCCATATTGGTCTCCTTTGGGTACTTTTATGTCTCTTTGAGGTAATTCTGTGTCTTCTTTTGTTTCTTTGTTTCTCTTTTTAGTCATTTTGTGTATTTTTGTAGTTGTTTTGGTCTCCTTGGCATAATTTTGTGTCGCTTTTTTGTGTCCTTTTGGTCATTAAGTGTCTTTTTGTTGTCATTATATGTCTTCTTTTGGTAATTTTGTGTCTTTCTGTTGTTGTTTTGGTCTCTTTGTGGTCATTTTGTGTCTTTTTTGTTGCATTGTGTCTCCTTGTGGTTGTTTTGTGTCTTTCTGTAGACATTTTGGTCTTCTTGAGGTAATTTTGTGTCCTGTTTTTGTGTCATTTTGTGGTTTTTTTTGGTTGTTTTGCCTGTTTCTGTAGTAGTTATTGGTCTCTTTGCAGTGCCTCTGCATCTTTTTTGTGTCCAGTTTGTTGTAATTTTGAAATTCATCTTGGTTGGTAATTTGAGCTACACTTTACAGATGAAGGCCGCCTGGGGGCCCTGACACTTTGGGCCCCTGTGCCTGTGCTTGGTAGGCCTGTTTAGTAATCCATCCATGATCACTATGCATTTATTTAGACTCATCCAGACCCAAAGACGCGCTGCACATTAGCAAGCATTGACTGAATTCAGTGCAGATAGAGGGGGAGTTCTTTGGAGAAAGCATACAGTTAGAATTGCTGCTTTTTGGGAGAACATAAAAAAATTGATTGTAGTAAAATGATATTATATAAAATATTAAGCTAAAGAGATAAGAAATAAGAGGCAGGACAAGGCCAACTCTCTGTCCAACACCACAGAGACAAAGACATACACCACTTGAGTTACACACTTCATACTCACCCCATTTTCAAACAGAATAATCCTATCACCATTGTATTCTTTTGAGTGAACACCTCCTCCATCCCTCTGCCAATTAGGGAGTTGACTTTGTCACAAAGACCTTGTGTGTGTGTGTGTGTGTGTGTGTGTGTGTGTGTGTGTGTGTGTGTGTGTGTGTGCATGGGGTTAGTGATGTGTGTGAGGGTTTTGTCTATCTTTTCTCCACTCCCTGTTTTGTCAAGGGTCAGCCATTTCTCATGGCTGACTTCAGACCACGTGTCCTGGACGCCATCTGTCACATCAGCACCACTGTCCCCAGGAGGTTTCAGCATATGAGATATTTCAGAGTGATGCTGGTTAAATTCCAGATTTAAAGCCAGTCTTATTTTTCCATTAATACAACAAGCAAATCTATGAGAGACATGAAGAGTGTAAATTGTTTATAGCAATATCTCAGAGCCAGGGGCAGAGCAGGGGGGTGTCCTCTGAGGCTCCAGCCCCAACTATTTTCTCATAAACTCTGAATTTATACTATTCCCTAAAGACATCTAATGTAAAGCCCCTTTCCCACTAGACAAAAGCCCCACAAATGCCCACTAAAACTGGCTTTTGTATTAAATGTAAAAGGTTATAATTGGAATTTATTTCAGAGACAAATGACTCTGCAGTAGTCGCAGGTCCAGCTCTAATTGGGTTCAACCAGAGGTAATAAAAATACGACACCCAGGTGGATGTGCTGACTTTTGCCCATTTGCTGTCACAATGCATACTGTCCATCTCTATCCAAGCAGCACTCAAACATATACCCACTACCCACTATCACTTTTATTGGCCTGCACGCTGCGCTCTGCTGTTTCCCTGTTTTCTGGCCCATCCGTGATGTTCAACATGACACACCAGGAAAAAACACAATACAAAAGAGAAATGTGTACTTGTCTGCTGCAGAGCTGTGAGAATGGATAGTATTGCCATTTTTAATGAATTTTCCTGAGGTTAAAAAACCTGCATACACCCACAAATTGTAGTGGGAAAGTATATCATTTAGTAAATGTTCTTCTGATGGCCTAACATTCCTTTCACAGTATTGAAAATGACATTTACTTGGCATTGTTGGGGATTCTTGATTTGCACTTAAAGCAGCTCAGACTATGATGGCATGGATTAAAATGTAGCAGATTTGCCAACTAAACATTAATTCTGTGAACTCCAGCACAGCATTTAAAAAAGTAGGTTTCAAGATTAGTAATGCTGTTTACGCCAGACCCCTATCCAATCTCAGCCCGTTCTCACTCCCGACTCATCAAATGCTTTGTTGCTGGACCTTGGCAGCAGACACCCCTGCAGAGAGGCCCTCTTAGAGGTGGTATCATACACACCGGGCGGCGGCAGTTTCTGTTTCAGGCAACAGCAGTAGAACAAGCGAGAAAGTCTGCATAAGCTGGGTGGGTCAAACAAACTCTGGACTTTCACCCAGGAGCCTGCTGTTCATTCCCCATGTGAAACTAAAAGTTAATTGAGATATTTCAACATCAAAATAGTTAGCTAGTATGTGTAGCATGCGATGTTGCTATGTGACACAACATGTCAGTAGTAACAGCTGTACTTATTTAAAGCCAAATCCCAGAAACAAAGATGTCCAGTTTATTATTATTAACCGCCAAGGAACAAAACAAAGAAGCAAAACTCAAAAAGAAAGTGAACAGCAAATTTTCATATTGAGAGGCTGGAAGCAGTGAAGTTTTGCATTTTTGCCTAAGAATTTACTTCAGTTGTTGTAGGTTTATTAGGTTTTCATTAACTATTGGAGATTTATTAGTCTTACATAAAGGAAGTCCTAGTTGTACGAGGCTAAGATGTTTGAATCATTATTTTAACACACATTTGATAATGCACATTAATCCTATAATTTCACTTGTGCCCACTTTTTAAGTCTCATATATTTTTGACAAAGCACCTTTCAGACTTTAGACACATACTTGACCTATTCAAAAATAAACTAGTTATGAAGAAGTACTTCTATCTTATCTCTGCAAATTTAGGTAACCATCCAGGAATGAAAATTAAAGCTCTGTTTCTTAACACAAATGTTGTCATTCATGCTCAACATTCATCCCTGTGTCTGACATGCTGCACATTCACAGAGCTCCTCGTTCTCTCTTCTTAGAGGTTGGGAGTATTGTTGGGTTGTTTTCAATCGTAAAGAGGGAGACAACAAACAGAGAGCAGAGGGTGTTTACCCATCTGGATCACTCTGTTTATTCCTGTCCCAAAAACAAATATTTGTCTTTACTCTATGTCCTGACATGTTGTACTCTTTCTCCACTTTTTCTCTGCTGCAAGTTTTTCTCCCTTTCTTTAGTCACATCTTTGTAAATAAGTGTGTTTATATGTGTCTGCTTGTTTGTCCCCTGCTTTTATATCTTTATTTTATCTTTCAGTCGTCAGATAGGGTTTGGCCTCAAAACGATTGGGTCACTCTCACCGCAGCTATTATAGGGTCATTAGCATCAATACACAGACCTCATCCTGAGATATGGAAACACACACACACACACACACACACACAGTTTCCAGTCTAAAAACTAAGCACTCAGAGTAAATGCTGATATTAAATCAATGGGAGATGAGTCTAATGTTAAGGGTAAATTGGGAAAGTTGTGCTACCTTCTGGGACTCGCAATGCTAATGATGTTGTCGGGAAATATTCGGCATGTGCGGATATCCCAGGATGTTTATTTGCCGTGCATTTTAATGCAGGTTAGCACAACTGTAAACACACACAGACACACACACAAGTACACAAACATCACCAATATTAAATGAAGCGATGCCGCCAAACCAAATACAGGCCGATAGAACTGGCCGTGTCTGGCAGTGCAGCGTGTTCTGGCTCTGAAAACATGTAGGAAATTTCTCAAACACGTCTCTGTTTCCCTCCCTGTGTTTTTATCGAGGCAGTGAGTTATTGCCCCAGAATTATAAAAGTCAGCACGAGCTGCTGCTCCCCTTTGAAAATGATTTACCGAGACTATTTGCTGTTGAAGCAAAAACTTTGAGTCGTTAACAACTTGAACAGGCTTTCAAACTACGACTGCATAAAACTGAATTTAAAGTTATACACTGACACGAGGGGCAAATAGGATTAAATAAATAAGCAATGTCAATAACGGATCCACAATACAAATTAATCAACCATTAATAAAGTTGGCCCAGTATTTACATTCACTCGTTAAATCCTCAGACAGTGAAATATTTGAGTTGTATATGAAGTCTGTAAGTGGCTCAGCTGTTTGCGTCAAATGGAAATTTACACTTGCAGCTCTTTTCCTGATAGAGGCTCTCTGAGTGCCTCGCTCTCCAATTAAATAAATGAATGAGTACACTTGTCCAGCAAAAGGGGAAGAGAGAGGGGGGCAGCAGGAGGAGGTGGTTACATTCTAGTGATTATTAGGAATATTATAATTACATGCAGGTCTCATTCCCTTGTTGTATTTTACTCCCAATTCCATTAAAGGTGTTTCTACAGTAGCCCAGAACCAGTGGCGTAAGGTAGTTACCATGGGCCCCAGTGCGTGATAGTTACTAGTAAAACTGTCAACTGTTTATAAAAAAGTCAATGTAATCTAAATTAGGGAGCTTTTCTAGTTTTTCCCTCCTGTTCGTTTGTCTCTTGTCCTTTCTTACGACCACTTCTCTGTTTAAAAGGCACGACTGCTCACTGGACTTGCAGATGTGCTCAGCTTGTCATTCTTGACAGATACTGCGCCTAAAATAGCTACTGTATCGTATCGTCTTGTCACATGATCAAATTGAGACTTGATATCAGACACCAACAACTGTCATTGCATATCTGTATATGAAAAAAATATCAAAGAAAATAAGAAATTGATCAGGGTTTTGATTCCCAGTCAGGGAGGGGTAACACATATCCAGCACATATCTGGACCCTTAGGCAAGGTCCTTAATGCTGCTAGCCTACCTCAGGATGAGTGAAACCACAAACATGAGAGTCATACGTGCTCAGAAGTCGACCTGGGTCAACAAGGACAGTGTCAGGTGTTGGAGAACCAGGGCAACCTGGAACTAGAGCATTGGGGGATATATGTATATGTAGTTTATTTATGGTTTTTCAAGTTCATGTAGAATAAGTGTTTAATTCTTTATAGATTGCTACTGACTGTTTTACCAAAAAAGGCAACAAAAGATAAGAAAAAATTATGACAGAGATGGGTTTGCATATAGCCTATAGTAAATGGCACTGTTTTTAATGTAATGGGAGTTCTTCTTTGACACAGGTGTAGCTCTGAGGTGGCAATCTGAATCATTGGCAAGGGCCCCCACCTCACAGGCCTCAGTGCAACCACACTGCCTACACTGTCTGTATTTACACCCCTGCCCAGAACAGACAAACACTGGCCCTCGATAGGGCCATTTTTTGCAGATGCTACCACAGTTGGCATCCCCTCCGTGACAAGAGCGTAGGAAAAACACTATTTTTGTTATGTAAAACTGCTTTTTTCAGTGTGTTTACCTGTTTAATTCACGGTGTCCATTCGTTTTGGAGAGGAAGAGACCTCTGCGAATAATTCAGCTCCTGGTAAGAACCTCTTCAAGGTCTGGATCTGAAGTTATCAGAGAAAAAATGTGCGCACAGGTGCCGAACATGGTAGGAGCAACACTGATTTGTAACATGAAACTGCTTTATTCAGTGTTTTTACCAAGTTTTAATCACCTGATCTGTTTGTGTTGTAGAGAAAGAGACCTCTGTGGATAATTCGGCTCTGGTATAAACCTCCTAAGCAGTGAACGTTGAAAGAATTCTAATGGAGTGATGTTTCAGCTGGTTCTTACACTATGTTTCTTTAAAGACAAACTCTTGCACCAGCTCAGCTTTTTAGTTGTATTGTGGTAGTGGTCGATAAGACCTACAAAATGCATCATCACATTCATAAATTTTTGGTACTGAAGGGTCAAAATTCAATGAAACTGAATTCACACACGGTCTCATACTTGTGCTGCAGAGCTGCTCCAGCAAATCGTCAGAACATCAGAAAGTGAAGCATGTAGATTGAATGGCCCCAAAGTGCCTTAAATTTTCATCAGAACTGCGAATATGAAATATGTACTCTATCAATCGGGATACTAAGGTGGTATGAAATTTTCCCATTTCAGATTTGATTCGACAGCATTAGCATAATGGGAATCTTGGCAGAGAAAATGAGGGTAGAAGCAGATAAGTAAGGGCAGGAGCAGGAGGAGGGCAAGTGGGCTGGAGGATGTGGAGGCTGTTCAATAATTCAGCACAGAGCACCTGCTGTATGAAACGGAAAAAAAGCACTCATCTAAATTAGGGTTGCAATGGAGCATATTACCAACTGAAAATGTGATGATATGTATATTTATAATACAGTGCAGTCAGTTATATGAAGACATTTCTCAGCTTGTTTAGCAGGAAAAAGCACCAACAGTATTTATGGAGTTTTTTGGGCCGTTGGGTGCAAACCATAAACACCACATTTTAACATACACATATATGCACATACATAAATACACCTCATAAAAATGTTATGAGGAACATGTTCGAAATACAGCTGTGTATTTACACATGACTGAGCTATATAAGTATTCATTTGAAGTCTGTTTTTGGCCACCTGACAACATTAAGTCTACTTTTAGCTGTGTTTCAGTCTCCACTAACCCCGAAGGGAAATGGCTCTTTACGGTGTGATGCTGGGCAGGCAGTGTACAGTGGGTTTATCAGGGCTTTTTATAGGGATAGAGTCTTTGAAGTGGGCTTGTATGAGGTACTTTAGTCAGTGTTTTACATACAGTAGCTGTCAGTCAGCACGCACCCAGTTTGGGGAAGCCGGCATTTCGACAAGGAAGCTAAGCAATGTCCTGTTGTGGAGGGGTCCGCACAAATCAACAACAGTTTGTGCTACATTTACATTTCTTTCACTGCTTTACTTTGCTGTCAGACAGCCCTTTCAAACTAGGAAGCTGTTAACAGCTTCAGCTCCCCATCTATGCTCTCATCCAAACCACCAGACTCCTTTGACAGAAACAGTAATTTAAGCTCACTGAACACAGGAGCTGCTGTTCTACAGCTGCCTGGATCAGTTTGTTTGTGAGTCTTATTGTGTGAGTTTGGTGAGTCTGAAGTAACTGTTTTAAAGGCCAGAGTCACAAAAGAAGTCAAACAAACTATCTGATCAAGGCAGCAGTAGATCAGGAACTCCTGTGTTCAGTAATGTTAAATTAATGTTTTTCTCAATGGAGGCTGGCTTTGAAGAGAGCGATGTAACAGCTTCAGTTCCCCCTCAGAAATTGATGTCTGATAGCAACTGAACTATTCTGCTGTGGCTGAAACAATGCTGAAGAGAGTGGGCAGTACACAATACACAGTAAAGTCATGGGCTGAAAAATCCATCCGCAGAGCCAAGGGTAACTGCTCAGTGGAAATCTCTGAACTTCTAAACTGACTTGACGCCAAAACAGCTCTGTGCTTTGCCTTTACTTATCCACCTTCAGCTGTCTAACCCTCCGTGTCTTCCCTCCCCTCCCCTCCCCTCGTCTCTCCCAGGCTGCAGCTGACTATGTGAAGGCCCACCTGCCAGACTCCCTGAAGCAGCAGCTGCAGGCCTTTGAGAGAGAGAAGAGAGAGAGCGCTCTCTCTTACAGCAGCATTCTCGAGCAGCGCATCCTGACCGTGGATCGTGAGATGCTGGATAAGTTGTCTGCCAACCACGATGAAGCAGGTCAGAAAGGGGGGAGGAGAGTGGTGGGAAGTGTAAATATATATGTACAGTATATGTGTGCGTGCTGGGGACAGTTTATGAGCCAACAGAGAGAAGATAGGAAGGAAAATAAGACTTTAAATATTCGTGGGAAAGCTGGATGAGTGTTTCCGGAAGTGAAAATAAGCAGCTGAGACGTATAGTGAAAACACACCCTAAAATCCCACCCACACAAATCGTTAGCAGACGTGTCCCTTTTGTGTCATTAATTTTGATTAGAAACCAAACATTTTGTATGAGATGCTTTGCACCCTGGTCAAAGAATAGATTTTAAAATGTCGTCAAACACTACTTATCTACCTCTTGCAGGACATGGTGTGTGACAGCATCATGGCTAACAAATAAAATCTTATAATTCCCTGTATAATATCCTCTCAGCACAATGACATTCAAGTCTTTGACAGGTTCCCTTAACTTGTAATACTGACTGAGAAAAGTGAGACTGCTGTGTTGTAACATTATGCTGCTGCACATTGACACTAGCGTGGTTGATATTCTGTGCTCTGATGTAAAATTCAGAGCTGCAGTCCAGATCGATCAGTTGGTGGCATTTGATACACATAGCTTGAGAAAGTGTTGTTTTTGACCTATTGTTTTTCATTGTTGTTTGGTGACCGTACGGCGTAGTGTCAATTCAGCATATTAAAGACACAATGAAATGCTAGCCATGTTGTCAGTGAGTATTTTCTGATGTACACTATGGCTACGGCTTTGATGACGGTGATTAAAAACGCACAAGGCTGCACTTTTTTTGTATGGCATGTATCATTTTCACACATTCATTTATGCCTTTACTGTTTGTACTGTGATTTGTAGACAGATGATGTCATTGCAATATAGCACTGCATAGCACAAAAGACAAAGTACAAAGTTAGAAATGTAAACACAGGAAACACCCCCTAGGCAGAACTGTACATGCAGCGCTGAACTTGTGAGCTATTTTAGAGAACTGGCTGATGTAGAGAGCGTCACACATCCCCTTTCATTCGTGAAAGTCAAGATTCACTTGATAGCGAGTCATCACTGTAGGACACATTTACAAACTAATGTGTACAGAAAATATGCATGACAAATTATGACAACTAGTTCAACCATTTTTACATGTAATGACTGATGCAGTGGACTAATGCCTAAATGTACACTCTGTTCAAATGCACTGAAGTGACTGTGAAAAACTGCAATACCGTTTCACATATCTGTAGATCACAAATTAAAGGTCAGACATTCCTATATGTCATTATAGCTTACTGTACACGTACTCTCTGGCCCGGGGATTAGGTGCGGCCTAATCTCACAAATCACTGCATTTATTAATGCCATGGAACGTCAATGAAAATATAAAAGTGGCAGATATTATCATACCAGAGCTCACTTGACATTTTCATTGCTGGAGATATATTTACTGACATTTTGGACTCAGTCCAAGAATGCTGTAAGATTTATTTTTAGCCTAGCCTTCTTTTGCCCTGGTTAAATACCACATTAACCAAACATTAACTTCCTCTTTCTTATATGCTCCATAAGCAGTGCTTGTTTTGTTTGTGTGATACAATAAATCTGGCACAAACAGTAATACCTTGTATGGATTATTTTCACTTGCAATGTAGGACAGTGTGATAGCAAATATTTAAAGGGTAGCTTTGATATTTTTCAACCTGGAACCTTTTTTCCCATGTTTTTTTTTTTTTAAGTGACTAATGGAAATGGCCCAGTATTGAGAAAGACCACTGCAGACAACCAGGCTGCAATGCAACCATTTGGGGCATTTGTGCCCTGTCAGTTTACGTCTACTTAAAGTGCTTGTTTTTGTCCACTGACAGGCTCAGACTGTTATTATAAGTGTCTGACAACATTAAGGAAAGGATCACAACAGAGATAAACTTTTTTGTTCAAGAGTAAAATCTGTTTTGTTTAACCAGAAACAGCCCTGAAATTGTGATTGCCAAACTTACCAGACTCTATTTTAAAAACCCAGTAATTTTAGCACACATAGAGCCAGCATGTTTTCATGTCTAACTGGGGGAATTAAGAGTTTATTTCAACAAAACCACAGTTGGGGATTGTTGGAACAGTGAGTAAGAGTAAGAAACCTTTTTGATTAATCACAAACAACCCCAAACTCGCCATCACCAGACCCACAAGACTCCATTAAAAAAACCTAGTAATTTTATCATTGTAAGTCACACTTAATTCAAAGTCGACAGAAACGAAATAAAACTCACAAAAGCCATCTTGGATCATCTTAACACTGTTCCAACCATTACCAACTGTGGTTTTGTTGAAATAAACCCTTAGCTCACCAGGTTACACGTGAAAACATGCTGGCTCTATATATGCTAAAATTACTGTTTTTTAAATGGAGTCTGGTAAGTTTAGCAATTTTGATTTTGGGGCTGTTTCTGGTTAATCAAAAAGGATCCTACTCTTTGACAAAAAGGTCCATCTTTGTAGTGATCCTTTCTATAACATTGCCAGACACATAGGATAACAGTCTGAGCCTGCCAGTGGCAAAAACAGGCACTTTTAGTGGATGTAAAGTGACAGGGCGAACTTGCCCTGAGTCGTTAGATTGCAGCCTTTTTCGCTGTTGTTGGCCGCCACTTAATACTGGACCAATTTCAGTGTTGTTCCTGTAAATCATTTAGACAAAAAAACATGGCAAAATAGAGTCAAGGTTAAAAAATACAGGAGAACCATCACAGGCACCAACAAATGTTATGATGTGGTAAACCCCAGGCGTCTGTCACCCCCAGACAAACATGTGACTGTATCAGATTCAGAGTTGTTGGAACATTTCCTAAAAACAGCTTTCTAATTTCCCCCTTTTGCTCTTTCCTCTTTTCTTCGCAGGAACGACATGTTTAATAGCGCTGCTGTCAGACAGAGAACTCACAGTGGCAAACGTCGGAGACTCTCGTGGCGTGCTGTGTGACAAAGATGGGAATGCTGTTGCACTATCACATGACCACAAGCCGTATCAGCTCAAAGAGCGCAAGAGGATCAAGAGGGCAGGTACATGATGAGAGAAACAACCCTGTACCTGCACTGCACTCTCATGCGGATGAATTTAGGGTCCTCTGTTGCCATCTGTTGGTGTATGTAGGAACAGCATTGTGTTAATAAACACAGCATGGGGTCAGATTCAGATTAAATAGATACCTGTAAGTCCCAGGATCCTGTAAGTCGTTATAATGAGAAGCTGTCTTAAAATAAAGATGAAGGATTTCAAGCTCATTTAGATTCCCTGTCACACTAACTCATGCAGTGGGTGGATATACAGTATGTCTACATAACCAGATCATCAGACTGTGCTTAAACCTTCTTATATCTTCACTTCCAGGTGGTTTCATCAGTTTTAATGGATCCTGGAGAGTCCAGGGAATCCTGGCAATGTCCCGCTCTCTGGGGGACTACCCACTGAAAAACCTCAACGTAGTCATCCCCGACCCCGACATCATGACGTTTGACATGGACAAGCTGCAGCCAGAGTTCATGATCCTGGCATCAGATGGCTTGTGGGACGCTTTCAGCAACGAGGAGGCCGTTCGGTTCGTCCGCGAGCGTCTGGACGAGCCTCACTTTGGCGCCAAGAGCATCGTCCTCCAGTCTTTCTACCGCGGCTGTCCCGACAACATCACCGTCATGGTGGTGAAGTTCAAAAGTGGAGCCGGGGGGAGCAGCAAGGCGGGGGAGTAGGTCAGGGTAAAGTTTAGAGCTGAATTGTGATCAATGTTGAAATGATTTTCCACATCTTGTGGACGGAGCAGGGAGTGTGATCACAGTGTAGGAAGTTTAAGTTTGGACACTGAGAACTGTACAAGTACACACACACACACACACACACACACACACAAAAACAAGTTTTGTTTGTAGGTTTCTGATTGAGATAAGGGCATTTAAACACAACACAGATTTCATAACCATCAGCCAACTTCATGATGAACACATAAAACTACTAAACACACACAGACAACAGACAGGGGATTTTTTTCTTAACCAGCACACATCAGACTGTGATTGATTTAACTACTGTTTACTGTACACGCACACGAATGGTACAGCTCCACTGGAGGCTTCTTCAGAGGAGGCTTCAACTAGTGCCTATCCAAGATTAACTGTGCAAACACAGGAAGCTACTGAAAATGGATGTGCAAAAACAAAAACACCACCCTGCTTGCTGCATTTTGATGATGCTCTCCAGTAATGTTCTCGTCTGTTAAATGTTTGACCCGGAAAATGTCGTCAAATATAAAAAGACTCCAGTGGATCCATACCTTGAACTGATGCCGCACCCAAAATCTACCCTTTGAGTATCAAACACTCATCACCTGTAGAGTTGAGAGGTAGATGTTCATCATTTGTAGTTTGTCACAGTAGAAAAAAGTAGCATAAATATTGTTGAACAGCAGGAGCTCTGATTGGCAGGTTGCAGTGTGTTGGCAGGACTCTGGTCAATCACAGCTCTTACTACTATTGTGTGGGTTTAGTTTCATATCATTTTTATATAAAAGAGAGCTGTCTTTAAAGGAATTCTTCACCCCTAAATGATCACTTTAATCAGAAGAGAGAAGGTCTTTGGCGCTTAGACACCAGAGGGAGATTATTTGTGATCGTGGGACATCTGAGCGGCAGCAAGATGAATCCACCCCTGGAGTCTAGACACTGGTGGAGGTGGTGGTGGCTGATGACTTTGACTGCTGAGGCGAATAGAGGCTGCATCTGAGAAGACTAGGTGGTGATGGGGAGGTGGAGGGTATGCACAGCAGCAGCATTAAAGGACTGCGAGCAGAAAAAGAACCATATATAAAATGAGGAGCAGTGAGATGATGGCTGATGGAGAAGGTGTGTAGAACAGCTGATGATTCGATTGACAGCCCTGAACACTGACAGCCAGAGATAGAGCGTGAGCATGCGTGCAAGGAGTGAGTAGCAGGGAGAGTTACAGCCTAAGCATGATAAAGTATCGTCTTCCTGACTGAACTTTCACCAGAGCTTCATTTGTATATCAGTTACACACCCTGTGTTACCTTGAATTCATAAAGCAAACTTTGTCTTCCTTGCATGTCTGCATGATAGGTGAAGAATCCAAAAACGGAGAAAATTCTTGATTGCTTGGAGTAAAAAGGGGGCTGCATTTAACAACAGCAAAACTATATCAAAACATCAGTTTACAAACTCTGACAAAACTCCAGTCTTATGCTCAGCACTTCCTAAACACATGCATTCTTATTAAAACCTTATGATTTAAAATGCTTTGGCGTAAACAGTCTTCTGCCCGGATTATTAATGCACTTGGGTATTTGAAATCCTGTCCCCCAGTTCATTCACTGACCAGGAGTTCTGCCTTCACTCACCTGTGCCCGGTGCGTTACAGCGAGTGGACTAGCTGGGAGGCCGTATTTCAAGCAGAGTTCAAACACAGACAGTTGCCCAGATGCACTATTCATACATGCATGAGACTGTTTACGCAGAGGTGTTTTAAATTGTAAGGTTTTAGCAAAAATGCATGTGTTCAGGAAGTACTAAGAATACGACTGGATAGATAAAACTTGGATTATACGGCACAAATTGTGTGAAAGTTTGCAAACAGATATTTGGATTCAGTTTTGCTGTAATTAAATGTGGCCCGCGTTAACTTGAATTGATCAAGGATTTTCTCCTGTTTTGGATTCTTCGTTCATTGTGGAGGCATGCCAGAAAACAAAGTTTGCTTCATGAATTCAAGTTGCACATTAATTAATATACAAATGATCATTTTGGGGGTGAAGTATTCCATTAAATTAAAGAGACCGCAAAATGTAAACTAAATATTGTGGGATGGAATATGAAAGGTAGACACATAAGTAATTGGATTGGATTTTTTTGAAAGTAATGTGATTCCATTTTAAAATGTATGTACTGATCATGTAAAGATTACATTAGGAAAAAGAATTAGTAATGTAGATATTAATGTAGATTTAACTAAACGACTTATAATAACATTTTAAGGTTAGTGATACTCAGACGATAGGTTTTGGGTACAGCATTACATTAACATACAACACATGCACACATACACACAAACAGTTATGTAAAAAAAAAAATGCACTTTGAGATGTTTATTTTTTGGAATGGTAAATTCTGACATATCAGCCAATGTAAACACTGTATATCCACAGTAGTACAAGAGGGGTCAATATACAGTATGTAGAGCCTGATTTAGTTCCTGACCTTCACCTCTTGGTACTGCAATTTCGTGGAGCTAATGTAAACTGTTATGTCAAAGTTGTTTTACACCATCTGTATTGGGGCATGTGCTTTGTCTTACCCATGCTCGTGAACAAAGTACATACAGTATGTATCCATGGACGCTGGTGGCTGCCTTTGACCTGGGAAGCGCACGAAACAAGAGGTGCAACAGACTCTGCTGCCGTGAGAGCCCGGCTAAAAGATGACACATGGTGAACTGTACAGAAGGAATGCTAGTAGCTAGTAATATGATATGCTCCTGAAGCAATACAACCGATGACTTCAACAGCAGCAACCTGTCAAGGAAGGTTACAGTAAACCATACTTGATTTACGACTGTGTTATGTTGAACTACTTTTTACCACTGTGTCACAACCTAATTTAACAGTTTACCTAATGCCTTATTTTGGTGTTAAATGTTCATCACAGTGACGGCCTTTGGAAAGAAACTGTTCTCATGTCTGGTCAAGCAGCGTCATGCCTGAGCTCATCAGAGGCAGGTTAGAGTCATGCTGTCATGACATGAGGGAAGAAGAATATTGCAACCAGGATAAAGCGTTACATGCAACAGTATCCTGGTATACAGGTGTCTCATTAGGAGAAACAGGGTATGGTGTTTACACACTCAAACACATGAACAGGATACTTCAAAAACCCAATCATAAACGGGTTACTCACGTCCACGTAAAGGCACGCTTAAAGAAATGTGGCCCGGCCGACATGAGTTTTACATGAGTTGCAATGCAAAAAACCTAGGCCAAAAAAGTAGTTTACATTAGTGTATTTGAAATTAAGGGCGAATGAATCAAAGCTTCATTGAGAAATATTCACCATTAATCAAAGCTTGAAGGAGGGGATGAGAGGAGACATCAGTTTTCAGTTGTTGCGCCTAAAATAACGTGACAATTAGCCACTTTGTTAGCATGCAGAGAAAAGAATATTTATTCACATGCGCACATAAGTATGAGAAATATGAAGTCTTTGTTGATTAGACACCGCCCCCCCCAACCCCCTCCCCCATTGGATTCTAGACATTGGTGGTGGTAATGGTGGTGATGAGATGAGATGAAGAGGGGGCTGGGGATCTGGATGTGAAGAGGAATGGGCTTTTGATGAGCTCGTCTCGGGCTCTGGAGGAGGTGACGACGTGAATGAGGTGGAGGAGGGCGTGACGTGTCCACCTAAAACGACAGCTGACAGGAGCAGAGAGGAGATGAGATTTAAAAGTTTGGCAGCAGCAACATAAATGGCTGAAGGCGATCATGTCAAAGTCTGACTGGGAGAGGGAACACCTGCAGTCAGCTGATTGGTGGAAGTGGTGGGAGTGGGATAGAAAGAGAATTCAGTCTTCCTGACTGAACTTGGGCTGAGCTTCATCAGTTTGAAAAAAAGAATACTTGGTAGGACTGCAAATATGTTACATACAGTTTTCAGGTGATTTACCAAACTGGTTGTAGACTTGTGTATGCAAGTTTCCTTTGGCATATCATGCTCTCAACTTTTTGGGGGTCATCTTTGTAGATTCTGAAACTACTCCAGACGCTTTATTGACATCTTGCTAGCATATCTGTGGGCCTGTCACAGGTGTTTAAAATGTCGGAGTCACAAAACTAGGCCTCTCAAGTTTAAATTTTCTTTCTCTGAGAATTACTAGTGCCATAATGAAATATGTTGGATTACTGTCTCTTAATTTATGGGCTATTTGGGCTATTTGAGGTAATGCTATAGAGAAACGGAGCAATCAAATGCTAATTTGAACATCAGTTACCATGGCAACAATCAGAGCTTTGAAGCAATCAAATCAGCCACATTAGAAATATAATTTAAGCATCCTAAAGTTATTACAAGTATACTTGTACTTTCTGTGCTGAATTTAAAATATACGTTTAAAAGGTGCACTTCAAAATCACCTGAAGTGGTATTTCAGTGTACTTTACTGTAAATGTATTGTAAATTGTATGTCAGTGCGCTCTTAAAAGGTATACCAAACTGCAAATAGTGTCAGTGGTAATTTAGTGTACTTATGGAAAGTGCACTTATTTTTCCTTTGTGATACACTATTAGTGTACTTTATTATAGTGCACTTTAATTTCACCTTATAAGGAGTACATTTAAATATACTTACAGTCAGTTCACGCTAAAGTTAATTTTAAAGTGTATTTCAGTGTTCTTTGAAAAAGTATATTAAATTGCAGATACTTACAGTGGTAATTTAGTTTACTTTTGAAATTAATTTTGCTAATAGTGTATTGTAGTATATACATACATGAAAAGTACTTTATTCTAAGTTTTAAGTTGTAGTTTAGTTCACTTCAAATATGTACACAGTAAATCTCAAACACAGCAGTGTTTTAGTAAATTAATAATAAGTGTACTTTAGTTACATGCTAGGATATCATGTTAGTACACCAATAGAATGTTTAAAGAAGTGTTTCAGTCCTTTGA